>NC_090747.1:76933957-76979871 GCF_036898095.1 Palaemon carinicauda
AGTATTGTTCTCCTGTCTGGTCTTCAGCTGCTGATTCTCATCTTAATTTGTTGGACAGAAACTTACGGTCTATTAAATTTCTTATTCCTGATCTACATATTAATCTCTGGCACCGTCGATCAATTAGTTCATTATGCATGTTGCATAAGATTTTTCATAACTCTGACCATCCTTTACATTCAGATCTCCCTGGACAATTCTATCCTGTTCGTAATACTAGGCAGGCAGTTAATTCTAATAGCCAGGCCTTCTCCATCATAAGACTCAATACTACGCAGTACTCTAGAAGTTTTATTCCAGCTGTTACCAAGTTGTGGAATGATCTTCCTAATCGGGTTGTTGAATCAGTAGAACTTCAAAAGTTCAAAGTTGGAGCAAATGCTTTTTTGTTGACCAGGCGGACATGAGTCTTTTTATAGTTTATATATGACATATTTGTTGTTGACGTTATTAATAGTTTATATATGATATATCTCTTTTGACATTACCTTTTTTAGAATGATTTATTGTTAATTTGTTCTCTTCAGTTATTTATTTCCTTATTTCCTTTCCTCACTGGGCTATTTTTCCCTATTGGAGCCCCTGGGCTTATAGCATCTTGCTTTTCCAATTAGGGTTGTAGCTTGGATAGTAATAATAATAATAATAAAGGGGAAGAGCAAGAGAAGGTGTGGCTTTATTGCTGAGTGAATGGATGACAGGTAAAGTAGTGGAATGGAAGGAGATATCATCTAGGTTAATGTGGGTAAGGGTTAGGTTGGGTAGGGAATGTTGGGCTTTTGTCAGTGCGTATGGGCCAGGTTGTGAGAAAAGTGAAGAAAAGCGGAATGAGTTCTGGAATGAATTAACTAGGTTTGTAGAAGGACTGGGTAGAAGGAATTATGTAGTTGTCATGGGTGACTTAAATGCTAGAGTGGGCGCTGGAGAGGTAGTCATTGGGAAGTATGGCGTACCAGGTGAAAATGAGAGTGGTGAGAGACTGGTAGATATGTGTGTTGAGCAAGAGATGGTGATAAGTTCTAGCTTTTTCAAAAAGAAAGATAAAAACAAGTATAAATGGGTAAGAGTGGCAGATGGAAAAGTGGTAGAAAGGGCATTAATGGATTATGTGTTTATAACTAAAAGAATGTTTGGAAGATTGAAAGACGTGCATGTGTTTAGGAGTATGGCTAACGGTATGTCTGATCGTTTTTTGGTGGAAGGAAAATTAGTTGTAGCAAAAGAGTGGGGGAATAGAGTAGGTGGATGTAAAAGGGAGCTAGTGAGGGTTGAAGAGCTAATAAAACTGGGGGTAAAAAGTAAATATCAAGAAAAGTTCAAAATGCATATGACGAAGTGAAAGTAAGAGAAACTGGCAATTTAGAGGAAGAGTGGAAGTTAGTAAAAGAAAATTTTGTTGGGATTGCAAGTGATGTGTGTGGCAAGAAGTTTGTTGAAGGCAGCATGAGGAAGGGCAGTGAATGGTGGAATGAAGGAGTGAAGGTAAAAGTGGAAGAGAAAGAGAGGGCTTTTAAAGAATGTCTGCAGAGTAATAGTGTAGAGAAGTATGAAAGATATAGAGAGAAAAATGTGGAAGTAAAGCGCAAGGTACGTGAGGCAAAGAGGGCAGCTGACCTGAGGTGGGGTCAGGGATTGGGTCATTCATATGAAGAAAATAAGAAGTTTTGGAAAGAAGTGAAGAGAGTAAGGAAAGCTGGTTCAAGAATTGAAAAGACAGTGAAAGATGGAAATGGAAGGTTGTTAAAAGGAGAGGAGGCAAGAAAAAGGTGGGCGGAGTATTTTGAAAGTTTACTGAATGTTGAGGATAATAGGGAGGCAGATATAATTGCTGTTGCAGGTGTTGAGGTGCCGATGATGGGAGATGAGAATGAGAGAGAGATTACAAGAGAGGAAGTGAGGAGAGCACAAGATGAAACGAGAGTTGGAAAAGCATCTGATATGGATGGTGTGAGAGCTGAGATGTTGAAGGAAGGGGGTGTGATTGTACTTGAATGGTTGGTGAGATTGTTTAATATGTGTTTTGTGTTGTCAATGGCACCAGTAGATTGGGTTTGTGCGTGTATTGTACCACTATACAAGGGTAAGGGAGATGTGCATGAGTGTTGTAATTCGAGGGGTATTAGTTTGTTGAGTGTAGTTGGAAAAGTGTATGGTAGAGTACTGATTAAAAGGATTAAGGATAAAACAGAGAATGCAATCTTAGAAGTACAGGGTGGTTTTTAGAAGAGGTAGAGGTTGTATGAATCATATTTTTACAGTTAATTAGATATGCGAGAAAATTTAGCAAAAGTTAAGGAGGTGTATTTTGCGTTTATGGATCTGGAGAAAGCGTATGCTAGAGTTGATAGGGAAGCAATGTGGAATGTGATGAGGTTATATGGAGTTGGTGGAAGGTTGTTGCAAGCAGTGAAAAGTTTCTACAAAGGTAGTAAAGCATTTGTTAGGATAGGAAATGAAGTGAGCGATTGGTTTCCAGTGAGAGAGGGGCTGAGACAGGGATGTGTGATGTCACCGTGGTTGTTTAACTTGTATGTTGATGGAGTGGTGAAAGAGGTGAATGCTTGAGTGCTTGGACGAGAATTGAAACTGGTAGACGAGAATGACCATGAATGTGAGGTAAATCAGTTGTTGTTTGCGGATGATACTGTACTGGTTGCAGACGCGGAAGAGAAGCTTGGCTGATTAGTGACAGAATTTGGAAGGGTGTGTGAGAGAAGGAGGTTGAGAGTTAATGTGGGTAAGAGTAAGGTTATGAGATATATGAGAAGGGAAGGTGGTGCGAGGTTGAATGTCATGTTAAATGGAGAGTTACTTGAGGAGGTGGATCTGTTTAAGTACTTGGGGTCTGTTGTTGCAGCAAATGGTGGAGTGGAAGCAGATTTACGTCAGAGAGTGAATGAAGGATGCAAAGTGTTGGGGGCAGTTAAGGGAGTAGTAAAAAATAGAAGTTCGGGCATGAATGTAAAGAGAGTTCTGTATGAGAAATTGATTGTTCCAACTGTGATGTATAGATCGGAGTTGTGGGGAATGAAAGTGATGGAGAGACAGAAATTGAATGTGTTTTAGATGAAGTGTCTAAGGAGTATGGCTGGTGTATCTCGAGTAGATAGGGTTAGGAACGAAGTGGTGAGGGTGAGAACGGGTGTAAGAAATGAGTTAGCAGCTAGAGTGGATATGAATGTGTTGAGGTGGTTTGGCCATGTTGAGAGAATGAAAAATGGCTGTCTGCTAAAGAAGGTGATGAATGCAAGAGTTGATGGGAGAAGTACAAGAGGAAGGCCAAGGTTTGGGTGGATGAATGGAGTGAAGGAAGCTCTGGGTGATAGGAGGATAGATGTGAGAGAGTCAAGAGAGCGTGCTAGAAATAGGAATGAATAGCGAGCAATTGTGACGCAGTTCCGGTAGGCCCTGCTGCTTCCTCCGGTGCCTTAGATGACCGCGGAGGTAGTAGCAGTAGGGGATTCAGCGTTATGAAGTTTCATCTGTGGTGGATAAGGGGGTAGGGTGGGCTGTGCCACCCTAGCAGTACCAATCGAACTCGGTTGAGTCCCTTGTCAGGCTGGGAGGAACATAGAGAGGAGACGCCCCTTTTCTGTTTCATTTGTTTGATGTCGGTTACCCCCCAAAATTGGGGGAAGTGTCTTGTTTTTATATATATATATATATATATACATATACATATATATATATACATATATATATATATATATTTATATGTACATATATATATTATATATATATATGTATGCATGTATATATATATATATATATATTTATGTATATATATATATATATATACATATATATATATATATATATACATATATATATATATATATATACATATATATATATATATATATATTTATAAATATGTATATGCCCATTTAAATGACTCAGAAGTTTGTATCTGCATAGGAATAAACTACAGATTTGAAAAAGTTTTTATTTTTCCTAGCTATACAAACCTGAGTTATTTACGCAAAGGTCCTGCCTCTACCTCCCCACAAGACTTTGACCAAAATAGAGTGAATCCTACAGGCAACCACACAAAACACTGCCCAGCAGTGGAATTGCTAGGTAACCAGTCATAATGCAACCGAACTCTTTTTCTTTTATTATTGTCTTGTCGTAGAAAACAGAACTAAGGGTAACCCATTTAAATGACTCAGGTTTGTATAGCTTTGAAAAATAAAAATTTTTAAAAAATAGTAATTCATATAATAAATTTTGTAAACCTATCCATTATATATATTGATTCTTTTTTCTTTTTAGTTGCCATCAGACCTTCAAAAAAGAGCAAAGTCAAGATTGGCAAAAGAACCAAGAGAAACATTCAAAGGACCCAAGACAGAAATGAAAGTCATCAAAGTCCCAATACCAACATTTCCCCCAACTGCTATGGTTTATTCAGTAAATAGATATTCAGGTATGCAGATTATTCAGACCAGTTTTTTTCCATTGTCTCATATGTATATATATATATATATATATATTATATATATTAATTATGTTATATATATATATATATTTATATTTGTTTATATATATATATATAATATATATATTTTATATATTTATTTATATATATATATATTATATATATAATTGTATATAATATATATATATATATATATATATATATATATATATTCTGTATATATATATATATATATATATATTTATTTATATATATATATATATATATATCTGTATCTATATCTATATCTATATCTATATGTATGTGTGTGTATTTATACATATATATATATATATATATAATTATATACATATAAATACATATATACATATATACCTACATACATACATACATATTCACGTAACATGCGAGTTTTGAAGACTAATTTTGAAGCTAAATTCAAGGCAGTCACATCATACACAAGATATGAAATTAGCATATGCACTCTTGGACTAGGCTACGTCATCGTTCAAAGTGTATATCCATTTACTGGGGTAAAAAAAATAAGAATTGTATTTGAATTAAACCGGATTTTTATTAAACTGATGTTATACTTAACTTTATCCAATAATAATGCATGTAATATTCATATTTCAGTAACGTATTCATAAACAAAATGATGCAAATTATAATCTTTTCCGTCGATTACATTTGAAAATCAATCAACACTCCTGTACGCCAAGATCTATACATGTATGCTTTCCAGATCAGCTGATTAAGAGAGACTATCGAAGGATATTTCATATTTCTTAAAAGAAACTATCATTACTTGAGCTGTCATTTTCCAAATAGCTTACTAATTTCAATAGTTTCATTTGAAATACTTCTCTCATATTTTATTAATTTAGTTATATTGCATATAGAAGTTAACTGTTAACTGGAGTTTCATTCATGTGGCCGATGTACGAATGTTTAGTTTTTTATTTTATCGCTGAAGTGCTTGATTATGAAGCTTAACAAATAATTTATATCGTGTTATAACTAAACTATCTCTTTTTTTTCAGACACTTTATAACATTATCTTCAAAATTTGACATTTACAGTTAATTACACGATTTGCAAGTACATAGCTTCCCAATAAATTTCCCTTTTGTTTCCAATTTCGGACACAGCTTTCACCAATTCCAAACAGAGAAGCGGCTATGAATACTGTTTGTTTTCTTGCCTTTATTTACAGCTTTTTAGTTTATATATGGCAGTACACTTTCTTAATCTTTTCTCCTTAGTGAATAAGGGTATAATGTAAAAATGTCAATCTTATCTACTTTTACTATCGTACAATATCGATATGCAAACAAAATAGCTACTATCTGATTGGAGTGTTCATAACAAACCAAGTTTTTTTTTGTTCGGTTGTTATTGTGGCTGTATGCGTTTGCCCAATGATGATAACATTACTAATGATACTTTTAACCTTGTCTTTTAATTTTCTAACCCATTGATGTAGAAGATGGAATAATAAATGTAGTAAAAATGTTAGTCTGTGTTGATTTAGATTCTCAAAAAGTAACTCACATGATACACGAGATTTATGATGAAATCATATTTTATGGGTGCAAATTTTGGGGGTCGCACATGTAAAACTCTCTCTCTCTCTCTCTCTCTCTCTCTCTCTCTCTCTCTCTTATAGCGGTAACTTAATTGTTCAGTGACTTTAAAAACCGGCCTAGTAATTTCTTCTTCTTTTACTTTTTTTTTCTGACGATTCCATAATTGAGGTGGGTACAAGTTGACATATAATTGAAGTTAGGAAAAGTGTTTTGGATATGGAATGGACAATTATCTTTTGTAACAGTTTAGAATGATCGTAAAATATCATTCTGTCATTAGCGGCAGTTTTTTTATTGTTGATTAAACGCAAAAAATAGTTTTCCTACTTTGGTACGTACATATGTAGAAATTTATATGGATACGATAAGTAAAATATTTATAATAATATATTTACTAAAAGCTTTTAATATCATTACTTATCACTTTGATCATACGTGTTTACTGTAATGCGTTCGTTTGTTTATTATGATCGAAGATGGAAGGTTTCCGTTTCAGGCGGCGTCTTTAAGAAAAACATTATATAAATGGCATTCATTTCATTTATTTCGAAGTTCTCTGAAAAATTAAGTTCAACATAGGTAATAACAAAATGACAGTGATGGTTTTGCTATTCACCAATTGTTTTATACAATAGACATAATAAGCTATCAAAATTTGTCAGTATTTTAGGTCGTGTTATAACGGGAAATATACTGTATTTACAACCATTCTGGTTGTAATTTTAACCCTTTTCAAGTGATTAGAACTTTCAAGTATATTAAATGTTTGATTTATTTACAAGAACAATTTAATATTATGAAAAAATACAGTAGAGTAAATAGAAAGTATTGGAAATGGGTAGTAAACACATTTGAATAGGCAAGTTGCTGGTTGCCATGGCCCTAATGGAATTATTTCTGTTAGTTGTGTTTCGAAATATGCGATTTTCCATTTATGCAGGGTCATTGGTCGACCAAATTCTAGCATAATTCGCGACCCTACTGTGTGTGTGTATATATATATATATATATATATATATGTATATATATATATATATGTATATGTATATTATACATTTATATATACGGTATATATATATATATATATATATATATATATATATATATACACACAGTAGGGTCCCGAATGAAGCGTGTTCGAATTACACGATTCCCCTTTTCCGCGATCGCTATTTTTCAAAAATAAATTTTCTGTATCTGCGAGGCTGTTCAAAGTTCGCGAGTCAAGCACTACAAAATGTATCAAATCTATTGTCTTTTTAAGTATATTGGTAGCCCTAAATACGGTGATTTATAATAAATGTTACAAAACAATATTAACATTACATTTCATTAACATAATTTCATAATGAATAGCCTAATTAAGGATAAAATTCCACATCAACAATGAAATCAACTGTTAACTGTGCGAGTCCAGCTGACAAAATGTAAACAGAAATGTGGTTACGTTCTCGGCAGTCTTTATCTTTCTCCAACCTTACGATAATTGTAATGGTAGTGTTAATGATGGTATATTAAAGCATTATTTTTGTTTGGTACAGTATATTTAAAAGCCTTATTTTTCCCTCTGGGCGTTCAAGGTTTTCACGAGTAGACTGGGTTCGTTTATCGGCAGTGAATAGCCTAAACTTCGGTAACGAGTCGTCAATATTTTGTCATATTTTAAACAGTATACATTTGATTTGCAAACATTGGTTTTGTAGAGTAGACGGTAAAATAAAATCTAGAGAGAGAGAGAGAGAGAGAGAGAGAGAGAGAGAGATTTGATGGCAGAAATCCCCCCCTCTCTCTCTCTCTCTCTCTCTCTCTCTCTCTCTCTCCGTAAGAAATAAAACCATAGTTCACATATGGCAACTTGAGTTTAAGAATGAAATTAACATGAATATTGTTAGTTGTAGCGATCAATTCCTCGCTTCAGGGGGTACACGAAACAAAAACACGACATTCAATTACAACAGCTGATCTCTCTCTCTCTCTCTCTCTCTCTCTCTCTCTCTCTCGTTATACAATACTTACAAATAGATGAAGAAACCAAAATCGGTTTTCTTGAAGTGTCAATTAAATACAAAACGAAAAAATTATACCGTGTATACATCCATTTCAATCATAGCTTAAAATACGGTAACCGATTTCGTCCGCAAACCACTATTTTTTAGGAAACCATTCTATTCCAGAAAATTTTTACTCTTTAAATGTCAATTGCTCTATAATAAAACATGTACTTATGTTGTTAAATTTCGGGTGTGTTTTAAAAATCGAGTATTGCTAACTTATTTTTGTTTTACTTTTGGCTGTGATCACATCAGCTGATGTCTAGCTTCCGCGCGAATACAATAACAAAGAATTGTTTACACCATTTCTTAACTTATTCAAACCATCTATACAGTTAATATTACATAAACACCAATGTGTTATAACCTATCATATTTATTGTTTAGTACTTTAAAACCATCTCTCTCTCTCTCTCTCTCTCTCTCTCTCTCTCTCTCACATCGAACGTTATAGCGGTAACCTAATTGTTCGGTGACTTTAAAAATAGGCCTAGTACTTTCTTCTTTTACCTTTTTTGCATATGGATCCATAATTGAGGTGGGTACAAGTTGACTTATAACTGAAGTTAGGAAAAGTATTTTGGATATGGAAAGGACAATTATCTTTCGTAACAGTTTAGAATTATCGTAAGTTATCACTCTGTCATTAGCAGCAGTTTGCTATTGTGGATTAAACGCATAAGGAAAAAAAAAATTCCAGCTTTGCTACGAATTTAGGAATTTATATGGATACGGTAAGTAAAATATTTGTAATAACATAATGTTTACTAAATGTTTGTAATATCATTAGTTATGACTTAGATCATGTGTGTTTAATGCATTCGTTTGTTTATTATGATCGAAGATGGAGCGTAAACAAATGGAAGGTTTCCGTTTCAGGTGGCATCATAAAGAAAAACATTTCATAAATGGCATTCATTTCATTTATTTGTAAGTTCTAATAAAAAATAATTAGAACATTGGTAATAACTAATTCAACATATAATCTATACTTGGTAAAATTGCTGTCAATTCAAAAACACAGATGTATAAATGCGTCTGTTTCTTCGTTGTGATCAGAGATAAACGTAAACAAAACATTGGTTGTCGTTTTCTATTGTGCTTTTTAGCGTGTTTAGGAAACGCATGATATAAAATCACCTTTATTTTGATAATTCTGAATTTTCAATCATACAACAAGCTAGTCTATAGAGTGATGGTTTTGCTATTCACCAGTTGTATTATACAATAGATATGACAAACATTAAAATTTGTCTGTATTTTGGGTTGTGTTATAACGGGAAGTATATGGTGTTTACACCTATCCTGGTTGTAATTTTAACCATTTTTCAAGTTATTAGAACTTTAAAGTATATTAAATGTTTTATTTATTTACAAGAACAATTTGATATTATAAAGAAATACAGTATAGTACAAAGAAAGTATTGGAAATGGGTAGTAAACACATTTGAATAGGCAAATTGCTGGTTGCCATGGCCGCAATGGAATTATTTCTGTTAGTTGTGTTTCGAAATTCGCGATTTTCCATTTACACGAGGTCATTAATCGACCAAATTCTCGCATAATTCGGGACCCTACTGTATACAGTAGGGTCCCGAATTATGCGAGAATTTGGTCGATGAAAGGCCTCGTGTAATTGGAAATTCGTATATTTCGAAACACATCATGGCGGCAAACAGCAACCTACCCGTCAATTTTTTTCACTCCATTTCTAGCTTTCTAGCTATATATATACTGTATATACACTGTGTGTGTGTATGTATGTGTGTATGTATGTATGTATATATTATATATATATAAAACATATATATATATATATATATATATATATAAATATATATATATATATATATTGTAGCTTTTATCTTAACAATACTGTAAGAAATCCTTCTTATAGATTTTTTTATAAAATACTGTACAAAATTTCTTTTATGGATAAATAAAACAATAAAAAGTTGTTAAAGTTTTGATAATTTTCTATGACTGTAGTATTTACTACTGTACTATACATAGCTTACTGTTTTCAGTATTTTCCGAATGATGTAGAATTATTTCCTATAGATACAAAAAACAAAAAAGGGTTTTCAAGGTTTGATACAGTATCTAGCAATAGTTAAAAATTACAGTATAGTACTGTACAGTATATCCATGATGACACTCCCACACGTAAACACGGCCAGTAGGCGCAAGTGTGCACTAGGCTGCTGTACGATAATCACGCTTTTTTTTGCCCTGAGCGGTCATTTCACTAATGATAATTTTTCAAAGTTAATATAATTTCTTTATGCTTATAATTCGTAATTATAGTTAAAAGTAGGGATATTAATTAAATGGTTGAGTAAAAAAAACAATTAATACTATTATTTAATTTCAAATGGCTACATAATACTGAATATTCTAATGGGTTCTTTTTATCTTCAATCGTAAATCTTACGCCTGGATAAGCAACAAAAGGAAAGGGATAGGTCTCTCTCTCTCTCTCTCTCTCTCTCTCTCTCTCTCTCTCTTTCTTATCGTTTCCTGTATAGTTTTCAAATATGTTCGTCATACATTTGTACATTATTTATCCACTTTATTCTCTCTCTCTCTCTCTCTCTCTCTCTCTCTCTCTCTCTCGGCGTTTCCTTTCCCTTTATAGTTTTGTGAAATTTCGTTGTCCAGTCATTCGGTAATGAGAAGTCATTTTCGCTTTCGGCATCGAAAGAAAACTTTGTTTCTTCAATATACTCATCACTGGAGGATTCAGAACTAGTGCTCTCATTATCAAACAGGTTATCATTATCAAATTCCTCAACAAGAATATCATTTATTTCATCTAAAGAAATAACCTTCCTCTTTAGACCTTTCATTACAAAAGGAACAACAAATAACCACTTATGCATGAACGCCCGAGCGCACTGATAGGAAACCACAGTTTTGTAACATCAAGCTACCTTCAGAAAAATAGTTGCCAGACATCATATAAGTTTCTGTTCACAGTCCCCATATGCTGAGTGTGTTGCCAAGTGGTGATCCTATACTTACTATATGAGTAAAGTAACATCACGAGACTGACGGCTTGTAAAAGGCAATTAAAGTTATGAACGGAATATACAGTTGAAGGCGGGTACCGAGTAGATCGTGGTGAACGGTTTATCACGTGGGTGACGCTTAACAGGTTAAAAAAACATTTTATATAGTTCGGTATTTTCTCTATCCATCCTCTCCCAGAAAACCTTCAAATGTGAATTATCGGAATGTGTGCAGATCTTGACAGTGCGATAACTAGTTAGAGACTGAGAATAAAGAAAATAAAAAGCCCGATTGACCATGCTGATGAAGAGGATATCGAATACCGATTTTTCCCTAATTGATTTTTTCTACGTTCTGTCTAATCCAATATACAGTACATTCTTATGTAAAGGGCAAACCCCAACATTTCTTGATGCTGCTACACTTTAATTATAGATATTTTACCACCTATTAATAATCTTTATTTATAATAACATCTTTAGTAAAAGCTCTTCAATATCACTTTCAGGAGTAAATGCGTTTATGATCGACGATGAAACGTAAAAAAAAAACGTTTTCCTTTTAAGAAGGCGTTTTTTTAGGAAAAAAAAAACACGAAACAAAATTGCTCATATTTCATATATTTTGATTTTCTAAGGATAAATAAAACAACATTAATTATAACATTATTATTACATAGTACCTGGTAAGATATCTTTTGCCGGAAAAGTTAAACTATAGACAGATGTTAAAATTGGTTAGCGAGTTCGTTATGATCGGCGATGGAACGTACTAAACAAAGTAATGGGTTTGGTTGTGGTGACATGTTTGGCAGTAGCATGATATAAAATAGTCTTTATTTAATTTAATTTTTGGTTTCCAAAGTTCTATATAAAAGAATTTCAAACAATTTAGATGAAACGGAGCACAACGCACTACTACTGGATAATAGCGGTAGTCTTGCACACGAAAGCAACAAAAATGTTCCCATGACGATGCTGTTCTGTTGATTTTTTTTTTTGGAAACATTTCAATATTTCAAATGGCACTGTTGATTTTGATGGTTTTTAATTTAAAGTTTAATGAATAAGGATTTTTCACCATAATCACAACGTAAGTATAAAAATTAATTAGTACAAATATGGAATATTATACATATAGGTGTTGGACAGTTAGGCTAGCCTAGCGACAAGTTCACACAACAGATGGGCAAACCTTAACATTTTTCATCCAAAACTAGTCTTAAAATGTTTTAACAGAAATCTTTCTCTCACATTCTCCCCCCCCCTTCTCAGACATCGGGGAACCATCACCCCCCCCCCCCAATACAATTAAGAAAACAATAGATTTCCTACGCTTCGCGGTGCTTGACTCGCGGATTTAGAATGCTCCTCGCAGATACAGGAAAATTAATTTTTAAAAACTATCGATCGCGTAATTGAGGAATCGCGTAATTAGAACACGTGTAATTCGGGACCCTACTGTATATATATATATATATATATACTGTATACTGTATATGTATATGTATATGCATATGCATATGCATATACATACATACATACACACACATATATATATATATATATATATATGTATATAATAATTATTTTTATCTTTTTACTGTGCCAGGCAGTATATCTTAGCAATCCATGTTTGCCAACGGATATATAAGCGTATAGGCAACCTAGTGGAGTAATAAGAACTCTGGGTGAGAAGGAAATGCTCCCCTAAATCTCGATGAAGTCACGGACAGCAGGGTGATGGATTGGGTTTAAGGCAAAAGACAAGATGTCTTTTTAGCTTCTACTCCTGATGGCTGGCAGTTCATCTTACTTGAATTAGTTGTTTATACTGAGACAGGCACTGCACATCACAAGGAACTGGCTATCCTTTGATGAATTTAGTCAATGAATCCTGTATGGATTTAGTCAGTCTATGGAAAGGGAAAATGACAGAATGGCCCCCAGTCCTGGCCATAGCAGGGTTTCTAAGAATCTCCTGGTTCATAAATACTAAAGAAAAATAAAAAATTGGTAATTGGAACGTTAGAACCATGAATCGGATTGGGATGTTAAAGCAAGTGAAGAATGAATTTATGAAATATAGTTTGGATATCTTGGCCCTTTGTAAATATATATATATATATATATATATATATCTACATCTACTCAGGAAGAATAGATGGAGTTGGAAAAAAAGGGTTAAGAATGATTATGACACCAAAAGTAGAAAAGTCATTAACGGAATACATACATACATATTCCAAGGCACTTCCCCCAATTTTGGGGGGTAGCCGACATCAACAAATGAAACAAAAACAAAAAGGGGACCTCTACTCTCTACGTTCCTCCCAGCCTGACAAGGGACTCAACCAAGTTCAGCTGGTACTGCTAGGGTGCCACAGCCCACCCTCCCCCATTATCCACCACAGATGAAGCTTCATAATGCTGAATCCCCTACTGCTGCTACCTCCTCGGTCATCTAAGGCACTGGAGGAAGCAGCAGGGCCTACCGGAACTGCGTCACAATCGCTCGCCATTCATTCCTATTTCTAGCACGCTCTCTTTCCTCTCTCACATCTATCTTCCTATCACCCAGAGCTTCCTTCACTCCATCCATCCACCCAAACCTTGGCTTTCCTCTCGTACTTTTCCCATCAACTCTTGCATTCATCACCTTCTTTAGCAGACAGCCATTTTTCATTCTCTCAACATGGCCAAACCACCTCAACACATTCATATTCACTCTAGCTGCTAACTCATTTCTTACACCCGTTCTCACCCAACCACTTCGTTCCTAACCCTATCTTGGGGTATAGCAAACTATAATACTAATATTGCACTGCTTTCATTTAAACTTTGTAAGTACCAATCTACTATTTATAGCTTTCCATTCCGTTAATGACTTTTCTGCTTTTGGTGTCATAATCATTCTTACCCCTATTCATGACCTTACTAAAGTGTTTCATCCAACATTGCCTTTCTTCATCTTCTGTTGGTATAACAGATCCATCTTTCTTTTTGATGGGTATATGTTTCTTCTTTGCCTCAATAGAGATTTCATTAATAATTCTATGAGCGATTCTTACGCCATAGCCACTCCTTGAATTTATAGCTTTGTCAACCTCCTCTGCTTTCCTGTCTAAATATTCTCCAATCATTCCTGGCTTTTCTTTTGACCTCAATGTCAATACTGGAATACTGAGCATGCTCTACCCTGTATTTTCATTACGTGCTCAAAAACTTTCAACAATCAATTCCTGTCTTTGTCTCCTTTTTATAGTATCCCAAGTATCATTTGATATCCATGGTTTTCTCCTTGTAACTGCATGTCCCCATTACAAAGGTTTCTCTGTGCTCACCTTCTAGAAGCTTAGTTCTATCAAACCTAGGTATTCTATCTACATTTCTGTTGAGTGCTTTCAGTTTTAATTTCAGTGTGGCAATGAAGAGCTGGTGATCACTACCAATATCTGCACCTCTACAGCTTCTTACATTTTTCAGAGTCCTCTTTCTCTCTTTATTATTGGCTATGTTATTTATCTGATTTTTGTAATTGCCGATGGTAAGTCCATGTATATTTGTAGATGACCTTGTGCTGGAAAAGAGTACCTCCAATATCAAGATTGTTTGTTGAAATAAAACTTATGAAATGAGCCCCATTTTCATTTGAAACTTCACCGAGACCCTCAACACCCATCATATTCTCTATATCTTGATTATTCCTTCCAACTTTACCTTTGAAGTCACCAATCACAATTTTCTTATATCTGTCTGGGATCTCATCCATCTTTCCTTTCTTCAGGGGAATCAGTTGTTGGGGCATTGCAAACTTTGTGGAGGATTAATTTTTGTTTTATTTTTTGTTTATTTTCTTTTGCCAAAGAGAGAGAGAGAGAGAGAGAGAGAGAGAGAGAGAGAGAGAGAGAGAGAGAGAGAGAGAATATTTCATTTGCTTTAATTTTGCTAGATCGCGCGTTCGCGAGAGAGTGTGTGTGTTGTGTGTCCGCGGTGCGCGCCGAAGAACAAGTGGTAGTTAGCGAATAATTGTTTGTAGTGAGAAAGGCTGTCGGTATATTTGAGGTTTGTTTACATTTTTTTTTAGTTAGGTTACGACAGTGGTGAATGTTTCGGAGCGAATGCTTTTTTGATTTGACTGCAGCTTAAGGCAGTTGTGTGAACGCTGGATTTACTTCATTATTATTACCAGCTTGGAAGTGTTTATTTATTTATAAAGCCGTGATTCCTCCTTGGATGAACTTACTCTATTGGAGAGATTTATCTGATGTGTTATAGATTGTTGACGACTAGGCCTGTAACAGAACTTAATACGACTGCTCGGATTTATTTAATTGTTAATGACCTGGACCGAATGAACTTGCGAATGATGATGATGATGGTAATGATGATGATGATGATGATCTCGACACCCGTGACCCAAGGAGTTAAGGCCGTTATGGCAAATTAAGAGAGACTCCTGTTTCTCATATAGTGGTGTTGTGCCAATAAAGACAGTTTGGCTCGGTGAATGATTACCAAAGTGTTTATTTTTTGTTGTGACTGTTATCTTGCAAAAGTGCTAGTAAATACATGCAATACTACTATATGTTTTGTTTTGAAGATTTGAGTTTCGGTGATTTGGTTGTCTGGGCCTAGTATTAAGGTGTTCGTAATTGATTTTTTTTTTTTTATTTGAATGTTTTTAGTATTAAGTGTTTGTTTTAGTTTTAAGAAATATAGTTATAAGGTTATGTTTTGTTTTTATGTCCTTTTTGTCTAAGAGTCCAGTTTATGATAATGTAAGGGGAAAGTTTTTGTTGCGGAGATATTGTCAGTTAGAGTGATTCAAGGGTGTGGGGGTTGTTCTTGCAACATCCCGCCACAACTTTATTATCTGCATCTTTTCCCACCTTTAACCCTCACTGTATGATGATAATGTTTGGTATAAAAAAAACTTGGTTATTGTGATTGAAATAAATTTTATTCTAAACAAAACTCTAATGTTTACGTGAAAAAATTTGGCAATCTTATACAGTCATACCTCTTCACAAAAGAATCTGCGAAACAAGATTTGAAGATTTTTATGACTCACATTGTGAAAAATGTTTCATGATTAGAAAAGAGATTTTTCAGCCAGGCTCTAATTATTACTTAATTTACAGGTATTAGTTAGTTTAGGTATACTGAACGTTTCAAATGTACAGTATTTGGCTGTACAGTATTTCATTGTGGTTATACTGCAGCTATCTTATAAAATTTGATTTGGTGTTTTTGTAGGGTTTGGAACGATATATGTAGGCGATTTACGTGTAAAATGTGACTCGTTACACAAAATTTTCTTGAAACGAGGGCCACTCCAGAAAGAATTAATTTTGTGTTGTGAGGCATGACTGTATATGGTAATAGCGAACTTATAGCTTTTTGCTGTTGGCCAGGCTTATAAAAATATCGTTCCTCTCTTTCATTTTCTAACCACTAGCAGACAACGTATCATACATGAAGAAGGAGAAAATAGCAAACTTATGATTTTTCTGTTTAATTTACTTCATTACAGTAATTTTGTACTTTCTTTAATTACTAGTTTTGAGTTTATTTCAATAACCAAATATTTTTAATTTTTTTTATTTAATTTTCATTGCTTTATATCTGTAGAGTTTAAATATCAGAACTGTTAAATGCAGTTTTCTAACTTAAAATGCAAAATAATAATTTTGAAGTGTGGAACTCAAGCATAAGACATTGCTTCTATAACTATACAAAATGTATTTTCCAAGCATGTATGCCAATTAAAGTTAGAAGAGTGGCCAGGTTCTTATCATGAGACTTTTGATAAATTGAAGATAAAACATTTTCATTTAATTTATCCTTAGTTTGTCAGTTGCCTTTACAAATTTATTTTTGATTACTGAATAATATTCACTATTCCAGAGGAGAGTACAAAAGAGGAACCAGTAGATGCTGTTTCTGCAGCAATAATGGCAGCAGTTTTAGAGGAGAGACAGCGAGAGCGAGCCAGGCGTCATTGCTCTACTTGCATGTGTGGTTCTTCCTCCAACCGAGGAGACAGCTGTGAGCGCAGTGCTGGCGAAGCAGAAGAGAATCAGGAACTTAATGGTAAAGAGGATGAGAATGGTGATTGTAATTTTCACAGTAGGGAAGGGTTAAACAGTAGGAAAATAGGTTTCAAGGTTAATTATGTAGATGTTGGAACACAGATGCTGCCGTCCTACATAGGTGAATCTGGGAAGGTCCAGTCAACTTGTATTTATTGTCAGTCCTCTAAAAGTGCACCTCTTGAACGTTGTGGCACCAAGGCTATGAATATTTTGCATCACACAAGATCTAAAAGTCAGCCTATTAACCAAGTTAACACCACTATTGATGAGCTATCTTCACCAGACAGTACAATCAGAAGTCCAACTTCCAAGACATATACATATGACATCCACTCGGGCAGTGCTTGGGACTGGGCTGCAGAAAGCCATGACTCTGGTACACCTTCTACTCCTTCCTCTCTTGTAAGTGCTTCCTTAAGTTATGAAAGTGAAACAAGCAATGTGACATCTCCTCAGAATTCTCCTGGTCACTCATCAATTCCATCAAGATTGCAATACAGTAGAACTCCAAGCCAGGTTAGCAGTGCAGATTCCCCTCAGAATTCTGTTGCAGTAGATGGAAATGCTAATATGCCCCAATCTAGACAATTGGTTGGAGATATTAGTGTTTCCACAGTTGTTATGTATCCTGCCTATAGCACACAATCTGCTGCTTCTGAGACTATTGGAAGCTGTTCAAATCACACATTACCTTTAGTGTCAGTTACAGCTTCTAATCATTCTCAATCCTCAAGAATCACTGCATCGCATTATATAGATCAACCACCACACTCTGTATCTCATAGTTTAAATCATTCTTGTGATCAGATATCCCCATACTATTCACAGTCATCTGGTATCTACAAAAATTACACAGCTGTTAGGTCTTCATGTCAGGACACATTCACTCCACCCATTCACAAGTCGCCTCCACGTTCTCGTACCATTGCTGACTCATCGTTTAGAAAATCTTTTTCTCCAGACATAGTAGTTTCAAGTACAACTACAGCGTCAAGCACAGAAACAACTTTGTGAGTTTGTGTATATTAAGAATTGATATTGATGATGTCTTGGAAAAAAAGGTTAGCATCTTGAACTTAGAGTAACAAATTTATTAGGAATTTATTTAATTTAATCATTTCTGATTCTTACAAATACATGCAAAGACTCTAGTGTTAAAAACATAGACTATTAAAATTTTCATTGTTGTTAATCTTGTTTATAAAATAGTTCATTCCTGTTTGGGAATAGTTATCATGACTCTTTAAATGACTGATTTAATCTTCTTTATGCATTTCATTCAAATTATGTTTTATAAAGGAATTTAATTGTTTGTAGAAACTGACACACATGTATGTTACCATTTTTCTCACATGAATTCTATAACTTATGGTTTGTCTTGTATATATGTATATATATATATATATATATATATAAATATATATATATATATATATATATATTTTTGTATTTATATAAATATATATGTATATATATATATATATATATAAATATATATATATATATATATATATTTGTATTTATATAAATATATATGTATGTATATATATATATACATATATATATATATATATATATATTATATATATATATAAATATATATTTGTTCAAATAATCCTCAAATGCCCATTAATATCAAAATAGTTCTACCAATGATAGATATTTCTTCTCTGCAAAGAACACAATCCTGAGACCAATAGAAATATGGGTAAACATTAAACTACAGTATATCCACTTTGCTGTAAAAATTACAACCATGCTGGCTAAAGTCTAATGTTTATCCTTACTTATATCAATCATGGGTTCAAGTCTTAGGCCAGGCAGAAAATATGTTATTAAACAAATTTCCCTATGATTCTGAGATCTTATGGCCGTGTGAATTCTGTATTAAAGGGTATTAGTGGCTTATTTAAAAATATTTTAATCTTGAGAGTTAGGGGTAAAATTGTATGTATATATATATGTATATATATATATATATATATATATATTTATTCATTCAAATAAGGCATATATTGTACTACCTTAATATCTGGATTCTCTCTGTACTACAGGATCAGAGACCCAAGGGGGGAATCAGATAAAAGATAATAGCTTCTGGTCGGCTGGCGAATCGAACCCTGGTCCGAGAAACTGGCATGGTAGTGACATGGAATCAATGCAAAAGATAGTAGCTTCTGGTCGGCTGGGGAATCGAACCCTGGTCCGATTCACTGTTGTGCCAGTTTCTTAGACCAGGTCTCGATTCCCCAGCCGACCAGAACCTATTATCTTTGATTTGATTCCCCCTGAGGTATATAGAGAATCCAGATATTAAGATAGTATAATACTGTATATGCCTTTTATGATATGAAAATAACACTTCTAAATGGGGAAAATTTATCATATACTGTATGTATGTATATATATATATATATACATATATATATATATATATACATATATATATATATATACATATATATATATATATATATATACATATATATATACATATATATATATACATATATATATACATATATATATATATATATATACATATATATATATATATATAAATATATATATTTATACATGTGTGTGTTTATATATATATATGTATAAATATATATATATATATATATATAATATATATATATATATATATATGAATGTGTATATATATATATATATATATTATATATATGTATATATAATATATATATGTATATGTGTATATATATATATATATATATATGTATATACATACAGTATATATATATGTGTGTGTGTATACTGTGTATATATACGGTATTTCCCGTGTCATAAGACACTATAATTGGCAAAGCAGTCTTTGAAAAAAAAAATCTGAGTAATCTTAGCAGCAATTCCTAGTCAACGACTCAAGTGTGATTTTGAGTGTATTATGAAATGTTTAAGTTAATATTAATTAGCTGAACGCCAGTTATCCCAATTTTTATTACATTCAATAAGGAACCACTAAACCAGTTGTAGTTGGCACCGCAACTACACGTTTGGAGTTTCAAGTGTTGTTTACTGAAAACAGTATTGCCAAATCTTCTTAACTAAATTTTGGTAAAGAAGTAAAATTCCAGTAATATTTCCCACATTCCTTAAATAGCCTACACATTTTCACACAAAATTAATTATTGATCAAAGAAATATAGAAATCCTTCTAGGTAGAATACCTATGCTACTATATGTGCGACTGTAGGTCTAGTTATTTTCTGCTAACTTGGTAACACTCCCCTTAACTAAGATGCTTTTCCAAGGTTGAATTCAGCATCTGTCTTTTTGTATTTTTATATTATTTTTGCACAAAGTCATTATCAAAATATTGCTTTATTACATAACAAAATATGAGAAAATAGATTAATACTGCATAAACCACTAATATGCCATAGCGTCGTCTGCTGGGAGACCACTAGTTGGCATGTTTGCCTAAAGAAATGGGGGTTTGTGAGTCATCAGGTGATTACCAAAACAAACGAATAACTTGCTACTGCTCTTCATTGTGAGTTTGAGTCCTTGTATGTCATTACTGGGGTGTTTGAGAGTTATCAAACTCCCCTATACAACTTTTTTTAGTGTTAAGACACAGGGGGATTTTTGGGGACATTTTTCAGGAAAAAAGGTGCGTCTTATGACACGGGAAATACGGTATATATGCTTAGCTTTTTACAGCACAGTCCCAAACACTGCCAGTATCTTTGAAATAATGCAGGTATTCATCCCATTCTAAATATACTATATTGAATAGTCAATGCCCTCTCAGAAGATGCTAGATCTGATTTAGAATTATTCCCTAAACCTCCAGTACTTTAAAATCTTTTGTATACTTCACCAAAACTAGAAAAGGGATTTTCTGGTGCTATTAACCTCTAATACTGTATGTAATTATTTTGATGATTATTACCTCCTGGTCACAGTGCTTATAGTATCTTCAAAGCACAGCTCAATGTTTAGTAAAAGAAAACATTCCTTACATACCCTCTCCTCCATAGCATCTTGTGTAGGAGCCCAATTTAAGGAAATAGCTCCTGATTAGTGTTTAAGTGGCCCTACATGCCCTTTTTAGTCCTCACAATCTTTTCGTTGACAGGAGTGACATGACATCAAGAAAAAGTACAATGAATTTTCCATATTAGTGTTGAAAGAGTACCAGTTGCCTTTTTCTTTTTGTTATTTTAAAGTTTCTTAATGCCGGGTCTATTCAAGTATCTTTTGCTCTGGTTCAGTGGCTGGTAGGCTTGCAAACAATAACATTTTCTGTAGAGGTTTTCTTCTCTACTTTAATATCTTGTTTACTTTTTCTTCAGACAATTTTCTTTACCATTTGTCTGGTAGATGCGTTAATTTATTTAAAGATCTTGAGTAATTTTTTATTAAAGGGGTTTGAATTTACTGGAAAGGGGATAGAATAGTATACACGTGTGACACAGTTCGTTTTCTTTCAGTGCCATTACTTGCATCCTTTTTTTTTTATTTTTTTTTTTCATTTTTTTTGTGTGTGTGTGTGTGTGTGTGTGTGGAGGAAACTAGTTCCTTGGTAGGTGTTTGGTTTTTGTTTCTTTCTGTCCTTTTGATGTTTATAAGTTCTATGGTTGAGTGTGGCTTTTATTGTTATTTCAAGTCACAAATTATCTATACATATTTACCTAAATATCTTAGGTATTTTTTATCATAACAATTGGTATTATGAAATGGTTGTCTTTTAGGGATACAGTTCCCGTATGTTTGAAAGTGTTTTTCCTGCTCCTGACATCATCAATAATCTGTCTAGATGATGGACAGAAATACTTTTTAGTCTATTTGAGTACTTTACTATATTTTATGTTCACTTTTCTTATTATTTGGTACATTTTTAATGACCAGAGAGTAAATTTGTTAACCAATTGCCACATATTTTATGTAATTTAGGATATATCTTTATTATTTTTAATTTTTGTTGTGTTTCTCTTCATTTATCACCAATAGATAATAGCCGTTCTATGTCGGTTCTAGAGAAGGTTTCCCATTTTCTCTATTTTTATTGTTTTTCAGTTGATTTCTTGCATAACCGATTCTATTATAGTTTTAGGCCTTATCAGGTATTGTAAATTTGTCATTCATTGAGCATAATAGAAAAATTAGATCATGATGATTAGTTTCATTTTATTTGTTAAACTTGTTTATTTTTAATGAATGATGCCTCTTGCCTGATGTTATTTGTTTTATTTTCAACATACACTAATAGTTTTATCACATGCTTTGAACCCCAAGTTAGCTTTGTCCCTTATGTTTTGCTTAGAATTTCTTATATAGTAAGTGTTTAGTACTTGCTTTAGGAATAGAACAATACAAGATTAGTATGAGGCTTGCACAATGACATGCAAACTTGTGAAGAGTTGTTCTTTGATTCTGATGGTACTCGGTGTATCTTAGATTGAAATGCTTCCATGAGCTTTGGTCTCTTATTTTAGTACATATCCTTCTATTGCAAAGCCCTCTCCTGTCCACAATCCTGGTTGTTCATTAGAATATTGTATTCTGATCTAAAAGAACAGATTAAGAGTGTGGCTCCTTATATCCATCCTCCTGCTGGACTAAGCACATATAAGCAACAGCGCAGTGCCATGATTACTAGTGTGACATGTGTTACTAGTTTGTGCTGTCTGCACAGTTTTTCATATGCCTTTAGCAACATCAGTGAAGGCTAACAAATGGTTGTATCAATATATGACTGGCAGTTGCCACATCACATCACAATTCATAAAGGCTCAACCACTAGGTAGTTATTAGCATTGAATGTTGGGGCTATTACCTCCGAAGGAGTAGGCTTTGAAACGAGTCGTCAACCTTATATGAATTGGCAAAGTATGTTGAAGAGACAATGAGCAACCTTTAGAGGTAATAATTAATAACACTAGTAATGCCAGAACTTTGTAACTGAAAGAGTGCCCATGCCTGTTTTAGTTATTATATAGAATCACAGATGGCATGCCCTACTTTAATCTTCTAAGGGAGTTAAGGCAATCAGAGTTACAATGACTACAAGTTTTATGAATTTGTGAATGCTCCTGATTGCCAGGGACTGATTTTGATTGTGTTTACAAGCCTCAATTTTTAATGTTAAGGTTACAGTTAATTATTGTCGAATCAGATTTCACAAAATAGTCCCTCCCTCAAATTCGAAGATCAGACAGGTTTTTTCACTTGTAAAGCATCTCCATTCTGGATCGTGAATGTTCCTTTGAGTAATGAAAATCCGATAAAAAAATCTTTTGGTGTACAAATAAAAGCCTGGGGCTGGTTGAAGCTTGGGTTTGCTAACGGCTCAGTTGCCACGTAGCCAAAAAATACATGTGCGAATGTTCTGAGTAGGACTCAAGATCCTCAGACTGTTTTTTTCCTCATGATAGAGATTCTTCCATTCTTTCTATAGTATTCATGTTTCCCGAGTAAATAGAAAGGTTTTTTCGTTGTAACTTGGTTTTAATATGTTCCATTGGTATGGTAGTTGAAGTAGTTGCTTAAAGTTTATCTTTGTGGCACAGTAATATCTACTTACTTGGAGAGACCTAGTAGTATATCATATGCTTTAAGTTTATTTTATTGTGCCCATGATAAGGCATAATTTTTAAACATTGGAGATTTGGTTGTTCAAACAGTCCAAAGTATAAGCAATATACAGTAGTTGCTTAAAAGTTTATCATCCAAAATAATTCGTATGGCTAAAAGTTTAGAAATGTTTTTATTAGGAAAGGTAATTTTTTATTTGATAGGATAATTCTGTTCAAATTATTTTTTTTATTTTATTTACTTTCAAATCCACTTTGTTATAATGGGTTGATACAGGCAGAGTACAAGGGCAGGGATGAAATTGTCTTTTGTCAGCAATGATATTGTTTATTGATGTTTATTGAATCATAGGCTATTTCTGCTTAATAGTAAGTACTATGTATTAGTTACTGAGCTAACCAATTTATGAGAGGTAAAGAAATAATGCAGGTTGCTATTAGCTTAAGGTAGCACCAACCCTGACTTACAAAGGAATGTGTAAATAGAATGGCTGATGTCTGTCTCTGGTTATGTCTCTAGAAGTACAGTAAATATAAAATTATTTTACACTATATTTATTATTTTACAGTATATGTATAAAAAAAATTTAGTTTTTTATAAATGTATATATAAGTTATCTTAGGGTGTAATATGTAGGTTCTGTATTTATACTAGATCAGTATTAATTTCTTATGGTATAAGTATGCTTTGTATGAGTAGTATAGCCTGCTAAGCCCCTCTGAGGTATAAGGCAGGCATATCAGTAATTGTCAAGTTTTAAGAGGACCATGGCAGGGTTTTGAAGCAGGAAGAGAATCAAATTTTTTTATATAGGATTTGAATCTGCTGGTTTCCAACTTTGATGTAGAGAAAGGAGAATGTTATTTAGGGTTGTTTATTTGGAGTATAGTCAAGTCATATTTCTGAACCAAAGGTCTCCAGTCAGTATAGGGATGAAATTATCAGTTCAGCAGTTATCGAACACTTGTAACTGATAAACCTCTATCAGGATCTTTCGCTACCATCTAAGACAGTAATGAAGAAGGCTAGTGTTATTAATAACGTATAATATAGAAGTAGCATAGCAATAAGGCTCTGAGCTGTAAGGTGTTACACTGTTTAGGCTGATGTTCATAAGCAAATAGGTACTATCAGTATGCAGGCTGTGTGATGAATAGGACCGTTAAGGGATCCTAGAGAGATTATTGATTCTTAACTTTTGGAGCCTTTTAGACCTCTACCTTCAAGATAAAGATGTGCGTAAAAGCACTTGTTCAGGTATGTGTTGTCTTGGCATTCTGTTTGCGAGAAAGCCACAGCAATATTGGCCCTAGTCCTTCTAGAGGTAAAAGGGCTAAAACCATTTTTATAGCAGTAGGGCAACTCAATTACTTTTTAAAAGATTTTAAACGTTGCTCATGATTGGCAGAGACAAGAGACTGACCATATATACGTATGATCAGCACCCAAACTCCCGTCTCCATCAAGCTAAGACTAAGGAGGATTAGGCAATGAGTGTTGAGGACTCTGCAGGTGATCTTATAGGATTCCTCAAATACCTCATCCTTAGCTCACAAGGATGGTGAAGTTGCAGACACTACTTGAAACTTTCAAGCTTGAGCTTGTCTCAAACTTTCATCCAGCTGATTGCCAGGCAGGGACATTTCCAATAGGCTATTTACTCTGTTGATGTTTATCGTAGTTGGGAAACTTGATAATTTTTTTTATTTTCTTAACTAATATACATATTGTTCATATCTTTTATTTAGGATGTTGCTTTATAGCATGGACAGCTGGAAGAGGAAAGAGAGTTTTAAGTTAAGGCAATTGGGCCCAAATTTTCAAAAGAAGTTAGCAGAATGTGTTTGCATAATTCCTTTTATTATCAGATTTTTTTTTAATTTTTGCTAGAGATGAATTTAGAGAAGGCATGTACAGTACAAGTGGTATTTATATGACTTCAAGTTTGTTACCTGAATACCACTTGCTCACCACTGGTTAATACTTGCCTTCAGGTCATAGGATTACCCTCCCTCCTCCCCACTTCAAGATGTGTGTAAATGAAGGTCACTGTCATCTTCTAAAGCTACAATTAGGGCTACTCTCTTGGGTTAGGGCTCCTATCGGAAATGTCAAGAATTATTTTTTCTTAAATGTTGAGGTCACTGTATTTCAAAGATGTAAGTTGTGACCTGAAGGTAATGAAAATCTACCTACATAAAGTCAAACAGACACCAGTATGATTGAGACCACTTCTGCAAATTACTTCACCAATGCCTTTTCTATGTCTTTTCCATTGTTTATGTTTGTAAGCTCTTGGGAACTACTGTCTACGTTTTCCAAATCAACTGATTGGGGCAAAGTACTGAATGGTTTTTTTTTTTTGCTAAAAGAATCGATTATTAATGGTACTGTCATCTTTATTTTACCATATAAAAGTATATAGTTTATGGTAAAAATACTTTAATTATATTTTGTTTTCTGTATTTTAATGGTATGTCAAAATTTAGAAGTAGCCGATGCACGATAATTTTATTGCCTTTATGTTTACGATGCTTGATTACAAATGTTAGAAAATTATTGATTTTTTCTTCCAATTCTTAACGTTTTTGTCCAATTTGGTTTGCCTTTTCATAAACCGTAAAAGATATATTGATTATTAGTGGTATTCTACTTAACGTCCTTTTGAACAACTACGGTAATTGTTTACTATCATGTGAAAGTTAAAATGCAAGCTAAACAGCTGTTATCATCTGAATCAGTTGTTCATAATAAAACAGCCTCTTTTTATTTGGTTGTTTATAGCTATAACATTACTAATGATACTCTCATCATTCATTATCGGTTGCCTTTTTATCTTAACTAAAAATTGTGTAAAAAAAAAAAAAAAGGTGGAGAGAAAGAGGTTACGGGTAGTTGGATTATTTTGTCTCAAAAAGGAATTCACATGATGCACATGATACCAAGGCACTTCCCCCAATTTTGGGGGGTAGCCGACATCAACAAATGAAACAAAAACAAAAAGGGGACCTCTACTCTTTACGTTCCTCCAGCCTAACAAGGGACTCAACCGAGTTCAGATGGTACTGCTAGGGTGCCACAGCCCACCTTCCCACATTATCCACCACAGATGAAGCTTCATAATGCTGAATCCCCTACTGCTGCTACCTCCGCGGTCATCTAAGGCATCGGAGGCAGCAGCAGGGCCTACCGGAACTGCGTCACAATCGCTCGCCATTCATTCCTATTTCTAGCACGCTCTCTTGCCTCTCTCACATCTATCCTCCTATCACCCAGAGCTTCCTTCACTCCATGATACATGATAAAATAATTTTTTATGGGTGAAAATTTGGTGTTCACATAATATGCGAGATTGCAAGTATTACGTGAGCATATGAGGTATTAATGCAATTTACTTTATTAATTTGTAATGCCTAAAAATTACTATTTATAACAAAAAAAAATTTAAATAAGGAAAATATAGAACTTATATGCCCCCATAAATCTGCGGCGTACTGAGGGGAGCAATAGGTGAACTGCAATATGGCTATGGATTACTGTGCTCTGTTTTAGGTACAGTACCATCACCATTTCTATTAACTTATGATTTAAAACTGAAACATGTTTGATATGATCTTTCAGTGCTTTTAATTGAGAATTTTCTAACTGAAGGTTTTTAATTTCCTCTTTAGGCTTTTTGTTTTCATCACAGAGGGTATTCATATTTATATCACACTGAGCATTCTAATAAATTACATCATTATTACCACCAAAACTAACTAGCATTTCCTTCACAGTCCTCTTCATACCTCTCTTCTCTGCCCTCTCCTTTCTTAAGATAGGCAGTCCTAGAAGTCGAGTATAATCTACATACCTTACCAAAATATTTTTTTCATCTACGTACTGCATTAAACTATTGGTCCACAATAATCACATGGTGAAAATATTTAATTTGAATTCATTTTCGTCATTGTTTATTCAATATTTGTATTCAGAGGAAAAAAGTGCAAAATCTGTTGTAAGATACTGCCATTAGGGGAAATGGAAGGCACAGCATCTTTATTTTTAAAAGTCTCTTGCTTTTAGAACTAAATTTGAAGCAAATGAGACCATATCATCCATGAAATCACTGTTTGTAAAATAAATAGAAAAAATCACAGCATTTTCCAGATACATTTTATCAGCTTGATGACATGCTTGTTTATGGCACATTTAAAATTATTGTCTTTTGAAAAATGGAAAAATTTGATTGTTTTTGTTTTTTATTAGAATGTCCAAAACTGAACAGTTAGGTATTTTCCCTGGAAAATCAACTGAATAATGCAAATAGAATATCCCTACAAAAATATTGTAGGTGGGTCTTGAAAATGTAGACTAGGTCTGTGGCTATTGTTTATTGAATTAGTGTACGGACCCAAACTTTGACATAACTTGACCAACGTTACTGACTGCAACCTTTAAATTATAATCTGCACGCTGACCGACTTCTTTTTAGACTTTGGCGATAAGTATAAGATATATCCATTTTATTATAGTATGAATATAAGGATGAAGATGAAATAAAAAATGATTTTTATAGAAATCGGTAACTCTTCAAAGGGTTAGAAAAACAATTACAAGAATAAAAAAATAGCAATACAAAATGATTTATCAAACATGGCTGACATAAGTTATACATAAGCCTTGTAAAAAGCATATATGCAAAGTTAAGAGGAGGATTAGGTAGAAGACAACATGAATGAAATTATTTCACATAGGAATATGAAATTCTATGACTTCATGAAAAACTGTAAACGTTACCAATGCAAAGATCTGGCTGTTGAAGAGCCGCTGTCCTTGGCCTACTTTTAACCATACATTAAGTTTCATTAGGGTTTAACTTCATTAATGAAACCAAAGCATGATCAGACTTTCCAACTGGAGAACTAACTTTACTTGTTATAACATCAGGGGAGTCAGTGTATATTAAGTCCAAACAGCTACCAAACCAGTGAGTAGCTTCACTTTTGGTTTGTTCACGGACTAATTCAGAGGCAAAGTTCAATGCTCTTAAGCTATGGCAATCAGGAAAAACAGAATTTAACTACTTTCTATTGTGAGTGTTGAAATCAAGCACAAAAGAGACATTTCTGTCATGATGTTGGTATTTTGGCCATAGTGGCAAGAAGACAACCAAATAGAGAATCCTGCTTTCCTGGACTTCAGTAGATGGGACAAAAATATGTTATGCCAGTAAAAGACTTTTATCACCTGAATCTCATGACATCCACATTCATAGCAGGACCTATGGAAAGTACGGTATTCAGTCCTAATATACACCGTCATACCACTGGACTAAGAATGGCATCACATTTCAAAATTATTGGTTTCTTAAAACCTGTAATAAGTGGCTCAGGCGAGAAACTAAACTTTCTGAGCATAATATAATATACTGTCTGGAGGCAACTATAAAGTCTGTAATATTGCCAACATTACTTTTGCTTGAAACACAATTTTACTGCAGGTTCCTCACTCAAGCGGTGGGAAAAATTTTGCCAAGTTCTTCCAGTTTAGCGGCTGCGGTTCAGTGATGTACCAGTGTATATTTTTTATAATGGTATCAAAAGTTAAATAACCCATAGTCGAATCAACGATTTATGAATCAATGGTTAAGGAGATTCTAGATTATATATAAATTATATATACATATACATATATTATATATATAATATATATATATTATGGATGTATTTATGTATAATAATATATATATATATATATATATATATCTATATATATATATATATATATATATATCTATATATATATCTATATATATATATATATATATATACTGTATATACAAACATAAAAAGTAGTCCTTTTCTAAAGGACTAGTTCATATAAAAAAGAGAATACCTGACGTGAAGGAATTCTTATCAGTAAAAAAAAACGCATATTTGTTGTCATGCGAATCAGTTGACTTGTATACTTTGAAGATTGATACATTTACATATTATTTTGGTAAAGAAGGTTTATACATATGAATATTGCTATCATAATCAATTGATCACATTTTGCACATTCTGTGACATATTTAGGAAGAACATCATTTAACTGGAAAGCCAATAATAAATTGGTTATTTCTAATACGTCCATCTTTATAAAAGAGAGGTTTGATAAGAATATAAGAAAATTTTTTCAGCAATATATAAACTTGATCCCTGTATATCCAAAGAAATATATAAAATGTATAGATTTTAAGGTGGGTAAGTGAATCAACCTTAATGTAAAAGTGATATGCATATGGTTTGCTTACAAGTAATCATCCAGAACAGTAATTTCGAAAAAAAGATTTATCAACTCTCTCTCTCTCTCTCTCTCTCTCTCTCTCTCTAATATATATACAGTATATATATATATATATATATATATGTATATATATATATATATGTATATATATATATATATATATATATAAATATTTGTATGTGTTTTCATGGCTTTTCTATGCTTGTAAATGTCAAACCACAAATGCTCCTTCCTATCTAGCTAGCCTTACTTTAAGGATGACTTGCATCCAAAGGGAATCGTATATGACAAGTGTATATATCCTGGCCAGGATATGAACCATTTTTATTATGATTAGAAGTGACTGTGACTCATCCATTTTTTATCAAGGGAGATCAAAGTTAATTCTGACTCTGCTGTACATATTCTTGTGTAATTCAGGTTTATGCTTGAAATTATAATCTTCCTAATCCCTCCATGACACCTAAGGGCTAAGTTTGTAATTCTTGGCTATTTATTATGGTTTTGTCAATAATTTAAATATTAAGCTGAAAAATAGATACCATATAGGCCTATATACAGTATTTATACCACACACACACACACACACATATATATATATATATATATCTTTGGATAGTTGTTTCTGGGGTTTAGAACCCCCTGATACCTGATGGTAATTCTCTTGTTTTATATATATATATATATATATACAGTATATATATATATATATATATACATATATATATATACATATATATATATATATATATATACATATATATATATACATATGTATATACATATATATATCACGATATCTTTGGATAGTCGTTTTGTGGGGGTTGGACAACCCCTCATACCTGACGGTAATTCTCTTGTAATATCAATCGCAGAAATATTATACTGTAGAAAGTTGCCAGAAGGAACTTCCATTAGTACGACATGGCTCGAGCCCAAAAATAGATTTTTCCTTCCGTATATATGTATATATATATATATATATATATATATTTATAATTTATACACAAGTAGGTATACTTCACCCTACTTCAGTAATTCATTCCAGGAGAGGCAACTTGAGGCAAAAAACGAAAGAAGTCAAATTCACTAACAGCAATTGCGGTTGTTAAAATACATCTTAAACTGAAAATAAAAAAGTTCAAAAATTATTAAATAAAGTTCAGAACACTGAAAATTAAGATTATTTTAGTTAATTTTTGGTACATATACATAATGTTGTCTGCTAAAACTAGAGATTACATGTCAAATCAGAGAGAGAAAAGGAAATAGAGAACATGAATGTATTTATATGATAACTAATAATAATAGCTCTAAAAGAAATTTATGATAACTATGATATGCTGAAACAAATTTGTGGTTATGTAATTTTTTTAAGAATTTGTGCTGAATAAGTTGAGAAATTATATAGACAATATCTATTGTCATTTGAATGTGTGCATATTCTCGATACAGTAGCGTGAATCATGAGTAGAGCTGATGACACCAAATGGTAAACATTGGAAATACTGTGAAAAATGCCAATATTGAGCACCTAAAGACAACTAAATTAGTTGACAACACAGTCACCTATATTTTCATATTTCTTTCTGTGGAATTTATTATTACATTAACATTTCCTCTAATTGTACACATTTTATTATATTTTATACTTTTAATCTTATTTGATGAACAGTACTATTACTATTACTATTAATTGCTAAGCTACAACCCTAGTTGGAAAAGCAGGATGCTATAAGGCCAGGGGCTCCAACAGGGAAAATAGCTCAGTGAGGAAAGGAAACAAAGAAAAATAGATATTTTAAGAACAAAACATTAAAATTTATATCGCCTGTATAAACTATAAAAACTAACAAAACAAGAGGAAGCGAAACAAGATAGAATAGTGTGCCCGAGTGTACCCTCAAGCAAGAGAACTCCAACCCAAGACAGTGGAAGACCATGGTACAGAGGCTATGGCACTACCCTAGATTACAGAACAATGGTTTGATTTTGGAGTGTCCTTCTTCTAGAAGAGCTGCTTACCATAGCTAAAGAGTCTCTTCTACCCTTACAAAGAGTAAAGTGGCCACTGAACAATTACAGTGCAGAAAGAAGAATTTTTTGGTAATTTCAGTGTTGTTAGGTGTATGAGCACGGAGGAGAATATGTAAAGAATAGGCCAGACTATTCGGTGTATTTGTGTGTAGGGAAGGGGAAAATGAACAGTAACCAGAGAGAAGGATCCAATGTACTACTTTCTGGCTAGTCAAAAGACCCCATAACTCTCTAGGGGTAGTATCTCAACGGGTGGCTGATGCCCTGGCCAACCTACTACCTACGGGATTTTATATGCTTTTAAAACTTTCTAGTGATATTATGATTCCAAGAAAACAATACTCGAAACAAGGTAGATTGAGAGAATTAAAACACTTGTTCAGAATAGACTGATCACCGAAAATCTTAAAACTTTTTCATTAAGCCAATTTTTTGTGCAATTGAAGAAGAAAGACCTATTTTTTCTCAAAAGTAAATTTGTCGAGAATCACACCTGAAATTTTAAGTCATGAAGAGTTGAAGAAACCTTATCAATGCTGAGATATGGATGTTTAAGAGCAACTGTCCTTGACCTACTTACAATCATACGTTGAGTTTTGTTTGGATTCAACTTCATGCCCCATAATTTGCACCATGCACTAATTTTAGCTAAATCTCTATTAAGGGATTCAGCCACTCCAGATCTGCATTCAGGAGATGGATTTGATGCAAAGAAAGGAGTAGCATCTGCATATGCAACAAGCTTTTTGTCTAGACCAAACCACAAGGTGAATGTTATAGCAATTCCCCTCAAAATTCTCTCAAAACTTCTTATGTAATGCGTGAAGAATGTGCCGGGGCGTTTTCGCGATGGAAGAGAATTCCTCGATGGAGCTTTCGTGGATTTTTTTTTTTTTTTTTTTTTTTAATTTTTATTTTTTTTTTTTTTTTTTAGCTAACTCTGCTCTCAATTTCCTCTAAACTTCTACATAATAGTCTCCTGTGACATTTTTTGACCTTCTAAAAAGTCTACAAGTACAACTTCAGAGTCCCAGAAAATGGTTGCCTTTACGTTGCTGACAGACCTCTCAGATTTGAACTTAATTGGGCCAGATGATCTGCATGGAAGCCAGTGTTTTGACTTCTGTTTTGCTTCAGGATCATACTGGTTAACCTATGTTTCAACCCTAGTGATGATTCGACTGAAAAAGTTGTCTCATTCGCTTCAATTTTGTTCAAAATTGCTGTTGACAATTCACTTCTAAGATTTAGCTGATCTTGGCGCAACGCTCTTGGGATCCATCACACCGAAACCTTGCTGAGGCCTAAATTGTCATGCAGAATCAAATAAGCTGAACCAACTGATATGCCCGTAATTTGAGCTATCTGATAAACTGTCAATCTCCTATCTTCTTCGTCTAGGCACCTAACGGCAACAACATTTTTAAAAGTTTTCGAGTTTGTTAGTCGTCCACGACCCATATCATCTTCAACAGCGTCTCTACCATCTCTAAATCTTTCAATCCATTTGTAAATGCAAGTTTTCTTTGAAGCATGATCCCACAAACGTTCTGCAAAGCTTGAATAATCTCCGTTCCTTTCCAACCAAGATTTACTAAAAATTTTATGTACTGTAGATTTTTATCACAAAATCCTCATGTTCCATGAGGCAAAAAACTACCTTAGATAGCCAAAATCATGCTGTTTCTGGCTGACAAGTTTGAATAAGTTTTATCTTGTTGGCACACAAGTCATGGGAGGATTCCTCGTTTTTTTTAATTACCCTCGTTTGTGTGTATATACAGTATATATGTATATATATATACTGTATATATATATATATATATATATACAGAATATATATACTGTATATATATACTGTATATATATACTATATATATATATATATATATATATTTCATATTTTCTTTTTCCCTGTGGTTCTTTTGCATCTGAGCATCACTTCCCTGGAATTTTTATGCATATATATATATATATATATATATATGATTATATATTTATATAAATTTATATAGATCATGCATATGATCTGATGTAAGGTCTGTGAGGGAAATAGAAAAATTGAGCAAGATGCTTGCATCTACATATTTTTGTGGATATCATCAATAATGTGTATATTTGCATATATATCAAATAAGAGAGGGCATCTTAATTCTTATTTATGCATATGTACTTCATTTAATTATTACAGTTGGTCTTCCAATTAACTTCTTATCCAAATGCTCCCAAATAATCAGTAAAATTGTAAGATAAGAAATATCTCCTTGCATGAATTAGATATTACTTATGGTACACTACTTTAGGTGATGTTCTACCATGTGCTATTAGTTAATTTTTCGCCGTAAATTTCAGTGTTTATTATTGCATGTATTCGTCATTATATACCTTTTACTATACTTACAATAATTGTGTTTTCTGTGTTTACAGTGATTGTAAGCTATAGATAGATGTTTATTTTCTTATATCAACCTTTCCATTTTCAATGTTGTATATTTTCTGTGCATTGAAGCAGCCTGATCATGAACTTAGTAATGGTGTTAGATACTTGCAATATAACGACAATAAGTAAGTTCAATGATTAATTAGAAATTACAATAGAAAATAATTATGATGATACCATGGAAAAGTCACTCGATTAACTAAATAAACACATCTGTCTCCTATAGTTCAAGTCTGTTGAAGGTTAGTGTGAGCATGACTTTAACCTTGACATCACTCTGTTCATTGGTTTCAGAATTAGATTATGCATGTCAAATGTAAAGCGCTATACCTCATGTAGCTCAAAGGTTAATTCCAAGGTTGAATTCCTATTTCATCCTTGGCCTCTTAAGTATGACTTTGACTGTACCTCACTCTGCGCATCAGTTTAGTTAGCAAGCTATGCAAGCCAAATATAGATTACATATTAGAAACTATCAGCCTAGTAAGTAGTGTGGATAAAATACTTAATTAGAATAATAAAATTAATAATAAGTTTCACCTATATTTCAAATTTATTGTCAGGGGCAAATCTCTATTTCATCTGTAAGTATAACATTGACCTTACTGTTGATAACCATCAAGTATAACCTTGAACTCACATTTGACATTGCCATGAGTGCACATGTCTTTATGGAGTATAAGTATGGATATCGTAGCTCTGTAGCTAGAAACCTTATCTCATCTCATTGTTGAGCTATGCTATCAGGGATATATTTCAAAGTGTCCATAAGACCATAGTTGAATATAAGCAATGAACATGGTACATTTTGGTTATTCAACTGTGGTGGATTGCAGAGTGGAAAAAAATATGAGATTACCAAAATTTTCAATTAAGAATAGTTAATTACTGAAAATGAACCCCTTTAGGAGCAAGCCATTATGAAGCTAAGATTATATATAACACACACAAACGTACGCGACCCGTCAAAAATGTCTGCTAAATAACTAGATAGATATTCACACGTTACCACACGTGTTCTCACACATTCAACCCTTCCCACTTCTTCCCCCTTCCCTAACTATAACCCCTCTCACCAGGGTATGTCTATTCCCTGTAACCACTACCCAAGGGACAGGAAAAGACCAAGTAGTTATACATCTGGTCATGATGCTGAATGTGACTGGAAAGAAATTTTATATTCATATACTGTTTGTGTGTATATATATGTATGTATATATATATATATATATACTGTATATATATATATATATATACTGTATATATATATATATATATATGTATATATGTGTATATATATATATATATATACTGTATATAGATATATATATATATATATATACTGTATATATATATATATATACTGTATATATATATATATATATATACTGTATATATATATATATATATATATATATATTATATATATATATATATATACACTGTATATATATACATATATATATATATATATATACAGTATATATATATATACATATACAGTATATATATATATATATATATAACCAGACACTTGCTCTTTATTATATAGGGGAGATGTGTGTATGAAAATCCATACAACTTTTTCCCAGTTTGGAGGGTGGCATCAGAAAAGTAGAGCCTGCCTGTTTCTCAGAAAAGCTAAAGGAAAATTGTCTTTCCTCTATTCTATTTTTATTATATAGTACTGCATTGCTGCTTACAGATGGGCTAGCAATAGGATAGGGGTAAGCCATGGACAAAGCAAACATGAGCCAGAAAGAAAACAGCTCACCAATTACTGTTACACTTATCCTTTAATATTTTAATTGTGGAGGAACTTCTGTGTTGTGAAACTGGCACAGAATGCTTATCAGCATTGTTTGGAACCTCTTCACGCACACCGCCAGTCAATCCCATCTTCCTTGCACTTTGATACATCATGGATTTCAAGGCTTATCCTATTTAATATATTTCTAATCTCTTTCCAAGTCTTTCAAGGCTATCCCCCTGTTACCTCCTTATGAACTCTTGTTTACCGTGTACATTTTCTCATCCTCTTAATATTTGTTACACCGCATCTACTACACTTATTGTTCATTTTGACATCTACAACATTTCTTATTCACATTAAACATTCAGACTTTACTTCCACACAGACACACAATACATACTATACATGCACACACACACACACACACACACACATATATATATATATATTTATATATATATATATATATATATGTATGTATGTGTGTATGTATTTTCACACACAGTATATGTGTGAGTATATGTATGTATGCATAAACTTTGGATGTTTTTTCCCAGGGTGTATCCATGATTCAGCAATGAAAGTGTGAATCTGACAGTGAGCATTGTTTAGCTTTTCTCTGGAGCTACCCCTACAATGTTAAAAGGCTCAATAATAAATATAGGAATGAATATCTGGGAATGTATATAAGATTTTTTAATGTGCAGTTGAAAAGTCTTTAGTGTACTGTAATTGTGTAGAGCAACTTCTGTTGTGAATATTTTTCTGCATAAGGAGTACATTATCCTCCATTCACCAGTTCAAGTGTAAATGTGGTGGTGACCATTGTGGTTTTTCTAATGAGCTACACTGCTAGGATAAACAGCTTGGTGCAGAATTTTTTTTATTTGCAATGGGATGCAGATATGCCCATTCCTTTAAACACACATGTATTCTCTGTTGGTGTAAGTAGTCAATTCAGCACTTGGCAGTTAGATAACTAAACAGTGCATGGAGGCTTGCAATCCCAATCCCAAAAAGACTCAAATAAAAGAAGATGACTAAAACATCCTCTGATGCCTCCTCTCTAAAGGGAAAGTGTGTGGTAATTAAAAAAAACACAGGATATACTTATATTTTTATTCTCAAAACTGTCAGTTGAGGCAAGTGTAATGTACTGTATATTCTGTTAATTTATTTTGTATGCTGTATTGCTATACAGTATTTACTTTTTCCTTGCATTTTAATGATTTCCATTGTGATGTTGCTACTGTTATTTGGTAATCAGATATTACAACCAATATTCAATTATTTCAGATATCAGTTTATATGCAAAACTACTTATTGAGTTAGTCAGTTGGTTATATTTTCTGGATAAAATTTACTGAATTTAATGACCTAAGGATAGTGTATGAGATTTATGATTTAGCATAGTGAGGTAGTTAAGCAAACATTCTAACCCTTTGAGCTCGACGTATGCTACGTCCAAATATTTCCACTCCTTTTGGTGCCATTGGATGTAGTATACATCCAGTTTTTACAATTTTTTTCCTTTCTATTATCTGTGTTTGAAAACAATAAAATACAGTATGTAATATTTTTCAATGAAAATGAAATGTATTTAGCTATATGGTAAACAAATCTTCAAAATCCTGTATCTCTAATAATTTTTTGTGCGATTATGAGTTAATTAAAATGTCTCCTTAAGAGCCTCGAGCAGAAATGCCAAATATTTTGGTGAGGGGCTGGTGCTCAAAGGGTTAATCAGGGAAATGAAACTTAGTCATTTGGAAATTTGTAGCCTTGACACATTATTATTATTATTATTATTATTATCGTCATTATTATTATTACTATTACATAAGTTTAATGTTTTAGCCTAATCCTTTATGATGATTACATTAAAACATCCCTATAAAGTTAGATTACATTTCATAATTTGTTTTTTGTTTTTTTGTAATTACTCTAGGAAAATAATTCCACTACGTATTCTGATTTTTAACGGTATTTTACATGCCGTAAATACAGTCATTTGAAGGAGAATGATGCATTGTTTTGCAGTGCAAAACAGGATAGTGATGTTAGCTTTTTAGATCTTCCAAATCTTCACAAGTTTGCTTCTTTTGTAACTAGCGCTACAGATTGTAACTAGCATGATTTTAGTTTGTATGTTACAAAAGAGAGAGATGAGGATTTGTGCCATCTTAGGGTGCTATTTTGATTCCTGAGAAGTGTAATTTTATGCCAATTTTTGTTACCAATTTTTTTATATAGGTGTGAACTTAGTGGCTTGTGTAGTTATAGATTTAGTCCACTACTGTACATTTAGCTGTGATTGAGAAAAGATATTTGTTCTTACATGGATACAAAGCCTCGTCCTGTAATAGGAGTATGATTTCAGTAAAGTTGAGAAACTTGATTGTTAAGAATTATAACAAGGTGTCTGTAGCTACTGGCGGGTGATGGCCAGTCTTCCAGTACACCAGGAATCAACTTTGACTTCCGCCGCCTATCAGTATGTACGTACTCTGTCTTACCAACTTGGCTGGTTTAATCTTTTTCTCTTTACAGATCGTAATTGCTGTTTGTGAAGTGGAGAAAAAAAACACGATTGTGGTGTGCAGTCCAACTCTGGAGTTGCTGGCCGAAAGTGTGGCACCTTTACAAGTAGGAGCAGTTTTGACTCCCCATTCTTTGTGTCCTTGCAAGAGTGCAATGATTGGTTGTTACTGCAGTTGATAGAATGTGGCAAGAAGAAGAAGAAGGTAAATCGTGACTCTTCACCTTTGGGGTATTCCTCTAGGCTGAAAAAGGCCACAAGTTCTCTTCTTTTGCCCTTAGGTATGGTACCCCTTGAGCCTTCCCCATCTCTCCCCCTCCAGGTATCAGTGAAGAAGCAGGATAACCCAGAAATTCCATATCTGCTAGTGACATGATAGGTGGTTTTAACTGGTTCCCCTAATGAATTATGTGAACACTTCCCTTCACTCTGTAGCAAACCTGATATTGACAAAGCCAAGTGCTTAGATCATAAAACACTGTGCCCTTAATTAGGCTTGGAGGGCATTCTGTAATGAGAGAAACTGTGGCAAGACCTCACTAGGAATTCCCAGGCTCTCGTTGATGCCTCTTCTGCTGCGGAAGAAGCAGTGCCTGTTGTGATCCAATCCAGTCTGTCCTGGACTTCAGTGGGTGCAGTTGACAACAAGGCCTCACCTTCAGTAGTTCCATCTCCCCCTGATATGATGATGACAGGGAAAGGAAAGAAGTGGTTGCATCCCCCATCCTTTCCCAAATCTATTTTAACCTTTCCTATAGAAGAAGATTCTCCAGGTGTTGCCCACCTCTCCTGTGCAGAACCAGTGGCCACCTATTCACCTGAAAGTGAAAAGGGCATCACCAATTCCCACTGGGGACAGTAACCAGTTGACATCACAAACCTCGCCCACACCCCTTGTAAGGCTGGATCTACAAAGCCTTTTCGAGAAGGCATGCCCCATAGACTGGAAACCAATGCAATATAGTGTGATTGAGCCTGAATTTTTCACTTGCTGCCAGGTTTCAGAGAATGTACCTTAACTTTTCTAATAATTTACAGTGTCTACTATGAAAACTAACAGTATATTAGAGAAATTTCATGCAGGAAGGGTGGAGACCCCCCAGGCCATGCATTAAAGAGTCTTTTGACTTTGTGGGGTTCCCTGTCAATAGACATGTTCACCACAAGGCTCAACAGAAAACCATCAGTATTCTGTTCTCTGATTCTGGATCATCTAGCAGCACTAGAGCATGCATTCCAATATCCATGGGGCAACCTTGATAACTCTGATTGACCCTTGGGGCTCCCAAATGACCACATGCTGAATGGTACCCAGACTTTGGCTCAATTTTGACAGCCATATCTGTAGAGGTACCACAAGTTGGTTACATTTCTGTCAATTCATTAGTGGAGACTATCCAGCATCTCCTCATGACGAAAGGTATTTTGAGAGGCACTGTAAAGAAAATGTCTAAATATCTCCAAAAATCCTCAAAAGCAGTCTACCAGGCAAAGGGGGCAAGCTTCTGTAATTGGTGTCATACAAGGGGTACCTCTCCAGTCGGACCCTCTCTTCAACTTATGTGACCTTTCTTATCCACCTTCGCCGAGAGAAGCTCCTCTCAGTTTTAGCAGTGAAAGATTATCGCTTAGCCATGAGCCAAGTCTTTAGACTTGAAGGCCTTGACCTCTCCTCATCCAGATAACTGTTAATGGTGGTGAGTATCTTTGAGAACTCAAACCACCTGCGTTGTATGTCACCAAAGTTCTAAAATCACTAAAGAGGGATCTATATGAATTTTTATGGCAAGCCTCAGGTAATGACCTGACTGAAGGTGTTTTTGCTTGCCATGGCCTTGGTGAAGCGAGTAGGCTAGATACATGGCATTTCCTGCAACATTTGTTCTAAGGTGGAGGAGAAAGGTCTCCTTCACCTTTGTTTCACAGTTTATTGTCAAATCCCTGAACCTTGCTAGATTATCCAAGGTTTGGAACCTTCTCTCCTCGTGTAGGGATATGACTGATGATCCGAAAGACTTGCTGCTTTGCCCTGTAAGGGTACTAATACGCCTCCTGAAGCGAATCTATCCTTGAGGTAGCAGCTTCAAAAGCTCTTCATTAGTTTGAACAGTTGTAAGAAGAAAATTTCCAAAAACACCATTTCCTTCTGAGTTGGAGAAACAATAAGGAGAGTGTATTCACTGTCATCGGTAAATCTTGAAGAGCTTGCACGGGCACATGCTTATGAGGTCAGGCTGATTGGTCTGACACTATCCTTTCCGAAGGCCTTGTTAGTGGTGCAACTTTGGTAAGAGGGAGAATATGTGGAACTTTTTCTTCTTTCATTACCCCTTCCTTGGAGTACTTTGATCATGTTGTTATTTCCTGGAATGAACTGTGATGCAGGTAAATTACCATATCGAGTAACTATTCAATTGTTTAGATAGAAGTAATTCCTCCCATTCTCCTTGTGAGACAAAGGATAGATAGAAATGTGAACTCATTACTCTTATTAGCTATACATTAGCTTATCATATAAGAATACTGTACATTTTTCCATGACCGTTTATGAACAAACAGAAACCTCGCTTTTCATCTGAGATTCTATCTCAGTTTGATAGGTCCTAGTGGTTAACATCCCAGGATTTTAAACCAGCCAGTTTGGTTATAGAAACTTCCTCCCTCCTAATTATAAGTCTCTTATTAAGGGACGAGGTTTTGTATCTGTGTAGGAACAAAACACAATTTTTTGTAAATAATTTTTATTTTTCCTAACTATGCAAACCTGAGACCTTTTAAGTTACACTTCTTGCTTCAACCACCCCGCAATTCTTAGTAGAAGGTCAAAGTGGCTTCCCAGTGTATTGGGGAAAGGGGGTTTATAACCCCTTGCCTGGCAGTTACTACCGACACCTCATTATAATTCTTAACAGCTTAGTTTCATGCTTTACTGAAATAACACTCCTATTAAAGGACTTTAGTTTGTATAGTTGGGAAAAATATAGATTACTTAAAAATAAAATTGGTACAGGTATTTGAATTTAAAGAGTTCAAGGACTTACAAAATTAAGTATGACAGAAATTTGGGGTGATATGATTCAAAGTAACATGAAATTTTCTAATCAGCTTAACTGTTCTGTCATTATAGGTTTCACTGCATAAACTATATAACAGGTAAAAGGAATTTCATGAAAGCAAAGAATTTCCTTAACTATAGATGTACAGTTTTTGTTGGAATGAAAGGGTGGGGAAGATGTAATATTGTGCAGAAATGTTCAGGTGTTTGTAACATGATATTTAAGCTTTATAATTCATAAAGATGTATTAACCTGATGATGGTTTTGCACTTGTTAATTGTTTTTCAGTTGATTGAATTTTGACCACAGTATTTACGATAATTTTCATAATGCTAAATGTGAAAGCAGGTTTACCTAGATTTTCATGTTTAGAAAGGTTGTCTTAACTAATTGACGAATTATATTTTGATATTTTATAGGTATATTTTTGAGATTTTATAGTATTTCCTCGTCTTATTCTGTTCTTGCAGACTGTTGCACTATTTACTGTTTTTATTTTTGCAGACTAATATACTGTATACAGTATTCCTTTAGGCTGTGTTCTGTAAATTAACTAGGTTTATGTCAAAATTTGAAAAACAGCTTTGAGCATCCTTTCTTAAATGACATTTGAATTTGAAGGAAATTCAAATGCCTTAAATAAGTTTATACTTTAGTAAATTTTAATAATCTCTTGCATTTAAGTAGTTAATTCCTTGAAGCTTAGCCTTGTGTTGATTCATATTCTATACTGCCTAGCAACTAACCCTCGTCCCTTCTACAATATGTATATTTTGAATTTTTGCAGATGTATCAGATATATAATTCATACACAGGTTTCAAGTGGAAGAATCTTTTGAAGTCTGGAAAATTATAAATGCCATAGTTTTGGTCAGTATTCATTTCCCATATGTGTTGCTTCTTTACATTGTCTACTATGGAAAGAATTTTTCTTATGATGTTATTGCTGAACTGTGGACTTTTGAGCTTAGATGTGTATGTAAATGTTTTTTTTTTTTAAATTTTAATGCAGCTGTAACTTTCATGAAACATTTTTTTACGTGTACATACATCATTTCATCAAATTGAAAACCTAACACACATGAATCACAGTATGCCGTGTAAAGAAATTAGAAGTGAATTATGGACATGAGGTAGGGTGATTAGAAATTTTTGTGAGGCATATCATCTTTTGTATTTAATAATATATTTTTGGTTCAGAAGCATTATTTTATTAGCCTTCATTCATTTTGTGCTAGAATCTTATTTTAGTTTTCCTGTAAACCTAATTATGTAGAAAAATGGATGCCGTTTTCCTTAATTCAAGGGAAAGGCTTTGTATTTTTTACTGTATACTCTTCTAAGGCATTGGTATATGGAAGCATACAGTATATGCCACAACCTTGTAATTATAGTTTTACGTGATTTGTTCAAGACGCTCAGTATTTTTAAGATGATTACCATTGATATAGTTTTAAAATGCTACTATATTGCTGTTTGCTGTTAATGTGAGTTTTATAAATCCAAAATCATCAATGAAAGTATTGCACAAGTCTGTATATGAGTTGTTTTTTTGTGGTAAAAAAGGTCTTGAATTGGATATATGCCTTTCCTCTTTTGTATTATCTTGAGCTTTAATATGAATTCAATTTTTAATTTGTTATTCTAGCATTGAAACAATAACCTCTAGAATGAACATAGCCACAGGTAATTTGAAGATAAAACTTATTTTTATCAAGGACTTTCGTTTTAAAGAAAATTGTGTACTGCCTCTTCAATAATATAAGTCTAATACCTGTACATAAAAGTTTTAGGGAAAAATTTAGAGTTCCATGTTTTTAGCCTGTAAAATGTTTGGCATTGTTTGTTAAACCTCAGTTCACCACCTATTCATATCAAGTATTTATTTAATGAGGAACTTGTTAGTTTGATTGAGTTTAAAAGCTCTCCCCTTTCTTTGTATATTAATTCTTCGATTTGAATAATTCAGGGGTTTTATTAGTAAAATTTGACAGCATTCATCCAGAATACAGGATGTGTCTTGATATAAAATCAAATGATTTTGCATGTGTGAACTGGCATGGAAAGACATGTCTGAGGCCTTTGGTCTGCAGTGGACAAGTAATGGCTGATATATATATATATATATATATAAAAGTATATATATATATATATATATATAAAGTATATATATATATATATATATAAAAGTATATATATATATATATATATATAAAAGTATATATATATATATATATATAAAAGTATATATATATATATATATAAAAGTATATATATATATATATATATACAGTATATATATATATATAAAAGTATATATATATATATATATATTATATAAGTGTTAAATATTGCTAAAGAACATGAATCAAGAGGTAAAACTAGTTATAAATAGTCAAGTATAGTGTAATGTTAAAAAGTACAAATTAGAACAAGTAATTTACCATTAGAAATTAGCAAAAAATACTCTACATCAATGCATTAGAAATTGCAAAAGGAGGCAACTTAAAACTTGAAATTTAAAGTTAGAAATCTCCAAATAATACTGTACTGTATAAGTTAGGAAATTATATCAATTATTCCCTGTTAATGATATTTTAGCATATTCTCTATGCTATCACCTTGAGATCAGCCTGACGACTAACAAAACATAAAAAGAAGAATCAACAACTATTGAGTGAATTCCCTTTATTTCTCATGTAAAATTTTTTTATTTACAAGTATTTTGGGTTGCAGGCTAGCTACTGGAACAGATTAAACCTGTTTACTGAGGTGTGTATATATATATATATATATAGTGTGTGTGTGTGTGTATGTACCGTATGTGTGTATATATGTATGAATACACACACACACACACATATATATATATATATATATGTATATAATGTGTGTGTATGTACAGTATGTGTATAAATATGTATATATATATACACACAAATATATATATATATATGTATATATGTGTACAGTATGTACAGTATGTGTATAAATATGTATATAAATATGTATATATATATACACAAATATATATATATATATATATATATGTCCGTGTGTATATGTGTGCATAGGTTCATTTATAGTTTTTTTTACTAGTTTCATCATAAATTTCTCGTCTTCTTAATTTTTGCAACAATTTTGAAATGAGCTTTTATACTTTTAATGTTCTTTATTTGTTGTATGTAGTTTAAACTTCTTCAGTGGCACAAATAAGAGGATTGTTTAAAAATCAGACCTTTTACAGTACTTCTTATGTAACATAGATATCTCGTATAAACCAGTTATTTAGATGTTTCAAGAGCTAAATTACTTTCTATTTTACATTTATATTAATTATAGACTTATTTATACAGAATATTAGCCTGAACTATGACAAAATTAACTAGAAACATGATTGCCCTTCATATTTTTTTTTTTTTTTTTTTTTTTTTACTTTGGCTGCATCGTCAATTTCTTATTTCAGAAGTTTATGGTTGCATCAGATTGAAATTTATGCAGTGCAAAATTACAGTATATGCTGTACTGTTTGCTGTTTATGTTACCATGCTAAAATTGACAATTGTGATTTTCTTAGACTTATGCTTTGAGACTGTTTGTCTGAATGTGTGGTTGAATGTAGTATATTCGGTAATGAAATGTTTGAATCTATGAATCTTTTATAATGGCATTTTCTTCATCAGTGTGAACTTGTAAACCAGAAACAATTCCAGACTGAGTAATAATTGTAGCTATATGTTTATTTTCTTAAAACTAAAGTTCATTGATGAATTGGAGATAAATCAAGACTCAATCTGTGTTTTTTATGATTTCATATCAAGTTGATAAATTAGGAAAGATGATGCCAGTAGTAATTTACCCTTAATGTAAGAGTTTATTACCGCATCTTGAAGAAAATGCAATTTTCTTTTATTTTAACTGGTATATCTTAGAAAATTTATGCAGGAATTAAGTGTCAAATTGTATTTAGATTCTATTTCTCTTGTTTGTGGCGACTATTTAATAATGCCCAAATGCAGAACAATCAACGTTGATGCAAGTATTGAGCTTTGAAATTTTACTTCA
>NC_090747.1:76980371-77130371 GCF_036898095.1 Palaemon carinicauda
ATAATGTTATAGCTTTCCTGAAACCGACTATAACACTTCTTTCTATGCAAATAAAGTCATAAAGAACTAATTTTTTTAAAGTTTGTCTATCTTTAACCACTTCTATATTGTATTATATGTTATCATCTAACTCTAGGGCATCATACAAGTCACCATGCAAAGTTTTAGAAGTAAATCAGCTTTAACAGAAAAATAGTAGGATTATTAATATCTCTTCAAATAGAATATGGCTAAAAGCTGCAATCTCAATCTGTGCTGTGATGCTATAGTGTTTATTTTTATTTAGGATGGGCTGCTCTTGGTGATTGACTTTGATTTTTTTTTTTAACAAAATTAGTGATCCACCATTTGATTAGGTAGTTATGAAGATGAAAGTGATTCTTTTTTCAATCCCTTATATCTCCTGAATTTTTTGGATATTGTAGCTGATAAAAAATCTTTAGCTACATAAAGATTTTTTATGGTTATAAATTGATTTATCAGTAGTACATGTACGGTAACATTAGTTTTCTGAAGCATAGTACATGATGCGTTTGGTAGTTCTGTAATGTATTCTGTACTGTTGTTTAGTAATTTGTACCTATATTAAATCTTTTGGTATTTTCAAATATCTTACATATTTAAATTTTCAGCTATTTTATCAGCATGACTGCAACCTTTTAAACAATATACAGTAGTATTTGGAGAGATGTGAATTGATATATTGTAATAAATGTACAGTGAGCATATGACTAGGAGCACTGGAAGGCAGATGAGAAATGGAGATCTAATATGGTTCTTTCCTTAATTGTTCAAAATATTTTTTTATTGAATTGATTAGTTTTGACTTAGTTCAAAGATTAAACTTTGATGCCTGGATTTCTTTCACTGTATTTTGATAGTGACAAATTAATGATGGTCAATGCTTGAGGCAAATTTTAGACTTGCTGCAAGTATCAACCAAGATTTGTTCCTATGCAGATGCAAACTTCTGAGTCATTCATATTGGTTTACTCCTAAGTTAATTCACCATGGTCAGAAAAAAAATGTTCCTAACTGGTAACTATGTAATAGGTTACTAGGCAACTCTAAGACTGGGCAATGCTCTCAAGCTACTGCAAGGCAGACCCAATCTTCTGATAGCTTTAAGAGACAGATCTCCCTTTCTCCACTATGATCATGATGACTCCATGCTGGATTATCCTTTCAGTGTTTTGTGTTAAGAGTGATTTTGCTAGTGCTATGCAGACTTGCCCTGACCATGAAGGCCACCTTGTGGAACTTTTATGAGCCAAGTCAAGGTTGATCCTCATCCCTTATGCCCGAACTGCCATATTAGGCAGTGTTCATATGAATCTTGTGAGTATTGTAGGGAATGGCTGCCCTTCCAGGGGGAGAAATATTTTGCAAATTGTAAGAAGTGAGCTAATAAGGATAGATCCCCTTCTTCGTCTTCTTCCCTGGAGAGTAAGAAGTGTAAGTTCCTTCCTGCGATGAACAATATTTCCCACCCTGATCCTCCCTTATCGGAACCCTCTGTGACTCCGGTAATTTCGTTTCGAAAGCATTACTGCATTCTAGAAAATTACCATTATTTGAATAGTTAATTGAAACATTTATGTACTTTTGTTTTAAATTTCGAGTGTACTTTATCAATCTAAGTAATTTGAGAACTGTTGAAAAGTAATCGAATGCTCTGTTTTTGTTTTATTTAAAAGAAACAATTATTATTGAGATATTTAAGGTTTTAGGGTATAAAATAAGCTGTATTTCTGTTAAAAGAAAGTATAGATATACAGTAACATACTGTGCAAAAGACAACACATAAGAAGTTGTGTCATCCTAACGGTGTAGGCTACTTGTGTGAACGAAAACACCGAACATTTACAGTAAGTATAGTTAAGCTGTACTGTAGTAATATTATTCTACATATATTACAGTAATATACACTACAGTATCAGTGAGTATTAGGTTACAGTACAGTATTACTAGATAGGAACAACTTTTGCTATACAGAACAGTAAGGGGATGATGACATCTTGGTAAAACTTTACCTTAACACAGTACTGTACTGTGCCCAGTATGCAGTGTACGTGTGCGCAAATGTACTGTACATTACATATAATTAAAAACTGTTGTAGAAACTAAATTAAAACAATATTAGGCAGTATTTACTGTGTTAATCATCAGCTCTGGCACCCACTTGTGGCAAAGGGCAGTGACTTTTTAGGTTAGGAGTTAGCCCACCCTAGTGCAGTATTATTTGCAAAAATTTGCTTTTTGCTCTTGTGTCTGTAACCTAACTATCGCAAATAACGAGACCTGACTGTAGCATAATAATTTCAAGTAATATTTGAAATACCATATATTCTCGTGTAAAGGACGACCACATGTATAGGGCGAACCCCAAAATTTCCTTTAGTAAAACCGTTTTTATCATATACTGCATGTAATGGGCAAATGGCAATTTCAAGGCCAGCCTAATGTACTACACTTTTATTATGAATCTTTTATCATGCATATAATCTTTATTGTTGTTACTGTTATATGTTTATGTTTTTAGTTTATAAAATAAGCTGTATTTCCCTTTAAGAAAATATAGAAATAAAACAATTTGTGATTTTTAACACCATGATTATATACTCGTCAACCACCATCTCTTGGCAAAAATGTAAACAATCCTAGTTGTCTAAAACAAATTCCGGGCACCAGCCACCCATTGAGATACTACCGCTAGAGAGTCATGGGGTCCTTTGACTGGCCAAACAGTTAAATATTGGATCCTTCTCCCTGGTTACAGTTCATTTTCCCTTTGCCTACACACACTCCAACTAGTCTGGCCTATTCTTTACGTATTCTCCTCTGTCCTCGTACACCTGACAACACTGAGATTACCAAACAATTCTTTTTCTCCCAAGGGGTTACTGCACTATAAGTGTTCAGTGGCCACTTTCCTCTTGGTAAGGGTAGAAGGCTCTTTAGCTATGGTAAGCAGCTCTTCTAGGAGAAGGACTCTCCAAAATCAAACCATTGTTCTCTAGTTTTGGGTAGTGCCATAGCCCTGTACCATGGTCTTCCACTGTCTTGGGTTAGAGTTCTCTTGCTTGAGGGTACACTCGGGCACACTATTCTATCTTATTTCTCTTCCTCTTGTTTTGTTAAAGTTTTTTATAGTTTATATAGGAGATATTTATTTTAATGTTACGGTTCTTAAATTATTTGGCTTTTCCTTGTTTCCTCTCTTCACGAGGCTATTTTTCCTGCTGGAGCCGCTGGGCTTATAGCATTCTGCTTTTCCAATAAGGGTTGTAGTTTAGCAATTAATAATAATAATATATGATTATACTGATCTTATTATAAGTTGTTAAGGGGCCGGCTGACTAATGCCGTATTTTTAAGGAAAGGACTTTGACATTGATCCCACTTAATGAGGTGACGTAGGACATCTCCAAACTGCATAGGATTTTTTCCCCTGACCTTCGGTTTTGCGACACCATGGTGATTTATCTTGAAAATTAGTTTGTTCCGTAACCGAAATACAAACCACGCTATTTACAAAGGGTTTACTTTTAGCGCAGGTGAAATGACGAGCCAATAGTTTTTAACGAGGGTTAATTACCCCCGCGCTAGTTAGCGGGGGGTGGGGAAGGGTAGCTTGCTACCCCTCCCCCCTCCACACACCGGTGACTTGCTTCACTTCACTTTTGGCTCGGCGGTGATCAGACGTGTCTGTTCATCGCCTTCGTGACAGCCTTTAATTTTCTTCTTTTTCTTTTCAGCTTGTGTGATTGGTTGGAAGTTGACCTTCAGTTGTTTTCTTTTATTTAATATGCGGACATGCCCTGGAGTTGCCGGCCGTCCTTGTGGGACTTTCATGTCGGACGTGATTACGGATCCTCACACCCTCTGCCCTCAATGTCGGGGCCGACGGTGCGACCAGGATAACATGTGCCGTGAGTGCAGGGAGTGGTCTGCCTCCCAGTGGGAGAGGTTTGGCCGTCGGCGTAAGAAGAAGTCCAAGAGAGACCGTTCTCCTCCGGGGTTAGCCTTGAAGGAGGAAGGTTCTCGGGACTCTTCTTCCGCCGCCCAAACCTCCTCCGAAGCTCCCCCTCGTCCGCCTCCTAAGGAGAGTCGTCCGAGTGGGAGCGCAGGCCCTTGTTCTGTTTCCCTACCTTCGGTGGGGGGAGAGGGCGTCGCCTCCCATAGCGAGGCGGTTCCCCCTCCTTCTCCGGGGGAGGTTATTGATAATAATGCTTTATCCAGTGATGATTTGTTACAGATTTGGTCGTCCCTGGGGCTTAAGGGCTTGCCCTCCAGGGTCGCTCTTATTGACCTTGTCTCGTTGGGGGCCGCTGTTAAACAGTCACCGGTGGTAGCGGAGGTAGACCCTCTGTCTATTGTCGACGTCGTGGTGACAGAGGCCTCCGACGTGGCTGGGCCTTCCGACGCAGGTGCTGTTGCTGGTGATGGTGCTCTAGGCTCTCCTCCTCCTTCCGTGCATCCTTCGAAGGGGGAAGTGAGTCCTTCGGTCTCGACTGCTGCCCAGCTTCCTTCTGAGGGAAGTGTTTTGAAGGAGACTCCCCTTCGGAGGACCGATGGTCCCGACGATCTCCCCCGAGGCCGCCTCCGCCGTAAGGCCCACCGCCCTCTACGCCACAAGGGCCTCCCTTCCCCTTACAGGGGGACTAAGAGGCGCCTTTTTGGGTCTTCGTCCTCCGGGGGGGACTCTCCTCGTCAGCCTCAACCGACTGCTCCGCCCTCCTTGAACCTCTCTGCAGTCCGCTCACCATCTCCTGCCGGATCTTCGCCTTCTGGAGAACTCGTCACCCGACGGGCAACGGTCCCTTCGGGGCTAAGGGATTCTTCCCTTACGCGAGCAGGGCCAGCGCACAAGCGCTCTCCTGCTCGCCAGCGATCTCCTGCTCGCCAGCGATCTCCTGCTCGCCAGCGATCTCCTGCTCGTCGACGATCTCCTGCTCGCCAAGACTCTCCTGCTCGCCGACGCTCACCTGCTCGTCGGCTCTCTCCTGAGGTTCGCCCCCCTCGCCAGCGCTCTCCTGCTCGTCAGCTCTCTTCCGAGCGTCAGCGCTCATTTGAGGACCATCGCCCTGCGGTCTCTGACCACCCTTTAGTTCCTGCTGAACTCCCTGCTCACCATCCACCTGGTCCTGTGGCTACGCAACATCGTGCTGCGCGTGTGTCAGAAACACATGTTCGCCAACGCGCCAGCGATCTTCCCGTTCCTGCTCGTGAACCTATCCTCTCACAGGACACGCGTCGACCTTCTGCTCGCCAGCGATCACCAGCTCGCCAGCGATCACCAGTTCGCCAGCGATCACCTTCACATGCTGCCCGCCATCGCACGAACCTGCATGATCGCCCGCTTACGCATGCTGCTCCTCATCGCAATACCCTGAACGATCGCCCTCCTGCGGATGCTGATCACCATCGCACCCTTTCTCGCGATCATTCACCTGCGCATGCTGCTCGTCATCGCACAACCCTGCACGATCGCCCGCTTACGCATGCTGCTCCTCATCGCACAACCCTGAACGATCGCCTTCCTGCGGATGCTGATCACCATCGCACCCTTTCACGCGATCATTCACCTGCGCATGCTGCTCGCCATCGCACAACCCTGCACGATCGCCCGCTTACGCATGCTGCTCCTCATCGCACAACCCTGAACGATCGCCTTCCTGCGGATGCTGATCACCATCGCACCCTTTCACGCGATCATTCACCTGCGCATGCTGCTCGCCATTGCACAACCCTGAACGATCGCCCGCTTACGCATGCTGCTCCTCATCGCGCAACCCTGAACGACCGCCCTCTTGCGCGCGATCATTCACCTACACATGCTGCTCGCCATCGCTTACCATCACGTGGTCATTATCGCCAGCGATCTTCTTCACCTACGCGGCAGCACGATCCCTCGCCGTCGCGCCATCGCTTGCGTTCGTCGCCTCGGACACGTGTTCATTTACCTGCCCACCCTCACGCCCACTCGCCTGCGCGCCCGCGCGCCCGCGCGACCGCCCGCCTGCGCGACCGCTCGCCTGCGCGCCCGCGCGACCGCTCGCCTGTGCGCCCGCGCGATCACCCGCGCAACCATTCGCCTTTGCGCGACCGTTCACCCTCGCGCGACCATAGTTCGCGGCGAATTCCACAGCCGGTGGTAGCAGCAGGGACGCGTGCTCCTAGACGGCACTCGGGATCACCTCCATCCAAGCACAGGTTGGTATTGCAGGACGAGGACAGGTCATTACAGCATTCTTCCCCACCTTCTTTTCAGGCAGGTACCGTCGTGTCCACTCCAAAGGATCGCCCGATCCCTTTCACCTTAGCGAGGATTTCGGACTCTGTGTCCTTTGAGCAGCAGACTTGGTTTGGTCCGCTGGCACGGGCGTTAGTGAGGGTTATGAAACCAGCACTCGCCGGCCAGGGTAACAAACCAGCGGCTGTCTCTCCTACGCTGAAGAGAAAGAGAGGAGTGGACTTCGTGGTGACTTCCCCCAGGGCGAAGTTGGTTCCCAAGAGGTCGGTCTCGAGGGTCCCCTCTCCTGCACGAGTACTCTCTCCTTCTCCCGTGGACGAGGCCTTTCCGTCCTCAGGTGAGTCCAGTGGACCGGTAGTCTTCCCCTCGGCACCAGGGGGGGAGACTTCGCTTCAGGCAGGAGAATCGTCTCGTGAGGAAGGGGCCCCTCGAACCTCGTTGTTGGGATCCTGTATCCCTCCTAGGAGGGAGCCCAAGGATTCCAAGACCATCCCTAAATCCTCTGCAAGGATTCGACAGGAACCCACGACTACCCAGGGGAATGTCCACGTATCACCCCAGGAAGAGATTCCTGGGGCAGGAGACTTAGCTGCCAGCCCGCAGGGAGGAGAACAGCAAGAGTCCGAACATGCCTTCTGGCAGGTCCTAAGCCTGATAAGGCAACTTAACAGTCTTACGGATCCAGTCATCCCCCCCCGTGAAGGCAAAGACACGATTCTGGATGAAGTGTTCGACGTTCGGAAGGCCCCTAAGACCAGTGCAGCTCTGCCCTGGTCTCGGGGGCTGAAGAGTGCCAGAGCTAGGGCCAATGCTCAGCTCGCACTTCTTGCCTCCTCCAGTCGTTCCACTGCCGGGAACAAACTCATCCCTCCTCCTCGCCTTCAGCAGAGGAGGTATTTCGAGATCCTGGGTGAGCACAACCTCGCTCTTCCTCTCCATCACTCTGTGGAGGAGCTGGCGAAGGGAGTTCCCTTGGAGAAACTCTCTGCCCGGCAGGTGTCGTTCTCGGCGGCAGAGATCCTTAACCACGAGAAGGTCGCTAAGTGTGCCATGCAGGCCACTTCGTGGCTGGACTTCTGGTTAGGATCTCTGGGCATCCTATTGCGATCTGAGGACTTGTCCAAGGAGACCAATAGGAAGGCCCTAGAGACCTTCTTGCTCTCGGGCACCCGCTCCATCGAGTTCTTGGCGCACCAGGTTACCACCCTGTGGGCCAACTCGGTGTTGAAGCGTCGCGATGCTGTGTCCGAGAGATTCCATCCGAAGGTCCCCGCCGTAGATGTGTGTAGGCTCCGACATGCCTCCCTCCTGGGGGAGAGCCTGTTTGAGCCTCAAGACTTGGAGCGAACGGCTGAGAGGTGGAGGAAATCCAGCACGGACTCCCTCCTCCACAGGGCCCTTACAACTCGGCCCTATAAGCCTCCAGCCCCACCACAACAGCAGCAACAGCCTCGTAAGGCTCCAAAACAGGCAACGGCAGCTAAGAAAGTGGTGTCTAAGCCCCAGCCCTTTCCAGCCAAGGTCAAGAGGGGTGGTAAGTCCTCCAGGGGAGGCAAGACTTCTAGGGGTGGCGGCCGCGGCCGCAAGCCCTAGGGGTGGCAGTCCCCCTGCGTGTCCACCTGTGGGGGGATGCCTTCAGCGTTGCGTCCGCAGGTGGCAACATCTCGGGGCCGATGCTTGGACGATCTCAGTGATCGGCCAAGGTTATCGCGTCCCGTTCACGTCATCTCAACCTCCCCTGACAGCGAATCCAGTGTCGTTGAGCTCCTATGCCATGGGATCGGCAAAGGGGCTGGCCCTTCAGGCCGAAGTCAAGACCATGTTCGAGAAGGGTGCTCTCCAGGAGGTCGTGGACGGCTCTCCAGGCTTCTTCAGTCGACTCTTTCTTGTAAAGAAGGCTACTGGAGGCTGGAGACCCGTCATCGATCTCTCGGCTCTGAACAGGTTTGTCAAACAAACCCGGTTCAGCATGGAGACAGCAGACACGGTCAGACTTGCGGTGAGACCACAAGACTTCATGTGTACACTGGATCTAAAGGATGCGTACTTCCAGATCCCAATCCATCCGTCTTCCAGGAAGTACCTGAGATTCTGCCTAGACAACAAGATCTACCAGTTCAAGGTGCTGTGTTTCGGTCTCTCCACAGCTCCTCAGGTGTTCACCAGAGTGTTCACCCTGATTTCGACTTGGGCGCACAGGAACGGCATTCGTCTCCTTCGTTACCTAGACGATTGGCTGATCCTAGCAGACTCGGAGTCGACCCTTCTTCGACACCGAGACAGGCTTCTAGATCTTTGCCAGGATCTGGGGATCGTGGTAAACATCGAGAAGTCCTCTCTGCAGCCGTCCCAACGACTGGTTTATCTAGGCATGCTAATAGACACCAATCTCCACAAAGCCTTTCCATCAGACGACCGGATAGCAAGGCTGAGGAGGGTGGCGGAACCTTTCCTCAGGCGAAAAGAACTCCCCGCCCAATCGTGGTTGCGTCTCTTGGGCCACCTATCCTCCCTGGCCCGTCTGGTTCCAAACAGCCGCCTCAGGATGAGATCCCTTCAATGGCGGCTCAAGTCCCGGTGGAATCAAGGATCCGATTCCCCGGACACTCTGATCCCAATGGGGTCTCTGGAACAGACGGACTTGCGGTGGTGGCTGGCCGACGAGAACCTGCGAAAGGGAGTGAGTCTTCTCGTCCTTCCCCCGGAATTGACTCTGTTTTCGGACGCGTCAAAAGAAGGGTGGGGGGCGCACGTTCTGAACCAGAGGGCCTCAGGCCTTTGGTCAGAATCAGAAAAGTGCCTACACATCAACCTGCTAGAATTGAAGGCCGTCTTTCTGGCCCTTCAACAGTTCCAACGGTTCCTGGCGGGTCACTCCGTGGTGGTGATGAGCGACAACACCACGGTAGTGGCTTATATCAACAAGCAGGGAGGCACTTTTTCGCAACAGCTATCCCATCTTGCAGTAGAGACTCTGAGGTGGACCGAAACCCACTCGATAACACTATCAGCTCGCTTCATTCCTGGCAAGAGGAATGTGCTCGCCGACAGTCTGAGCAGGGCTTCGCAGATAGTGAGTACCGAGTGGTCTTTGGATCCTCAGATAGCCAACAAAGTCCTGACTTTGTGGGGTTCCCCGACGGTGGACTTGTTCGCGACAGCCTTGAACTTCAAGCTGCCCCTGTACTGCTCACCAGTCCCGGACCCCAAGGCACTCTGGCAAGATGCTTTCCAGCAACGGTGGGACAACATCGACGTGTACGCCTTCCCACCATTCTGTCTGATGAGAAGGGTGCTCAACAGGACCAGACTATCGGTCAACTGTTCCATGACTCTAGTAGCTCCGCTATGGCATCACGCGGAATGGTTTCCGGACCTTCTGCAACTCCTGACGGAACTCCCAAGGGAGCTTCCTCCACGACACGAGCTTCTCAGACAACCCCACTCCGGTGTCCCTCACAGGGCCGTAGCCTCGCTTCGGCTTCACGCCTGGAGACTATCCAGCGTCTCCTCACGGAGAGAGGCTTTTCGCAACAGGTTGCGGAGAGAATGTCTCGGCACCTGCGAAGGTCCTCTGAGGGAGTCTACCAAGCGAAGTGGAGAGTCTTTTGTGGTTGGTGTCGTGGAAGGGGTATCTCTCCACTCGATGCCACTATTCCAGCAATAGCGGACTTCCTTGTGTATCTGCGAGAAGAAATGCGCCTTTCTGTCTCGGCAGTGAAAGGCTATCGCTCAGCCTTAAGCTTGGCCTTCAGATTGAAGGGCGTGGATATTTCTTCATCGCTAGAACTCTCTTTACTCATACGTAGCTATGAGCTTACCTGCCCCCAGTCGGAAGTGAGACCCCCTCCTTGGAACGTGGTTCGAGTTCTCAGGTCTCTCAAGAGACCTCCCTTCGAGCCATTACGCCAGGCCTCCGATCGCCACCTGTCTTGGAAGACGGCTTTCCTACTCGCCTTGGCCTCGGCCAAGCGAGTTAGTGAACTTCATGGTCTCTCGTACGACATCGCCCATTCAAGGGGATGGGGGGAGGTAACGTTCAGGTTCGTCCCTGAGTTTGTGGCCAAGACTCAGAATCCTGGAGTGCCGGATCCTCGGTTCGACTCTTTCAGGATCGCGAGTCTCCGTTCTGTAACAAACGACCCAGACCAGCTGCTACTATGCCCAGTGAGGTGTCTGAGGTACTACTTGAAGAGAACGGCTGCAGTCCGTCATCATGTGCGAGCTTTGTTTGTGAGCACAGGCAGGACAAAGAGGAGGGTCACAAGGAACACCATCTCTGCTTGGATTCGAAGGGTTATCCACCATGCCCTGAATCCTGACCCTCCTCCGTCACGTCGCCCTCGGGCCCACGATGTCAGGGGTATTGCTACATCCCTGGCCTTCAAGAGAAACTTCTCTGTGACGCAGGTACTTCAAGCGGGGGTCTGGAAGCGTCAAACGACCTTCACAGCCCACTACCTGCAAGACGTGACCCACAGGAGCCTCGATACGTTCTCTATCGGCCCTGTGGTGGCTGCACAACAGCTGGTCTAACCTCAGGCTCCTTTTTGGACAAGTAGCAGTAGGTTGAGGGCGTTGTTACCCGGTCTTAGTCTGTGTGAATGAAAGAGTATGTCTGACCCTTACTTCTTTCTTCATTCTCCCCTCTCTTGGGGAAGCAGCATCCTGGTCCTCGCATAGCTGACCTCGACCTCTGCAGGTAACCCATGCTTCTTTGTGCTCCTAGTATTAAGCTTAATACTGTTGCGTCTCCCATACCCTGACGAGGTGGTATGGGGAACGTCCTATCCTAGAATTCCTATCTGAAGGTCTCAAGGTCAACTTCATAGGACGAGTCACACTCTCCTCCTCACACTACTTATGTAGGCCACTCGTTCCTAGCGATGCTAGGAACCTGTGAGGTACAGGGGCTCCCTCTCTCTAGTGCTGCTCACTAAGGGATCGAGCCCCCGGGCAAGCCGAAGTCAGTAAGGCTGGGGACTTTCCACCCTTCCTAAGGGGTAAGTCACCCTTTGTAAATAGCGTGGTTTGTATTTCGGTTACGGAACAAATGACAAATTCAAAGATAATTTGTATTTTTCCTAACCATACAAACCTTAGCTATTTACACATATGTGCCCGCCATCCCTGACCCCCAAGTCAAGTCCTACCTCTAAGTGAAGTGAAGCAAGTCACCGGTGTGTGGAGGGGGGAGGGGTAGCAAGCTACCCTTCCCCACCCCCCGCTAACTAGCGCGGGGGTAATTAACCCTCGTTAAAAACTATTGGCTCGTCATTTCAGCTGCGCTAAAAGTAAACCCTTTGTAAATAGCTAAGGTTTGTATGGTTAGGAAAAATACAAATTATCTTCGAATTTGTCATGTTTTTAAAATTCTATCTCCTCCCTTGATACTTATTATTAAAGACCTTAGATTAATACCCTATATAGACATGATATAGACCTCAAATTAAATAGTTTTTTCTTAGTCATTTTTGCTAGATGTGAATTTTTTCGTTACAGTAAAAAATAAACCCTATATTTCAGGGGAAAAAAGTAAGAAAAAAATATGAAACTAAAATTGGAAAAAGGCTATATTTCATTATTTTATAATGTCTTCATAAATTATATACCAGATTTCAAAGCTACATCTTTAAAACTAATGGAGAAGATAAAATTTGAATGTCAATAAGTATAGTTTTGAGATACATGCATTCAAAGTTTTCCTTTGTATTTTTACAAAGACAATATTAATAAATCATGATTATTATGAATTTTATGTTCCTTTTTGGATAATCATAAAACAAAACAAAGTTATTTATCATAAATGAAGATCCCTTTGCTCAATATCTTGTTTCTTTAGACGATATGGTCCCTCTTTCATCATCTCTCTCTTTCACTAACTCCGAGAATTTTGCCGATATTACCCATTTCTGAACTCTTATTCGAGTGAATTTTCTTCTTCCTTATGTTAGCAAGAGGTTGAAATTGTCTTTTCCTCTTTGAAATGATGAAATTCTTGCCAAAACCGAGAAAAACAGATGTAAAAATGAGTGAATGTTGAAGGTCAGACTCAAACATGTACTCTCTATGAGGTTTGTGGTAGGACTGAAGGGCGAAGAGTGTAATTTACCGTGTAATACATCGTCTCGTGACTTGTGGAATCTATACAGATTTACACTAGAATGTGATAATTATCAAAATTTACAATAACAGAAGAAATACTACATTTTCTTGTAGGGAACAATGTTTTTGGTTTATTGAGTTACTTTTACTAATTACCCAGTAACTATGAAAGTCAGAGGAGTTTTGACAAAATATTTCGTATAGCTCTTCTCCATTGCCATATGAAGCTTGGGGAATTTTTTCAGGATTTTGTGTTTTTCTTCCTATACACCTATATACTATACTGTATTGGCATTCTGGCCGGGCCGTTTAAGTCAGTCCATCCAAACTATTATGTAAGTAGAAAAAAACAGTTACAAATATGGAATATTGTAAGTTTAGGACAGCTAGGCTAGCCTACCGATAACAAAACAGAACCGGAGTTCTATAGATAAATAAAGATGAAATTACCAGTAAATATTCTTATTCTATTTAAACAAAACTATATTGTATACCGTAATTAAAATGAGTATATTATAGTAGAAGATGGAATAAATATTACTACCAGGTTTCTGTAGATGTTGGACAGATTCCCTACAGAAGACGACACCAATGTATAGGAACTGCGTCATGCTAAGAGATGGCTGCGTAGAACTTCATATGTAAATGGTTAGTGGTTGTTGTATAAAATATGTACATTGTTAATCCTGAGTTGTACAGTATTCATATTGTACTGTACAGAAGTACAGTAATGTTGTGTATTGTAATTGTAGGTCACTTATGCTACGTAAGCGGTGAGTCAAGTCGTCCAAACGAAAACAGCGAACACTTACAATACAGTTGAGCTTTACTGTAGTGATAGTAGTATTTTACAGTAATATATACAGTAATGCCACACAACACAAAATTAATTGGTTCTGTAGTGGCTTTTGTAATATGATTTTTTCGTCGTGTGAGTCGTCTTATACATGTAAATAGCCTACTATGCATTTCTGGCAAAAAATAGCGTTTTTCTTTAATATCTCCCATACTAATTACTTGATCAGAATGGTACTTTGACACAGCACTCTATAGATCTCCCCTTATTTTTTTATACGTTAATGCACTTGCAAATCCCGTTAATTAAGGCATTTACTCATGTCATAATAAAGCCTAAGCCAAGTAAGTCGGTTAATTAGATAAAGCAATTCGAATACCTACACTCCCCCGTCCCTTCCGTCTCTTTCCTTCCCTCCGTCTAGACCTTCCTCCTATCCTTCCATTATCCCCCCTTTCCTAGCGTCTCCAGTGTCGCTTACTCTACCTTTTTCTGAAGATTCTTCTTAATCACTTTGTGGGCCTTGAAGGCTTGAGGAGTATCGGAGTGATACACCAGTAGGGGTTTCACCTTACAATCCTCACTAGCATTTGCACAGAGCGTAAGGGTAAGCCTGTCCTTCGTAGGCTGATGCCCGAGTGGTTTCTTTTCTTGTGCTGTGAAGTATGTTAGACGAGGTATTTTTTTTCCAAAAAAGCCCAGTTTTGTCGCAGTTGAAGACTTGCTGGAGACTGTAGCCTTCCTGGAAAGTCAACTCGTCAGACTTCTTAACAAAGGCTTCGGCTGCTTTCCTGTCCGAGCTTGCAGCCTCCCCATGACGCACCACCGAATGAACGCAAGAGCTTCTCTTAAATTTTTCAAACCACCCCCGAGAAGCCTTGAACTCTGGGGGTGCCTGCTTCGATGTTCCTTCTCCTGCGTCGGCTTCGGCCTAGGCACGCACAAGATCACCGAAAATGGCACCAGCCCTCTTGCAGATTATCGCTTCGGTCGTAGTGTCTCCAGCCATTTCCTTGTCCTTTATCCAGACAAGCAGCAGTCTCTCCATCTCATTGTGGACGTGGCTCCTCTTGCTGGAGAAAATAGTCACGTCCACAGAAGGTGTTGCAGCTTTGCTGGCTTCCTTCTGCTTCAGGATCATTCCTATCGTAGACGGATTTTGGCCATATTCTTTCGCGATCACACTTAACCACATGCCAGCCTTGTATTTCTTGATTATTTCCATCTTCATCTCCATAGAAAGCATCATCCTTTTCTTTCTCTGGACATCAGCAACTTTCTTGAGACCCATGGCTAGTAATGTAACATAATACCACACAGGATACAGTACAATAGTTACGAAAGTGAAATCACAAACACTAAGTCAGTGCGTACGATACCGCTGCCGAAACAAAAAGAAATAGGAACGCCAATGTGTAGATGCATAATGGGGTTCAGTACAGTAGATGCTGACCAGTAGGAGAGCAGGATCTTCTGGTGGTAACTAGCATCTAAGGAGGGAGATAACCATTGGGAGTGCGGGAGGATGGTGGCGAGTTTATGGGCTGGTGGGGCGCGAATTTTAAAATCAGTCTCGGAGACAGTCTGGTTCTCGTACCATACCTCTTTTCGTTGCCCAAAATATTTTTCGTGAGGCGAGTCGTAAAATTCTTCACATCTTGTTTTGCCGAGTGAAAATTTCTTAAGCAGATTCTTTAGTCTTTAGTGTTGAGATGTATGACTGTAGCACAGTATCAGCAAGTGTTGTACAGTATAACTAGATAAGTACAACTATAATGTGATAGAAACCAAATAAAAACAATATTAGGCAGTACTTAGTGTCTTAATTGTCCGGCGTAGGCAATGGGCATCGAGTTGTTAGGTTAGGTGTTATCCTATCCTGCGGCATCAAAGATATGCGAATTCGTGTTTTTCGCACCTGTCTCTGTTACATAACTCTTGGAAAGAGTTGAGGCTGACTGTACACGAAGACATTCCTGAACTCACTGCCATGCCTATGTACGCTGATGTCATAGATCGCATCACCATCCCAGCACACGCTGATGTCACAGAGCATGCCGTTGTCCCAGCACGTGAGTGTACCACTGCGCATCGTGATTATGACACCATTTTGTTTCATCCTCGGGACACATCCTAATCATACAACTCCCCAAGCACGTGGACGTCCAGATGTGACCTTTGATTATATGCTTCCTTCAACTTCAGTTGGTCATTAAGTAGCTTTTACCTCACAAACCCAGCCTTGTTTGGAACCTAAGCTGTCCTTGAGCCAAAACAATAATAAACCTAATATTTTTCCCAAGTCTGTACAGACTAATATTTTGACCTTGCCTAAATTCCTAAAACTATCGAGAGGGCAGCCAACGGCTCGTATGCTACAGAAAAACAAACAGCTATTAATTATCATTATTATTATTATTATTATTATTATTATTATTATTATTACTTGCATTACTATAATTATTATTATTATTATTATTATTACTAATTATTATTATTATTACTATTATTATTACAGTGGTACCTCTACATACGAATTTAATCCGTTCCTGAACTAACTTCGGATGTAGAAAATGTTCGGATGTCGAATAGAATTTTCCCATAAGAATACATTGAAATAGGATTAATCCGTGGTTGAGCCAAAAACCTATGATAACTTCTTAATAAACTACTACACATAATTTCCCATGAGAATAATGCACACTAAATTAGATAATGGACATGTAAAAAAAGAAGAATTAGCAAAAAATGATAAATAAGAAACGGGATTTTAGCGTCACTTTACCTTAGAAACTCCAGCGCAGGTGTTGTTGGTCTTGCTACGCAGAGAGGAGACGGACGGGCGGCGAGGAGGTAGAGAGGTTAACTACGATAAACGTACACTACCGTAACTTATTCTAACTTACACTAAGTGAACTTTAACATAACTTAGCTTATTTTTTTTTTTTATATATTTTATATTTTTTTTTACATTTCCTTTTTTTCTTGTTGATGATTAATTTTAATCACTTTTACTCTCTACACTTAAAATTGATTGAATTTCTTTCGCTTCACTCTTTGCCGTTTTCTTTGTTTCACTTTCTTCCGCTTCACTCTTTGCCGTTTTCTTTGAATCACTTACATCCTCTTCATCACGAGTTCGCTTCGTAGTTTTTTTAAAGAAATTATCGATAGATAGTTGCTTGGTACGGCTTTTCAGAATGTTTCGAAAGTGAATTAGGCAAACATCATCGAACTGCGCAACTACACGACAAACCTGCAATTTTTTTGGGTGGTATTTGTCAATGAAGTCGACCACGTCTTGATATTTTCCTAACACCTCTTTTATATGCGCCGAACCTAACACATGTTCTACCTCCTCGCTTCCTTCCTCGTCATCACTCATGTGCTCAGACATAGCATGGAGTTCCTTGAGCTCCTCTGTGGTAAGTTCGTCGTGATGTTCGGCGACGAGTTCCGTAACGTCATCTGCGTCGACCTCCAGACCCATGGACTTTCCAAGGGAGACGATTTCCTCTACGTCTTCCGCTGCACCCACCATGGGATCAGGTTCGGGGTCAAAACCTAAGAAATCTCGGGGAGAAACTGCATCAGGCCACAGCTTCTTCCAGGCAGAATTGAGGGTCCGTCGAGTTAATCCCACCCAAGCCTGATCTATGATCTTCAAGCAGTGCACGATGTTGAAGTGGCTCCTCCAAAATTCACGCAAAGTTAAGTTGGTGCTTTGCGTGACATTAAAGCACTGCTTATATAAGTGCTTGGTGTACAGCTTCTTAAAATTAGAGATGACTTGCTGGTTCATGGGCTGGAGGATAGAGGTGGTATTCAGTGGAAGATACAGCACCTTTATGAACTTAGATTCATCGAAGATATCATCTTCAAGCCCGGGGGGGGGGGTGCATTGTCAAGGCATAGCAGGCACTTTAAAGGCAATTTCTGTTCATGAAGATACTTCTTCACAGAAGGGCCGAAAACTTGGTTAACCCATTGCACAAAGAACTGCCTAGTGACCCAGGCCTTCGAGTTGGATCGCCAGAAAACATGAAGCTGGTCCTTATCGAAGTTGTGTGCCTTAAAGGCCCTAGGGTTCTCGGAATGGTAAACCAGTAAGGGCTTGACTTTAAAGTCCCCGCTAGCGTTGGCACATAGGGCAAGAGTCAACCGATCCTTCATTGGCTTATGCCCAGGCAATTTCTTCTCTTCGGCGGTGATGTAGGTTCGACTGGGCATCTTCTTCCAAAACAGACTGGTTTCATCACAATTAAACACTTGCTGCTCTACGTAGCCTTCTTCCAGCCCGATCCTTTCAAAGTTCTTGACAAAGTCAGCTGCAGCCTTTGTGTCCGCACTAGCAGCCTCTCCGTGGCGAACAACTGAATGAATCCCGGACCGTTTCTTAAATTTCTCAAACCAGCCATGAGATGCCTTGAAATCGTCTGAGGAAGGTTCGGTTGAACTCTCCCCAGCATCACCCCCAGAGCTCTCCTCCTTCAAGTCCGTAAAGATGGTGTGCGCCTTCTCGCAGATGACGGTTTCGGTGATGGTGTCGCCAACAATCTCTCTGTCCTTGATCCAGACTAGTAGAAGTCGTTCCATCTCTTCTATGATAGGGCTACGGCGTTTTGAAATAATGGTGATCCCCTTAGAAGGTTTCACTGCTTTAATAGCTTCCTTCTGTTTAAGGATTGTCAAGATCGTCGACATATTACGGCCATACTGTTTAGCAAGTTCACTCACGCGGACGCCACGCTCATGTTTTTCAATAATTTCCTGCTTTATGTCTAAAGAAAGCATTTCCTTCTTCCTTTTCTCACCACTACCACTACCACTTGCAAAACTAAGCCTTTTAGGACCCATACTTTACGTAAATTACCGTAAAAGGATGCACGTAAAAAATCACGATTAAAACACAGTTAATAGCAGAACGCACAGGGCACAACCGCAAGAAGCCGACGAGAACAGAGAACTGACCCAAGCCGCGCTAATTGAGGGTCCCTCCGAGGTCGAAGTGCTGCCTTCTATCGGCGGAAATAAAAAACACATCAGGCGCTATGAGCACCGACTACGCGTACGAGTATTGTTTACTTCGGGTGTCGAAAAAAAAATTCAGGTGTATAGTAGGAACGTGTTCGAATTGTACTTCGCGTGTCGAAAAATTCGGATACAACTGGTACAACGAAAATTGCTTACTTTGTGTGTCGAAATAAAATTCGGGTGTAGAGTCAAAAATTTGCTCGAATTTTACTTCGGATGTTGGAAAATTCGGATGTAGATACGTTCAGATGTAGAGGTTCCACTGTATTATTATTATTATTATTATTATTATTATTATTATTATTATTATTATTATTATTACTAGCTAAGCTGCAACCCAAGTTGGAAAAGCAAAATGCTTTTCAGAAACAGGAGAGGGGAGAGGAAAAGGACACTGAAACCCCTACCCACTATTCTTCGGGTAAAACCACTCTCCATGCAGGTTGCTTTACCGTAAGGAGGGCACTGTAGACATTTCTTGTAGATACTCCAAGTGGACCTCTCCTGAAACATCTTTTTCTTCACATAGATCAAACTCTAACAAGGAGTTCCCTGCTATGCCTTTTTGCTTCTACGGGTATAGAGACATGCATCACAGGAACAATTACGACTCCTCTCGCTTCTTTGCAGTCTGTTTTAACGTTTTCATTATAGACGAGAACTCTAAGATCTTCATGGAAAGGTTAAATCCTCTTAATGCAGTTCCTAAACAGGAATCCCTCCGTATTCCTAAACAGATGATGCATGATGATCCTTCTCTTACCATCATTGATGATTCTCTGGATCCCATTGCAAGAGCGGGCTCCAGTTCTGCTGACATGGTCCCTCCCGAGGTTCTGACGTTTGGGTCAGAGAAATCTCACTTCTTCAATAGGACAATTCTTATCTGCTGTTTAGATGGCCTGCGTGAACCTCCACATACCCAAGTTACGTGCAGGCGCTGTGCCATTAATGCTATTTTTTCACAGTCTCACAGCACTAGATATAGTTTTGATGTGTCACTGTCCAATCAAACCCGTTACTCCTTTGACCATTTTAATAACCAAGTCTTGGCTGCTGAGAACTCAAGACTACTTCTCTTAGCACTTTCTCACTAGAGAAAGTTCAATATAGACTCAGAATCTCTCCCAAGTCATCTCCCAATAGATCCCAATGTTGCTGCCTTGGTACTGAGTGTACCTAGTGATAGACGCAAATATCTCTTGTACTTTCTCAGCATCAGAGATGCAAAACATGGAAGTGGCTGCTATATCAGCCGTTAACCCTGCTCCTGGTTGAATCACTGGTTGGGAGCAGTGTCACACTTCATGGTAACGCAGAACATGTTAAACTCTGATGTAGTTAACCCGTTTGAGGGACTGCCGAGGTCTAGGGCTAAACCCTTTGAGGTTTTGCTTCATCAGACAGTTTCATTTTCGAGTAAGTATCCTCAAGTGCGCAGATACTGTTTTGGCCAGATGTACCTTATGTCTGTGTAATTCTAATGTGGTTAATTTTCCCACATTGTTTCTCCCCCTACAGAAGTTGATACTGCAATAGAGAAAACAGGAAAGTCTAACCAGTCTTCTTTCATGAGGAGAGCTGCGGTCCTTAAGATGCCAGCCCTGCAACAACCACTGAGACATTCCCCATTCAAACAGAATAATCAACAACATAGGCTCTTGCCACCTGCAGACAGCCAGCAGCCTAAGAAACAAGATTAACAATTTACCTTTTGCTGGAGAGGACACCCCTCCAGGTGAAGGAGGTGAGGTCACAGAGGCTCCCTCTAGAGAGGGCAAGTCCCCATATTTAACATCATCTGGGGGATGCCTGCTGAGCCACTGGGACAAGTGGCAGGTCTTCTGGGCGACCCCAGGACAGTTAAAGTCCTTCATTAAGGGTATCGAGTCTCATTCATAGACTGTCCACCCCCATTAGCTTGGACTCTGACAGTCCAACCTTATTATTCGAAAAGATCTCCAAGAGATCTTCTCCTGGAAGTAGAAGAATCTAAGATGCTGGTCAAAGGGGCCGTAGAGGGGGTCTCAGATGGATCCTGGGCTTCTTTAACAACCTCTCCTTAATAGAGAAGCTGACAAGCTGATGGGGCAGGAGACCTGTTGTAGACTTTTCTCACTTGAAACTGTTTGTTACATAAAAAAGGTTCAAGATGGAGACCCCAGCCACAGTCCCTTAGGCCATCAGGGAGAAAAACTTTTTGCAGACGATAGACCTGAAAGATGCGTGCTTTCAGGTCTCAAATCATCCCAAATCTAGAAAGTACTCAAGATTCCCTTTCAGTGACAAGATCTATCACTTCAAGGTGCTGTGCTTTAGCCTTTTCAAAGCACCTCAGATCTTTGCCAGGCTCTTCGCCCTAATCTCGGCTTTGACCCACACCATGGGCATCAGGGTTCTTGGGTATGTGGACGACTGGCATCTTTTAGCAGTGTCGATCTTGACTCCTGCATCACAGAAACCTTCTCCGTAACTTCTTCATGGAGTTAGGGATCCAATTAAACCTCGAGAAGTCCAACCGTGTACCTCAACAGCGCATCAAATACCTAGGCATGGAAATAGTCTCAGTCCAAGCCAGAGGATTTCCATCTTCAGATATGGTAATAAGATTCATGCAAGTGGTAGAACCCTTTTCTTGAAAGGGACTTTCTTCCAGCCCATTCTTGGTACAAACTCCTAGGACATCTAACCTCCCTAGAGAAACAGGTTCCCTTCAGAAGGCTGCACCTTCGGTCAGTGCAGTGGGCCCTGAAGATCCAGTGGTCATAAACATCAGACCCTCTTGTAGCCATAGTGACGGTGCCCCTAGAAATGATGACAGATCTTTGTTGGTGGTTAAGGCCAGAGAATCCATTAGCTGGTACTCCTCAGCAGGTTCCACCTCTGGAGTTTCTACTCTACTTATATGCCTCTCACTGAGGATGGGATGCCCATCTTCAGAAGGAGCAATTTTCAGGAATATGGTCATAGAAAGACGACACTCCACATCAATTAGAAATAGAAGTGGTATACTTGGTGTTACTCTGCTTCTCAGAGACCTGACTATTAATGATACTATTATTATTATTACTAGCTAAGCTACAGACCTAGTTGGAAAAGCAGGATCCTATAATCCCAAGGGCTCCAACAGGGAAAAATAATCCTGTGGGGAAAGGAAATAAACCATATGAGAAGTAATGAACAATTAAAATAAAACATTTTAAGAACAGTACTGATTTTAGAAAAGATCTTTCATATATAAATTATAAACAGAAACATGTCAGCCTGTTCAACATAAAAACATTTGCTGCAAGTTTGCACTTATGAAGTTCAACCGATTCAACTACCCAATTAGGAAGATCATTCCACAACTTGTTCACAGCTGGAATAAAACTTCTAGACTACTGTGTGGTATTGAGCCTCATGATGGAGAAGACAAGACTATTAGAATTAACTGCATACCTAGTATTATGAACAGGATGGTACTGTCTGGGAAGATCTGAATGTAAAGGATGGTCAAAATTATGAAAAATCTTATGCAACATTCATAATGGCCTAATTGAACGACAGTGCCAGATATTAATGTCTAGATCATGAATCATAAATTCAATAGACCGTAAATTCCTGTCCAACAGATTAAGGTGAGAATCAGCAGCTGAAGACCAGACCAGATTACAATGCTCAAAACAAGGTAGAATGAAAGAATTGAAACACTTCTTCAGAATAGATTGATCACTGAAAATCTTACAAAACTTAATACTGTACGCCAATTTTTTTGTGCAATTGAAGAAGTGGCAGACCTAATTTGTTTCTCAAAAGTAAATTTGCTGTTGAGAATCAGACCTAAAATTTTAAGAGAATCATATATTTACAGAAACATTATCAACGCTGAGATCCGTATGTTGAGGAGCCACTGTTCTCGACCTATTTACAATCATTCTTTGAGTTTTGTTTGGATTCAACTTTATGCCCCCATAATTTGCACCATGCACTAATTTTAGCCAGATCTCTAGTAAGGGATTCAGCAATCCAAGATCTACATTCAGGAGATGTAATTTTGCAAAGAGAGTAGCATCATCATTATATACAACGAGCATGTTTTGTAGGACGAAGCACATGTGTATATACAGTAATCCCTCACATATCGCGGTTAATGGGGACCAGAACCGACCACAATAGGTGAAAAACCACGAAGTAGGTTCCCTCCCTATTTTTTGAATACGTACATTTTTTTGTGTACAAGTACATGTACTGTATATATAATAACAGTAAGTGTATATTAACCCTATAAATGCATATGTTATCATTAGAACATTAAAGAATCATGTAAATAAATATTGATAATATAAATTATATACTGTACATAAAGTACTGTACTGTATAAATACTGTAATATAAATACAGTATTTAATACATTACATATACAGTATGTACATTTACATTTATACATAAATAATGTATAAATAATATAAATAGTGTAAGTGTATATGTACATACATATGTAGATATAAATAGTGTACGTGTATATAATGTAGATATGTGTTTTTAGAGCTTTCATTCTTATAACAAGATATGTAACTCACCTCTAACAATGACGATGATCTTGATAAATGACGATGATCTCGATAAATGACGATGATCTTGATAAATGACTATGAAACACCTGTGCAGTATGATGGAGATGAAGAAGATGAAGATGATTTACTGCACAGGTTAATGAGAGTTTTACTGCTTCTCAGGTGACGCCTCATTGTCAGTTGATAGAGGCAGTGGATCATCAACGACAGCTTCTGATAGAGCTGGAGAAACTGCAGGAGGTGGCGTAGTGACTCGGTGGGAAGCTGGAGAGGCAGCAGGAGGAGTAGCTGATGCTTCTGGAGAAGGTTTTCGGCGCACTAGGAACATCGTGATGGGAAGTTGTTGACGTTATTTCATTTGAGCAAAGATGCTCTTTTACAACGCCATTACACCATCAATACGGTTACTAAATTCGATGGCTCTGACCATATTATCGTCGATTTCCTGCACCCTCTGTTGCATAACCCGTGCCATATTGCAGAGCTCTTGCAGTTTGTCCAAGGTAAGGCCAGGTTCTTTGGCTTCGTCTTTGTCGCTGACGTCGGCTGCCTCTTCCTCACTCGCTGATCTTGTCATTTCGACAAGGTCCTCGTCGGTTAGGAGCTCCGAGTAGCACTCGATCAATGAGGTGACGTCTTCCATCGTCATGTCAGAGAAACCTTCGTTGACAACTAACCGTGCCAGCCTCACAACCTTATCTACGGCGGAGTGGTGAACTTCAGCTGGCATAAATCCCTCATAGTCATGAACAGCGTCTGGCCACAATTTTCTCCAACTTGCATTCAGTGTTTGCTCTTTCATCTCATTAAGAGCTTTCTGAATGCTGGCCTGGCACGTTGCAATGTTATATTCCCGCCAATATCTCTTGAGGCTGAAGTCCTCGTCGCCTTCGGCGATGGAGGAGACGAGGCCCTCCATCGTGGACCTTGTGTAGAGGGCCTTGAAGGCCCGAATAACCCCCTGATCCATTAGTTGTATAAGGGAAGTGGTGTTGGGGGGCAGGAACTCCTCTTGGACTCCATGATAATAGAGATCCGTTGTATGTCCTCCTGAACAGTCCATCAAGAGGAGGACCTTAAAGGGCAGTCCATTCTCCGTGAGGTACAGCTTCACCTGCGGGATAAAGCAGTTCACGAACCAGTCGAGTGTGGGGGCTTTGGTTATCCATGCCTTTTTATTACTCATCCAGTAGATGGGCAGCAAGGCTTTGTTTTTGTTTTTCAAAGCCGAGGATTCAATGACTTGTAAATTAAGCCGGGCTTTAGCATGAAGCCCACGGCATTCCCGCACATGATTAGAGTGATGCGATCTTTGTGGGCCTTGAACCCTGGGTTCTTTACTTTGCCCTTGTAAAGGAACTTCCAGGACGGCATCCTCTTCCAGAAGAGGACAGTCTTATCCGTATTGAACATCTGCTCCGGGAGATAGCCACCTTCTTTAATTAATTTCGGGAACTCGTCCTCGACGTAACGAAGTACTACCTCTTGGTCTTCCGAGGCGGCTTCCCCATACAAAGGAACGCTGCGAAGGCCAAACCTCCTCTTGAATTTCTCGAACCAGCCCTTGCTGGCAACAAATTCACGTTTTTCTCGTGGGGCAGGATCATCACCTTCGTCGTCTTCGTTCAATTTTCCTTCAGGAACGAGGCTATCATACAGGGTTTTGGCTTTGGTTAGAATCATGTTGGTATCGAGACTAACCTTCTTTTCGCGACCGTCTGATATCTATATTGATAACGCATTCTCCATTTGCATAGTTGTCTTATTACGAGGAGTCACAACGCGCTCAGCGTCCTTGGAGAAAGCTATTGAGGCAGTTTTTACGTATTTTTATTTCATCTTTTTTTATGTAGAGAACCGCCGATTCATTCACTCCGTAAATGCGGGCATCAGACGCATAGCTACTGCCTACCTTAAGCATGTCCAATGATATCACTTTCTCGTTCACCGTCATCATTTTTCTCTTCTTCTTGGGTTCACTAGAGGATGTAGAGGGTAGAGGACGTTTAGGAGCCATTTTCAAGGGCGTCACAAGCACTATTTTACACTAAAAAAGAACGAGAAAACAGCTAAAAGTTCCTCGCGGGAAGACTAAGTAACACAAGCGAAGCGAGTGAGAACAATGAATGAGGTCTCTCTTTGCGGGGTGCACGGCAGGGAGAGATGCTGGGTAAAGAGTCTCGGTGGCTCGGCAAATCTGCTTGCGAGATTCTGGAGCTGAGATGGCTAGTGAATCAGAGAAGTGGATTTTGAGTTGCATGCCATCTTCGTGTTGATACCTGATGTTCTACTGTACTCTCCCTGCCTTTTGCTAGCGGCCGCATAACTTTCGCACCATTTTTTCTAATTTTTGATGAATATTTTTTAAAATCCACAATGCACTGAGGCCACAAAACTTGAGCCGCGAAAGGGCTAGGGGTTACTATAGTATGAAAAGTAATGGGCCAAGAACACTACCTTGAGGAACACTAAATATCACATTCCTATATGCACTATGGTGCCATCAACAAAAGCTCTTTGCATTATATTACTTAAAAATTCAATAATGATGCTAAGAAAAGACCCCCCCCCACTCCCAACTGTTTGAGTTTGAAAACAAGGTCCTCATAATTAATACGGACAAAGGCAGCAGTAAAATCAAGGCCAATCATACAAACTTCCAGTCCACAATCAAAGGATTTCTGTACAGTATTGGAGAGAGTAAGAATGTTATCACATGCTCCAATGTGTTTACAAAAGCCAAATTGCAAACTATGGAACAGTTTATTGCCATCGGCAAACCTATTTAAACCTTTTGCCAAAAGCCGTTCAAAAACTTCAGGTAATATGGGAGTTATGGAAATTGGACAATAATCAGCAGTACTTGAGCTACCACAAATGAATTTACATGATGGAGTAACATTACCTATTCTCCAACAAGTGATAAAAAATTGTCTTGCTAACTTGTGCAAAATAACAGATAACTTTGAAACTAAGGAATCTGCTGTCTTTATAAAGAAATAAAGGGAAAGTACCATTTGGGTTAAAATCTTTATAAGCTAACGTCCATCAAGAGAGCTTTAATTTCATGTCATTGAAAAGCTAAGCTAGTTAGTTTAGCCTCAGGGAAATGAGAATGAGGAAGATGAAGTTTCTTATTACTTTACCTACTATCAAACAAATCAGTCAAATGGGTTGCCTTTTCCTTTGGACAGTGAATGACAGAGCCATCTGGTTTAAGTAAAGGAGGAATTTTTGCATCTACACAAAAAGTGCACATTTAAGGGAGGGTAGCCAACCACTTACGTTCCTGGTTTGTACCAGAAATGGTTTCTTTTATGGTTAAATTATATTCCGTTTCAGGTGGAGTATAAACTCTCTGGGTAAAAGCTCTTAGCTGAGTATACTTATTCTAAGTCACATCTGATCTCGTACCCTTTCAAAGATGATAGGCCTCCTGCTTCTCCAAATAAACAGATCTACAATCATCATTGAACAGGTGTTTGTCTTTCACTCGGTACTGTGTAAGAGAGCCATTAGGGTTAACTGAGAGGCAAGGTGAATGCAACTGAACTACATTAAACAATCATTGAGTTTATGTACACGGACTTGCAAGCAAGAATGTCACAAAAATTCGACATGAGCTAGCATGCTTACATAGGTTGGCTTGTTAACCGTGCAGGGAAGAGCAAGTGATAAGGTAAAAAAGGAAAACGGTTACAGTGCATTAGCGTCTATGAAACACATGCTGTACATGACTCCCCCCTAAAAATTACATAAATGTGAAATAGGGTACCCTGCTCTAGAAAGGTGTACTGTAGATGGGTCATCTGGTAGGGAAGTTGCAGGTTTTAGGTGTTCAATGGAGACCCAGTCTTCTTATCCATGCATGTTAATTAAGAATGCTTTTGGCATACGTTGGATCACGAAGAAAAGGCCAGTGTAAGGGGGCATTAGTGGAGGCTTGCTAGTGTTGTTGCGTAGGAAAACGTGCGTTGCTGAGTGCAGATCGGTCGGTATATGTTGCTTTGCTGGCGGCTTGTAAATCTGGCAGCATGGAGTAAATTTTCCCACAACGTGACATAGGTGCTGGTGATTGTCAGAGCAGACTGAAAAAATTGGGCAAGGATGACCAATGGGTCTCCATACACCATTTCAGCTGCCGCGACATCCAGGGCATCTTTAGAAGGGGTCCTTAGTCCCAGGAGGACCCAGGGAAGCTGGGAAACCAGTAGGAGTTCTTGTAGTGAGGACATCAAAGCGGCTTTGAGGGTGCGACGAAAATGTTCAACCATTCCGTTTGTAGCAGGGTTTTAGGCGGTTGTCTGATGTAGGGGGATTCTCAGGAGATTCACAAATGATCTGCACAGTTGAGAGGGGAAAGTGATACCCCTGTCAGAAGTAATATGCTCAGGGATACCAAATCTCGCTATCCACCCTGAAAGTAAGGCAGATGTACATGAAGCAGATGTTGCAGTTTCCATGGGAATGTCTTAAGGCCAACAAGTGGAGCGGTCGATGACGGTAAACAGGTAACATTGTACTTGTGATGGGGGTAGGGGACCTACTACATCGACAGGAATGTTGGCAAAACAATGTTGAGGTTGAGGAAAGTTGCCCACTCCTGAATCCATGTGTCAATGTTTTTTTGAAATTTGGCATGAAGCACAGGCATGGACCCAATCCTTAGCATCCTTAGTAATGCTGTGCCAAATGAACTTCGTCTTCAGTGGCTGTGCAGTAGATTGGCACGAAGTATGTGAAAGGCCATGAATGAAATCAAACACCTGTCAGGGCATGGGAGCAGGTATTCCCGGTCTAGGTCTACCAGTTCTGACGTCTCAGAGGAGGGTGGCGTTGGAGTCTTCGAGGTGACGTCCTCCGAACAGAGGGATGTGCAGGATGTCCTACATGCTTGGTACTCTGGATCTTTTTGTTTGTCTTCTGCCAAGATATATTAATGCAATCCCATGTGAATGACGGCTGATGTGTTTCTTGACAGGGTATCAGCAACACAATTCGTTTTCCCAGGGACGTGTTGAATTTGCAATTGTATTCAGCCACAGCGGAGAGATATTGGTGTTCACGCGGACCAGGCATCGGACTGTTAAGTAAAGGCGTGCACCAGAGGCACTTGGTTCGTGCAAAAGATGAAGGGCGTACCTTCCAAGAAGTGGGGAGAGTAACGCACAGTCAAGTGCACCGCCAGCAATTCACGGTCGAAGGTAGAGTAGCCGTACTCCGGCTTGGACAGTTTTCTACTGAAGAAGGCCAATGGGTGGGGCGAGCCATTGACCACCTGCTCCAGTATAACACCAATAGCGACGTTGCTGACATCTGTGGAGAGAAGAAATGTTAGTGGCATAAGAAAAGTGAGATCAGCAACAGTTGATAGGGCATTTTTTACGTAGCAGAAGGTCGCTTTTTGAAGGAGACCCCACTTCAGGTGTTTTGGCTTGCCCTTGAGGGAGGCATAGAGGGAAGAGAAAGAGTGGCAATGATGGCTGGTAGGAAACGGTGATAATAGTTGATCATGCCCAAGAATTGTTACAGTGCTTTGACGGTCGAGGCCATGGGGAAGTAGGGGGTGGACTCCTTCAGGAGTGATGCATTGCCCTAAGAACGATACTTCGTTGGCGCCAAAGGTACACTTCTCGTATCAGACCACAACGTCCTTCTGTTGTAGGCGGTTGAGCACGATGGGTAGCTGACGGAAGTGTTCCTCTTTGGATGGAGAGAACACAATTATGTCCTACACGTAACATACACAGAAGGGGATGTCCCCTTAGATACCATCCATGAGGCATTGAAACATAGCCCCAGCATTACGAAGGCCAAAACAACAGTAATTGAAGGTGTATATACTGAAGGGAGTGGTGATTCCAGTCTTGGGGATGCTTCTTGGTTCATGGGCACCAGATAATACCCCTTCAGGAAGTCGAGGCTAGAGAAAAACTTGGCTTTGTGTAAGTAGGAAGTCACTTCGGTGATGTTTGGGAGGGATAGTGATCCGGTTCTGTCTGCATGTTCAGGTGCCTGTAATCCTCACTCGGACACAGAGTGCCATTTTTCTTCAGGATGATGTGTAAGGGTTACAACCGTGGGCTTGAAGCCTTTTGGCAAAGGCCCATTTCTTCCATTTCAGCGAACATTTGTTTAGCGGCTACCAAACAATTTGGTGCCAGACGCTTGAATCTGGGAAAACTGGGGGGCCCGTCTTCTTGATACAATGACAAATACAGTGTTTAGCAGGGACCGTGGGCATTTAACGGAAAACTTAGGGGTACGATGTGAGGAGGTGGGCATAGGCATCTGTGGGTGCGCTGATGAGGAGAGCGAGGTTGGAGGTGTTGAGAAATACAAATCCGTGATGACTAATCGTCGTCGGTGAGCGATGTCAACCAGAAAGTGGAAATGTTAGAGAAATCTGCACTGAGGAATTGCAAGTGACTTCAGTAACAAGAAACTTCCATTTATATTTGGCGTTTCAAACAATAATGAGAGGGTTTCATAACCACGGATAGGTATTGCAGATCCGTTGGCAGCTACCAGGTGGACGTCTGCATACCTAGACATACTACGTTGTGGCCTTGGCAGAAGAGAACGGCAAGCACCTGTGTCTACCAGAAATCGCATGCCCGTACCTGCATCATGTAAAGAGAAGATTAGTGACGGGAGGCCACCGTCACAAACAATGGCCTATTTACACATTTTTTGGCCTCTGACAACCGTTCATACATTTCTTTGCAGCAGCCCCGAATTTAGAGTGGTAGTAGCATAACTGAGGCCGATGGGCATCATTAAGTGACTGGAGAGGTCTTTGGTTTGGGCATAAGCAAGGGGTGGTATATGTGGGTGGTGGGCGGCTTTTTCACCGCTCCAACATGTTACGGGGGTGGGTGTCTGTGGGCTTCCACATTTACATCGGCCTCGGTCGACATTGAATAGTTGTCCACTTCGTCAGAAGTGGAGGCATTGATGGAGGTTTTGAAGGGGGTGAAGTGGCTGTTCATAAGGGCGTCGACTTTGGTCATCGGGTCCTTCATGGGCAAAATATCGACATCGGAGAGGCCAGCGCGTACAGGTGTGGGTAGGCGCCGTTCTCAAAGGGCATGAAGTAGATTCATTTCAAAAGAGAGCCATCTGCAACAGGTCGCAGGTACTGGTCATTTCCCAGAGGGCGAGCAAAGCCTTTTGGTCCTCCAAGGGTCGTTGAAAGAGCTGAAAAAGCTTGGCTATACGGGCGGCTGGCGAGGGTGAGTACTGCTCCTGGAGGTATTTTTTGAGGGCGTCGTACACTATTATGGTGTCCCCTTGTTCGCAAAGCCAATCGGAGATTTTTGGGAACGAGTCCTTTGAGATCGCCGCGAGGACATAGTCTGCTTTACTGCTTGAGTGAGTCATGTCCTTAATGCAAAACTGGACTTCAGCGGGCGGGAACCAGACAAACGCTTATCCGCTGACTAAGAGCGGCATTTTCATTGAGGCGAAGTGTGTGGAAGAGTCAGGTTCATTAGGCGACATCATCAAACAGTAGGGTACATCAGTGAGGGGGAAGGGTAGGAGATAGTAAGTCCTCCGGTGGTCACCAATTGTGCGAGATAGCCATTAGGTTAACTTAACTGAGAGGCAAGGTGAATGTAACTGAATTTTATTAAACAATCATTGAGTTTATGTACACAGACCTGCAAGAAAGAACATCACAAAAAATCAAACATGAGCTAGCATGCTTACACAGGTTGGTCTATTAACAGTGTAGGGAAGAGTGAGTGATAAGATAAAAAATGAAAACCGTTATAGTGTATGAGTGTGTATAAAACACGTGCGGTACAGTACCTTAGCATACAAGAAGGGATACGCCAATCATTTATGTTAACTAGATTCTCATTCAAAGGAACAACAGGTTTAGCATTATAATACAATTGTGACCAATTCAAGCTCAATAGATCACTCAAAATGTCATTCCAGTCTGCTTGAGATTTTATATAAATATATGAGTATGACACTTCCGGGACAGGCTGCCCAGTCTTCACTACTATGAAATTAGGGCATGTTCTGGTGCCCCAATTGGAGAACTAACCTTACTTGTAGTAAGGCCTGGGGAGTTAGTGTATATGAGGTCCAAACAGTTACCAGACCTATGTTTAGCTTCACTTATGATTTGCTCACAGCCTGATTCAGAGGCAAAGTCCTAAGCTCTTGAGCCACAGGAGAAACAGAATGTTACCACTCCCTATGGTGAGCATTGAAATTACCAACAAAAACAAAAGAGGCCTCTCATGTTCTTGTATTTTAGCCCTAATGGTAAGAACACAATTAAAGATAGTCATCCATGTCTGGATTCTCGGAAATCGAACACAAAGAGAAGTTGTTATGCCTGTCACAAACATTTATTACACAATTTTCATGACATCCACATTCATAGTAGGATTTATGAGAAGCAGGGTATCCAGTCCTAATATACACCGCCATTCCCCTTGGTCCTAGGAATGGCTTTGTATCTAAATTATTGGCCTCTTAAAACCAGTTATAAGGAGCTTAGATGAGTCCCTCATATTAACTTTGACTTTTACAATCTCGTCTCTCAAAGAGGTAACTGGTGGTTTGGATAATCTGTTACTCTGTTCTGTACGAGCAGTCAGGAAATATCTTGGGAAAACAGCTTCTCATCGCCCAAGTGTTTCTAACCTCTTTATAAGCACTGGGTGCACCAAGAAGAAAATTTCTAAGAACAATCTGTTTTTGGTTGTGGGAGGTTATTCTTAAAACCTATAAATCCTCAGGGGAAGCATTGCCAAGGCTGTCCCCTAGAACTTATGACATCTGTGGTCTTGTTGCAACCATAGCATTCTGCAAGAACCACTCTGTGGCCCAAGTCCTTAGTGCAGGGGTCTGGAAAACATAGACTACCTTCACAGGCCACTACCTATAAAACTGTACCAATAGATCCCTGGGTACATTCTCTTTAGGACCTGTTGAGGCAGCACAGAAACTAACTTTAGCCAAGCTCTTATTGGATACAACCTATTGTCATGTCATCAGTTATTCTCCACATAGAAAGGGTATGAAAACTGGAACTAGTTCACTCATCACTTTTTCCACTTATTCTCCACATAGAAAGGGTATGAAAACTGGAACTAGTTCACTCATCACTTCCTCTTCCAGCCAGTGGACTGGGGAGTACTTTCACTGAAAACACCCTAATGCAGGTGAAAATAATAGATATTTTACTTAATTTTGTGACATATTTGGAATAGTATATAGAGGTACAAACTCTGGCTGGGTCAATGACTTTGATGGAAGACTGACATTTTGACCTTGCCTCATTACGAGCCATTCTGAATGTCACATTCATATACTCATGTATTTTTATATACTTCTATATGCTTCCCCATTTTTGTGTTTACCTGTCATGATCTAGAGCCAGATGGAGACCTGTTCTTGGCAAAGACTTCCGCCCCATATAAATACAGTAATACCTCGGTTCTTGCCCATAATTTTCGTTCAGGAATTGTGGTCAAGAACCGATTTGTTCGAAAACCGAAGCAATTTTTCCCATAAAACATAATGTAAACTAGATTAATTTGTTCCCAAGAACCAGATAAATGTTCACATTCTAAAACTAAATATTTTACTAATATGTAAAAACGTGTATATAAACTATTAAAACTAAATACTAAAACCAAATACATAATAAAGTAAATTTAAACCCTTTTTGCATCATTTACTTACCTCTGTAACTGCGATGTGATGGCATACGTGAATGGAGGTGGAGGAAGGAAGGGGAAGGGTTACTGCTTTGAAGGGGAGTCCCCTTCCATGAAAGCAGTGGGTAACATGCCTTCAGGAGTTTTTTCCCTCCTCTGCCTCTTTTTGCTCTTGTGACTGAATCTCTGCAGTTGCTTGTCGTTTTTCTTTAATTAAAAACCTATCTATCGTAAGCTGTTTTTTCTTCGTTGTGCTATTCTCCTGAAGTGGGACATGACACACACATTAAAAATGTTTACGGAACGATTTGCCACAACTGTATCCTGGTGATATTTCTCAATAAAATGCTGCATTTCACCCCATTTTCCACACTGAAAAGGCACTCGGAACCTCCTCCCTTCCTTCCTCCTCTTCTGGTGAAAGGTCTTCTACCATATCCTTCTGCTATCTGCAACAACTCTTCGGTTGTTAACTCGGTAGAGTGTCCTTCCACAAGCTCATCAATGTCCTCATTTTCGACCGCGCACAAAGTTTTCCCCATGGTCAAATTCTCATCAATGACAGCACTTTCTTCGACTGGAGAACCTGATTCAGACTGAAACCCCTCAAAATCTCTCTTCGGTACACATTCTGACCACAGTTTTCTCCATGCCGAATTTAACGTACGGCACGTTACAGCATTCCATGCACTGTCAATGAGATTCACACAGCTCAAGATACTAGTGTTCTTTCCAGAATTCTCGAAGTGTTAGCTGTGAGTCATTAGTCACTTCGAAACACTTTTGGAAAAGGGCTTTGGTGTACAGTTTTTTAAAATTTGAAAGGACATATTGGTCCATGGGCTGAAGAGTCGGCGTCGTATTCGGCGGCAGGAATTAACTTTGATGAAACTGAATTCATCAACTAATACATCCTCTAAACCTGGGGGATTAGCAGGAGCATTGTCCGTGATTAACAGGCATTTTAGTGGCAAATTTTTTGCTGCAAGATATTCCTTCACTTTGGGGGGGGGGGGGGTTACGCTTCGTGCATCCACTCATTGAAAAACTGTCTGGTCACCCATGCCTCTGGGTTTGCCCCCACATAACAAGCAATTTACTTTTCATTATGTTGTTCTTTTTAAAGACCCAGGTGTTGTCTAAATGATAGACGAGCAAAGGCTCTATTTTACAGTCATTGCTAGCATTTGCACACTAAAGAGTGAGCCTATCCTTTATAGGCTTGTGCCCAAGCAGTAATTTCTCCTCCTTTGTAATGTATGTACTGGCTGGCATTTTTTTCCGGAATAACCCGGTCTCGTCACGATTGAAAACCTGTTGAGGAAGAAACTGTTCTTCCTTTATGTAAGCATTAAATTCTTTAATAAAGCTTTTAGCTGCAGCTTTGTTCAAACTTGCTGCCTCGTCATGTCTTATTACACGATGTATGCCAGTTCTGTTTTTTGAATTTTTCGAACCAACCTCCGCTGACTTTGAATGTAAATTTCACTTTTAGCACTTGTACTAGGCATTTTCTTTTCTAGGTCACCATAAATTTGTAAGGTTTTTTTGCAAATAAAAGTTTCAATAATGCTATCTACGGTTAACTCCTTTTCCCTGATGAATAATAGTAACAGCCTTTCCATTCCCTCCATTACCTGTGACTTTTACTTCGATATCAAAGTCACGCCTTTTGCAACATTAGCTGCCTCTATCACTTCTTTGTTCTTGGGGAGAGTTGAAATCATTGATTTTGGAATGCCATACTGTGCAGCAAGATCCGAAACACGAAAGCCATTTTTAGATTTGGCAATTACTTCCATTTTTTTAGTTCAATTATCATTCTCACTGTCTTCTTCTCTTTCTGTTCACTTCTGGCTTTCTTTGGACCCATTATGAATGCTCAGAGTTAATAAAAAAAAAGCCCAAAAAATCAGATTAGCACAATCTAAAACACAAGGGAACGAGTGAGTCTTCCTCAAACTGACGCCGTGAAGTTGGCAGGGTATGCTGTTCGGACCAGTTCAGGTCGACTCGGCTGGTCGAGTTCTGAAAATTTGTTTGAATTCGGAAACATTTTGAACTTAAATTTTTTGGTCGAATATCCATTTGTTTGAGTTTTGAGTTGTTTGAGTACCGAGGTTCCATTGTAACTTGGAAATTTGTATCTGTGTAGGAACAAACTCATCATCATCATCATCTCCTCCTACGCCTATTGACGCAAAGGGCCTCGGTTAGATTTCGTCAGTCGTCTTTGTCTTGAGCTTTTAATTCAATACTTCTCCATTCATAATCTCCTACTTTGCGCTTTATAGTCGTAAGCCATGTAGGCCTGGTTCGTCCAATTCTTCTAGTGCCTTATGGAGCCCAGTTAAACGTTTGGTGAACTAATCTCTCTGGGAGAGTGCGAAGAGCATGCCCAAACCATCTCCATCTACCCCTCATCATGATCTCATCCACATATGGTACTCAAGTAATCTCTCTTATAGTTTCATTTCTAATCCTGTCCTGCCATTTAACTCCCAAAATCCTTCTGAGGGCTTTAACCTCAAATTTGCTAAATCTATTGGAGATTGTTTCATTTTCATACCATGACTCATATCCATTGAGTAATACCAATCTCACTAAACTGATATATAGTCTGATTTTTATATGAAATTTTAGGCGATTTGATTTCAAAATTTTACTTAACCTAGCCATTGTCTGATTTGCTTTTATCAATCTTTCACTAAACTCTAATTCTAAAGACCCTTTATTGGAGATCATTGTTCCTAAATACTGAAATAATTCCACCTCATTAATCCTTTCTCCTTCCAATAATATTTTATCTTCCGTTGCATACTCTGTTCTCATCATCTCTGTCTTTTTTCTATTTATCTTCAGCCCTCCTTGTGTGATATTTCATGCATTCTGGTAAGCAAGAATTGCAAATCCTGTGGTGTTCTGCTAAGAAGGACAGCATCATCAACATACTCTAGGTCTGCTAAATTCCTATCACCAATCCAGTCCAATCCTTCTCCACCATCTCTGACTGTTCTACACATTACAAAGTCCATGAGGAGGATAAGCAACATAGGTGACAACACATTCCCTGGGAGTACTCCGCTGTTCACTGGAAACTCACTTGATAAGACTCCATTAACATTAACTTTGCACTTGCTATGCTCATGAACAGACTTAATCAAATTTACATATTTAAGAGGAATTCCATAATAACGCAGGATTCTCTACAAAATGGGCCGGTGCACACTATCAAAGGCTTTTTCATAGTCCACAAATATCATCAAAAGGGGGTTTCTATATTCTACGCATTGCTGTACAACGTGTCTCCAAATGAATATTTGGTCAGTGCAATTTCTGCCTTTTCTAAATCCTGCTTGTTCATCTCTCAGCTTTTCATCAATCTTTCTCTCCAGTCTCTTAAGAATAAGCATACTATATATTTTCATAACAGCTGACGTAAGTGTTATGACTCTTTAATTATTGCAATCAGTCAGGTCTCCCTTTTTAGCTATTTTCACCAACACTCCTAACTCCCATTCATCGGGTTTTGCCTCTTAATACCACATTCTACAAAATAATCTTGTAAGTAGTCTGGGAGTTACTTCATTTTCGGCCAGTATCATCTCGACAGTTATTCCATCATATCCAGGGGCTTTCCATCTCCTTAGTTTTTTTAGGATAGCTTCGACCTCAAACACACTGAATTCATTCATGGGCACATCAAGGTCTTCATCAGCTTCAGGTATATCAATCAAATTATTCCCTTCATATCTCCTATTCATAACGTCACTAAAGTTTTCCATCCAACATTGTCTTTCTTCATCTTCTGTTGCTATTACAGAGCCATCTCCTTTTGATGGGTATACACTTCTTCTTTGCCCCAGTCGAGATTTCATTAATAATTTTTTGAGCAATTCTCACACCATAGCCACTTCCTGAATTCATATCTTTGTTGGCCTCATTTGTTTTACTGTTCAACTTTGTAATTATCATTACTTCCTCAAAAAATATTCTTAATATCACACCATTCTTCATTAATTGTCTGTTCTTCATCTCTTAAAGTCTCTAAGACTGCAAATTGTCTAAGACTGCAAATTGATTCCTACATTCAATTGCAAATGTTTCTTTGCTCTCTTCCTCTAGAAGCTTAGTTGTATCAAACCATGGTACTCTATTTAACTTTCTGTTGGGTGCTTTCAGTTTTAATTTCAGTGTGGCAATGAGGAGCTGGTGATCACTACCAAGATCTGCACCTTTATAGCTTCTTACATTTCTCAGAGTCCTCCTTCTCTCTTCATTAATGGCAGTGTGATTTATCTGTTTTTTTTTGTAATTGCCACATGGTGAAATCCAAGTATACTTGTGGATGTTCTTATGTTGGAACAGAGTACCTCCAATGTCAAGATTGTTTGCTGAACAAAAACTTATGAAATGTGCTCCATTTTCACTTGCAATTCCGCCAAGACCCTTGACACCCATCACATTCTCTATCCCTTGATTATTCCTTCCAACTTTAGCACTGAAGTCGCCAATCACAATTTTCATATCTCTCTCGGGTATCTCATCTATTATCCTCTGCAGTTCTTCATAGTATTCATCTTTCCTTTCTTCAAGGGAATCATTAGTTGGGGCATAGCAAACTATAATACTCATATTGCACTGCTTTGATTTGAACTTTGCTAGTAACAATCTACTATTTACAGCTTTCCACTCGGTTAGTGCCTTTTCTGCTCTTGGTGTCGTCATCATTCCTACCCCTTCTCTTCCAGCTCCATCTGATCTTCCTGAGTAATTATATAAACTCCCATGGTTTAAAGTTTCCTTACCGATTCCCTTACAATGTATTTCACTTAGGGCCAAGATATCCTAACTATATTTCAAAAATCCACTCTCCACTTACTGTAACTTCCCAATCTGATTCATGGTTTTAACATTCCAATTACCTATTTTCAATTTTTCTTTAGTATTTATAAACTGGGAGATTCTTAGCACCCTGCTACGCCTGGGACTGGGGGCCATTCTTTCATCTTCTCTATCCATGACTGACTAAATCCATAGAGGATTCATTGGCAAGATACATCAAAGGATAGCCAGTTCTTTGTGATTTGTAGTGCCTATCTAACTAAGGCAGGTGACCCCTGCCGGTCCATACTAATTCTAGTAAGATCAACCGCCAGGCATTAGGAATAGAAGCTGAAGAGACCGTTTGTTCATCGCCTTAAACTCATCTGTCACCCTGCTGCTAGTGACTTATTTGTGATTTAGGGGGCCATCTCCTCCCCACCCAAAGCTCTTATTACTCCACCAAGTCGCTCATCTGCTTATACGAGTATAACCTTTGGCAAACATGGATTGCTAAGGTATACCACATAGCACGGAACAAACTACAAATGTTTAATACAATTTGTAATTTTCCAAGCTATACAAACCTGATTCATTTAACCAAAAGTTCCTCCCAGTCCACCCCCAAGTTTTGATCATGAGTAGAATGACTCTGTCTTGTAGTAGCTTGTGAGCATGCTCAGCCTTGGAGTTGAGTAGTAACCTATTATATAGTTACCAGTTAGGCACCTTTTTTTTCTGATTGTAATAAATCGACTTACGAGTAAACCTAAATAAATTACTCAAGTTTGTATAGCTAGGAAAAATACAAAATGTATTAGAAATTTATAGTATTATTTCCATTACCCTTACCAGGAACTCATAATGCTATTACCTTTGAAGTGATAGCTTCTCAGCCTTAGAAATATAAACATTCGTCATCCTGCCTATTCACCATAACAATAGATCCCTTTCGCTATCCAACACCAGTGACCGTTGGCTGAGCTACCGTTTATGCCGCACTTCGAGTCGACAAACCTATAAACGCACCTTTTTTGTCTTGATCTTTTGGTATTTTTTCAGCTCCTATTGCTCATATTACAAGTCTTAAAGGCTATTATCAGGAAGTATTTATCCAGATACCTTATGCCATATCTGTAATGCTAAACCATACACTTTACTAGATAGGTGGGCCAAATGTACTGTGCTGATGGAGTTCTTGAAATAATGAAAGATAGAGGTTCTAGGCAGAGTAAGAGGGAATTTGGTGCTAGTAACCAAACTAGGGTTCTTTTGTGTTTCTTTCTTCATTGTGCAGATATCTCCCCTGTCATAGGTAAGCCAAGTTGTGGAGATTAAGAGTGATATTTGTAGAATACTGTACTTATTTTTATCAGTGTTAGGTGAAAAATTAAGTAAAAAGTCAATGCCATGAGATCTAAGATGTATTTCTTTTTTACATAGATGCTGGCTAATTTGCTTTGAGCTTATGAATCCCTATGCACATGAGTATGGTTAATATGTAATTCAACCAGAGCATAGTATCACTCTAGAAGTTCTGGATCCTTGAGAGGAAGGTATTTTGATGAAGAAATTTTATGAAAAATCTGATTTTGTTGGCTTTTCTTTTAATTCTATTAATTGGCTCTTCTTTTTACCCACTCTTTGTCCTTTGTTATGGCAGTTACGTCAACCACTATGGAGCCTATTACAACAGCATTAAGTCCCCTGTTACCACGTTGAATTAAGGGTCAATTACAATGTTGGCTATGATGTCTATTGTGGCATCAATTATGGTACTTATTATGGAGTTAACTATGCTCTCGATTACAGATTGAGCTATGCTGCCTGTGACAGCATCCATTATGCTAACTTTAAAGGTGACCAAAACTTTATTATTTGCTCATACACTTGTAGAGTCGAAAGTGGAGTATAGTGATGAAGCCTGCAGATGAATTGCCTTCAGATTTTACCTCTAGACATAATTGTGTTAACAGGTAAACCACTAGAACTTGCAAAATGGGAGACTTTACATATCACTTTGTACCTTTGATGTTTGAAAAATGTCTAGATTGTCAATGCCACCTGTTCTAATATAAACCTTGCTAACAGTTCTGACTAATAGTGCTAGCATAAACACCAGTAGTTCTGGTGTAGAAGCCATCATTTGACAGAGCTACAACCCAGTTTTCAACGAATGTTCCTTGTGGTGTAATGGTGAGTGTTCCTGATTAGGGAACAGCCAGAACTTCTGGTGTCAGCAATTTCCATGGTGTTTTCTGTTTTGTCACCAAGCAGCATGGAAGAAAAGATGTCTGAAAGCCTCTGTACTAACACTCCTCTTTATAGGATTTGATAGAAGGTGTGGTTTATGTTCCAACGGCTGCTTCTCAGATACCCTTACATCCCAATCATATTCCTCCTCTAAAGAAATGAGAAATAATTTTTTAGCTCCTAAGTTGTCTTATTTTCAGCAAGGGGTTCTTTTCCATTTGTTGTAGAATTGGTAATGTTACATCATTAGGAAAATATGTTTGTGGTAGCTCTATCCTTGCTGATTACTGCCCAATTTATATAACTCCCATATTATCTAAAGTGTTTAAAGGTCTTATGGCCAATTGTCTAAATAGATATGCTGTAGATAATAAATTGTTCATTACTTTGCCATTTTTTGTACAATGTCCAATGGTGTTCAGAAATCCCTTGATTTTGGTCAGAAAGTTCATATGATTGGCCTGGATTTTAGTGCTGCCTTTGACTGTGTTAATCACGAGGCCTTTGTTTACAAACCCAAACAGTTGAGAGTAGATGGGTCTTTTTTTAGCATCATTGATGGATTTTTAAGTAATAGATTGCAAAGATTTGTTGTTGATGGGGACTGTTTTGAGTATAGGAGTGTTTTTTCTGGTGTTCCTCAGGGTAGTTTTCTTGGACTATTACTTTTCTTACTTCTGTATATATACAAATGTGGTTGGGATTAGAAAACAAGCTCTTTGCATCTACAGATAATGCTGCTCTCTTTGGTTCAATTCCATCTCCCTAATATAGATCTTGGAATTGTTAAATGCCTTAATAGAGACCTTTTTGAGAGCAATTGCTCCCCAATATCCAGATCTCAGCATTGATAATGTTTCTTTAACCATATGCAATTCCTTTAAGATTTTAGGTGATTCTTGATTTTGAATTTAATTTTGAGAAACACAGCTGGTCTGTGGCTTCTTCAGATGCACAAAAATACTGGCTTATTGAGAAAGCCTTTCATGATTTTCAGTACTCAATCTATTCTAAAGAAATGTTTTAATTCTTTCATTCTATCTTGTTTTGAGTATTGTTCTCCTGTCTGGTCCTCAGCTGCTGACTCTCATCTTTATTTGTTAGATAAAAACTTATTGTCTATTAAATTTCTTATTCCTGATTTTAATCTTTTGCACTGTTGTTCAGTTAGTTCTTTATACATGCTGCATGAGATTTTTGATAATTCTGACCATCCTTTGTATTTGGATCTTCACAGACTGTACCATCCCTTATGTAGTACTAGTTTTTCAGTTCTATCATTCTTGCCTTCTTCATCATAAGGCTGAATACTACACAATATTCTCTCATTTCTATTCCAACTGTGAACTGATTGTGGAATGATCTTCCTAGTCAGGTAGTTGAGTCAGTGGAACTTTAAGAAGTTCAGATTTGTAGCAAATGTTTTTATGTTTAACAGGCTGACATAAGTCCCTCTTCATAGTTTATGTATGACAGATCTATTTTAACATTATTGCTGACCATAAAGTTTATGGTCTGAAAATTAATTTAATACAATAATTGCCTATTTTTCTTTTAATTTTTGTTTTCTGGTATTCTTGGCCACCAGTGTAGCATCTTATGGTGCGGAAATTAATCCTTGCGGATTTTGCAAAATGTGAGGCTTGTATTTCTTCTATTGATTAATGTTGTTGTTCTTGCTTAGTTCTGAGATCTCCTGATAGATGAATTGGTGTTAAGTCTAAATTATGTTCATTTTCAGGTATGAAATCTTCATCTGATATGTTGTCCTCTGAATCTTCTATTGAACTCTCTCCGTCATGTGTGAAATACTGCATATTCTTGAAACTCACTTGCTCTTTTATGGTTCTGTTGTCTTTTTTCCTTGTCAAAGAGTTTATTTTGCGTTATTTTTTGCTTCTTCGGAGAAATGCACTGTTGGTGAATTGTTATCTGCTAATATGCTGTTGGTTATCGAGGGGTAGAATCTTCCTTGTCGCTGCCCCAATTTTATTGCTATATTTGTTATTGTTGCAATTCTTGTGTCATCTTGTATATTGTTTAGAAGGCTACTTCCATTAACCTGACAATTCCCCGTATTGATAGCTGTTACTTTGGCATAACTTGTATTGTACCATTGTTCGTAGTGGATGTTGCATCTCTCCGCCTTTATCTCTTGCATTTTCTCTTTAATTATTCTACTAGGGTTCTATGCTGTTAGTTGCAGTTGATACATTTCTTTATATTTTGTGTGCACTCCTTGTCTGTATGGTCATATAATGAGCATTCAGAGCATATTTTGAAGTTTTTATCTTTAGAACGTTCGTTATACAGATGCCCATGAGAATAACATTTATACCAAAATGACAATTTCACAAACATTTCTTGTTTGATATATGGACTTGGAATATATTGATAGGCTATGAAGAGACCGCTTTATATGACTCTTTTTGCCATCTTCGATATTTCAAACCTTATTTGTTCCAACACAGAGTACTTACCTAGAACTACTTTCTTAGGAGTTACTGGTAACTCTTCCCAACCGACCAGAATTTTGTGTAGTTTACCCTATTCCCATTTTCTATGGGTAACCTCAGGCGGAGTGATATGCGCCCTGAGGCAACCCGGGGTCAGAGAGCGTGCTAGATTAGGTCGTGCTCCTCAGTAAGTTTCTGGTCGCGACGTGATTCACATCCCGCCGCGCTCTCTCTTACCCAGTGCGACCCTTTGTGTCCCCGACCCTTTGTGTTTACCACGTGGTTCCTGTGCCCGTATCCTTACCCCTTTCCCTTGTGTCCTTGTGTCTCTTGGTGTTAGTGTTTTTATTATGGAGCATCCACGCCGTTGCCCTGGGCCTGTGGCCGGTAGGCCTTGTGGGGCTTTCCTTTCGAAGCCCGAGGTTGATCCACACTCGCGTTGTTCGTCATGTAGGGGCAAAGTATGCTCCCCTACCGCCACGTGTTCGGAGTGCGAGTCTTGGGGCGAGATTCAGTGGGTCCTTTATGGGACTAAGAAGAAGAAGTCGGCCAAGAAATCGCCCAAGAAATCTACTGTGTCCTCTGCTTTGGTGTCCCCGGATGCCTCATCGGAACGTGGTTCCCTTCCATCTTCCCCTACCCAGGGTAGGGGTCGAGGTAAGTCTGTTGCGGGGAAGCGGCCCATTGTCCTTCCCCAAGAGTCTGAATTACCTGTGGGGGAAGTTTCTGAGGTGTTACAGGCATGTGTGGGGCCTGAGGGAAGTGCGGTAGAGTGTGTGGGTGACGAGGTCCTGGTGCCCGCAGGGCCCGTCTCTACCGAAGACCCGATGTGAGGGAAGTCAGGTACTACCTCTTCTCCCCCATCTTGGGCGTGTGTTTCAGGTACTTCGGCCGGCGGGGGGAATGCCGAGAAAGGAGACAGCCATCTCCTCGTTGAACCAGGGTGCCGCTGAAGACAGAGCATCCACAGCCCCTGTGTGTTTTTCCCCGTCGGAGACCTCCATGATGGAGGACATGGCCCAGGACCTAGTCTACGTGTCCTCCTGGTTGGACTGGTGGGCCTGCACGTTAGTTGGCTTTCAGGCCTCTCATGATTTGTCCCTGCCTGAAAATCAAACCTTACTGAGAGAACTAATTAGCTCAGGGGGCAAGGCCCTAAAATTTTTATCCTATCAATCTCTCTCCCAGGCTACCAATTGGGTCCTGAGGAAGAGAGACACTATTCTGAGCAAACTAGTGAGGAAACTCCCGGACCGAGAAGAAAGGAAATTGAGAAACTCCTCAATCTGGGACGAGGCTATCTTCCCCCTTAAGTTGGTAGACAAGACGATGGAACGGGCGAGGAAGATGAAGGACATGGGAGACCATAGACCTCCCCCTATGAGGCGCCCACCTCCCAGGAGGCCTTCCGTGGACGGCCCTCACACTTCCCGTTCCTCTCCAGCTCAACCTAGAGGAGAGCCACATGCGGCTCCCTGGCAGCAGTCAACTCAGCCCCCCCGTAGAGGTGCCACGGCACCCCAGTCTAACTTTAGACCGTCCTACGGGAACGCAAGAAGAGGTCGGTCTGGACGCTCCTCCAGAAAGAGATAGGAGGCGAGGCCCCTACCCCTATAGGAGCCTCAGGTGGGGGGATGCCTCAGACACTCTTGGCAAGCATGGCGGGATTACGGTGCGGATCCCTGGACGGTGACAATCCTGAGGGAAGGTTACAGACTACCCTTCTTAGCGGAACCTCCCGCTTATTCCAGCCCTTCAGGCGGAGTGGCTGATTCCCAAGGACCCCTTGAAACGGGCTGCTCTACAGGAACAAGTGTCGTCCATGATCTCCAAGGGAGCGTTGGAACTAGTCTAAGAGCCTGGCCCGGGGTTCTTCAGCAAGCTCTTCCTAGTGGAAAAGGCGACAGGGGGATGGAGACCAGTAATAGACCTGTCGGCCCTCAACAAGTTTGTGGCGAAAACCGAGTTCAAGATGGGCACTGCCAAGACAGTGTTGGCCGCCTTGAGGGAAGGGGACTTCATGATATCCCTGGACCTCAAGGATGCCTACTTCCAAATCCCCGTCCATCCCTCCAGCAGGAAGTTCCTCAGAATAAAGTGGGATTCCCGAGTGCTATAATTCAAGACTTTGCTTCGGGCTGTCGACGGCTCCTCAAGTGTTTACAAGAGTCTTCACGACAGTCTCCGTATGGGCTCACGAGCAGGGCATCCGTCTGATCCGGTACCTGGACGATTGGTTGCTTCTTTCAGCCTCAAAGGAAGAATTGAAGGAACAAGGCGGGAAGTTACTTCGTCTCTGCGAGCAGTTGGGTATCACGGTCAACGTAGCGAAGTCCCAGCTGATCCCCTCCACCAGGATGACCTACTTGGGGATGGTCTTGGACACCCAGCTAGTGAGAGCATTCCCTTCGTTGGAGAGGTTGGAGAACCTAGAGCGTGTTCTGCAACCCTTTCTGTTGGACCTGCCCAGGAGGGCCAAGGTTTGGCAGAGTTTGTTGGGCCACCTAGTGTCCTTGGAAAAGTTAGTGCCACAAGGGAGACTCAAACTTCGAGCGGTGCAGTGGAACCTGAAAGAGCATTGGACCCAGGGGAAAAACCCCCACAAACTGGTTCAGGTCTCCCCAGAAGCGAAGGTAGCCTTGTAGTGGTGGCACGATAGGAGGAACACCGAGCTGGGGATGCCCTTCGCCCCCGACCCTCCGGAAGTCCTATTGTTTACGGATGTGTCGAAGGAAGGTTGGGGCGCTCACCTACTCGACCAATCGACAAAGGGAAAATGGTCGAGCGAAGAGGCAAAACACCACATAAACGTGCTTGAGATGATGGCTGTGCTGAGAGCGAGTCGAGAATTTATTCATCTCCTCCGGGGGAGCACGGTAGCATTGATGTGCGACCGCCACAGTAGTAGCCTACGTAAAGAAGAAAGGGGGTCTAAAGTCGAAAGAGCTATGTTCGTTATCGACAGAACTTCTGGAATGGGCAGCAGAAGAAGGGATCGAGTTCACAGAAAGGTTCATCCCGGGAAAGAGGAACGTCCTGGTGGACGGCCTCAGCAGGGTAGGCCAAGTAATAGGGTCAGAGTGGACTCTACATCCAAGCACAGCTCAGTCAGTCATACTGAAGTGGGGTTCCCCAGTAGTAGACTTATTCACCACACGTCTGAACGCCCAACTCCCCGTGTTCTGTTCTCCAGTTCCAGATCCGTCAGCGGCGTTCGAGGACGCCTTCCAGCACCCTTGGGACGGCCTCGATGTGTACGCTTTCCCCCCCTTCGGAATGATACGTCAAGTCCTCAACAGAGTACGGACAACAGCCAACCTTCAGATGACTTGGGTCACGCCTTGGTGGCCGGAGAGGGAGTGGTTCGCAGACTTAAAACAACTGGCCCTTCTTCCTCCTTGGCCTCTCCCGGACAGGCCAGACCTTCTTCGTCAACCCCACTTCCAAAGGTTTCACGAAAACCCTCGGTCCCTCCGCCTTCACGTGTGGAGGTTATCGAGCGGCTTCTGAAGAAGGATGGATTCTCATCAAGGACCGCGACGAGGATGTCGGGTTACTTAAGGCGGTCCTCTATCGCTGTCTACCAAGCAAAATGGGCAGTCTTCTTGAAATGGTGCGCTTCCCGTAATATCAAGCCCTTGGGGTCCTCGATCCACGACGTGGCGGACTTCCTGGTGTATCTCAGGGTCGATTTGGGCTCGTCCATTCCGGCAATAAAGGGAGTGAGGGCAGCATTAGGTCAAGTCTTCCTCCTGAAGGGCATTGACTTGGGATCCTCTCGGCACATCTCGATGCTCATCAGGAGTTTTGAGCAGTTGTGCCCCCCCCAGGAGGTGAGGGTACCGCAGTGGGACCTAGCCATAGTACTCAAAGTCCTGTCAGAACCTCCCTTTGAGCCCCTCAAGGACATCCTGGATAAGGATCTCACCCTCAAAACGGTCTTCTTCTTAGCCCTGGCTTCAGCGAAGAGGGTTAGTGAGTTGCTCGGATTATCGTACGAGGTCTCACACTCAAAAGGGTGGCGGGAGGCCTCCTTTCGGTTCGTCCCTAACTTTGTGGCCAAAACGCAGAACCCAGCCTGTTGGGATCCTCGGTTCGAGGGCTTTTCGGTCCCAGCGATTCCTAGGTCAGACAACCCTAAAGACTTACTCTTATGCCCTGTCAGAGCAGTAAGAAAATACCTTGAAAGGACCTCCAGGCTTCGACCGGAGATCCAGAGCTTATTCGTCTCAACTGGTCAGGTGAAGAAATCAGTCTCTAAGAACTCAATCTCCTCTTGGTTGCGACAAGTGATCAAGAGAGCTTACGAGGTTTTGGGAATCCCTCTTCCAGGTAGACCAAGGCCTCATGATATTAGGGGTCTAGGCACCTCCCTGGCATTTGAGAAGAACATAGCCGTGGGCCAGATTCTGAAAGCGGGTACCTGGTCCAGACAGTCCACTTTCATGGAACATTACCTGAAGGACTGCTCTAGGAAATCCTGGGACAGGTTCAACCTTGGCCCAGTCATATCAGCCCTGCAAAAGATTTAAAGGTCATGGCCCCAGGGAAACCGGGGGTGGTAAGCCATGAGACACAAGTTCATCCCTTACCTTTCCCCCCTATCATCCTTTCCCTTAACCTTAATCCCCAGCGTGGGTGTGAATCAAGAGGCCCTGGCGGCCAGGATATACGTCTTCAACAAGAAATACGTCTCAGAAGTAATGGTTCAGAGGTAAGTTAGTTTTTTGGGTAGTTTCCCCTATTTTCATTCAGCTTTTAGTAGAGGTCATTGGAACCTAGTTCCCCTTCGAGGTGCCCCCTTTTTCGCCCGATCGTGCTCCTAAACCGTCAGACCCTAGTCCCTGCAGGACACTCCCTCCTCCTAAAGTTTAAGTCTCCTAAGAAAGTAGTTCTAGGTAAGTACTCTGTGTTGGAACAAATCATAAATTTTTAAGTAATTTGTATTTTTCCTAACATACATACTTAGAACTACTTTCGGTTTATGGCCCGCCCATCCTTCCCCGAGGGTCCTGCAGGGTTGAGGAGAACCCTTTTTGGCTACGAAACTTACTGAGGAGCACGACCTAATCTAGCACGCTCTCTGACCCCGGGTCGCCTCAGGGCGCGTATCACTCCGCCTGAGGTCACCCATAGAAAATGGGAATAGGGTAAACTACACAAAATTCTGGTCGGTTGGGAAGAGTTACCAGTAACTCCTAAGAAAGTAGTTCTAGGTAAGTATGTTAGGAAAAATACAAATTACTTAAAAATTTGTGATTTTCATAATGTGGGGATTATTTGTGATTTTTATCACATCGACTTTATCCCAGTTATTTTTCCTTTTTATGGTAGATTTAAGATCTTTTCCATATTCTGATGTTATATTAAAATATTTAACAACAATGGTTTTGGCAGTTATATTCTGGGGGGTTAATCACTTCAAAGTGTTTGTTTTGAAAGACAGCCTTGTTGTCTGTCATGAAGATCTTATCCGAGTCATCTTCGTCTACATTAATGAAGATACTGAGTTAGCGTGAGTTACTTCGTGAACTCTGACCCTAGTAATGCCAATGCTTTTGCACAGCCTCAGACATGTCTGTGGTATGCTCGGTTGCTGGGAACTAAAATCTTGTATCGTAATCTTCATTTTGTTTCATAGTATTTTCTTTTCTTGAAGATTTGCCACAAAGAAGGGTAACACATAAACCTAGCTATGCTGGCACTGAAAGAGAGGCCAAGATTGCGCCAGTGACCTAAGGTCAAGGATAGATTTTTGAAAGAACCGCACGTGCCACTATCCTTGATACTTAGGTGAGGAGCGAAGAATGTGTCTTAACACATGTAGGCGTTAGACTGACTGTAATTCATGTATGACTTACCTATTTTAACATTACTGATCTCAAAATATTTCATACTTTCTATTCATTACTTAAATATAGGTCATTTGCTATTCACTTATTTCCTTTTCGTCACTGAGCTGCTTTTTCTGTTGGAGCCCTTGTGCTTGTAGCAGTGTGATTTTCAAACCAATGTTTTAACTTGTTTAGTGATTATAATAATAATGATAATGGAATCTTCTTATCTTTACCTAAGATTTTTTTTCTGTACAGTACATAGGGGATATGTCTGAGACTGACTAATGCGACTTATTCTGCTTTGTCTTCCCAAGAGTTTCAGGGGTATAAAAGAATAATTTTGATATTTTAGGGAAAAATACAAGCAAGTATTTTTCTATCTAATCCCCTTGATATCACTGTCTTCCTTGAAGAATTGTTGATTGGCTAGGGCAGATCACATTGTTCAGTTCGACTTCGTGTAATGTTCGACCCCCCTTTTTTGCCTTCAAAATCATGAATTCATCATATACTGTACCTCATGTACGAGTCTTGATTTTGGCAGAAGGCTAGAGGTTATGCCTCCATGGTCTTTTATCTCCAACATACCATAATTACCAACAAAGTAGGGGTTATGCCTAAGTGTGACAAACAAATGTATAAAACAAATCGGAACAACACTTAATACTAACATAATGTTTACAATAACAATTGAGCATTCAGCATACATTTTCTAGCGAACACTTTAGTTGCGAACAGCCGATTATCAGTCCCCAAGTGTAGTGAGTGTGACACTGTTTTATCCATGTGACATATATATTTTGTGAATGTACTGTTTTTAAAATGCTTAGAAAATTGTTTCAGTCAGGAAAGTTTATTTGACATTTTGTCTGATTGTGTATTTTTCTGTTTTTAAGATGTCAATGTTTAAAGAAATAGGTTTTATAGATGAAATTTAATTCTATCCATCATATGTTTTAATTTCTAACACCTTTTTTATTAATGAGATACAATCATATATACAGTATATTACATCTCCCATATTTGGGCCAGTTCTGTAGGAGGCAAGTTTTACTCATTGGTTTGGTAAATCTCCATCTCTTTAATTAATTATTTGCTTTACAAATGGAAAATGCAACATCTCTGGCATATATTAGGAATCAAAGAGGAACAAAGTCAAAGAATTTTTTAAATTTCCTAACAAGAGCTCTTCTTTTTGTCCAGAACCAGCTGTGTCACTTTACTATAGTAAGTTCCAGCTATGTCGCAAGCTCCAATGGTCTCTGAATCCTCCAATTGATTGGGATTTGTAGAAGCTATCAGGGAAAACAAACTAGATGTGTTTGCCACCCCTTTGAAGCCACATAGGGAAAACTTTAGTTCTCATGTATTGGGCATTAGATACCTCTTTGCAAGAATAGTCAAACCTGGAGTATTACATCCTATCATACACCATATGTTGGGTGATAAACAAGTTCTTATCTAAGAATGAAAAGAATGATCTTTTAGCCCATTTTTTGTCTTAAAGGGAATGGCTCAGATCTATGGCCACTTTCACATTTCTATACAGGATGGATCTTCTAAGACAACCAAATTTTCATCTTCATGGAAACCATTAGATACATTAATTGATTGCGGGGACACTTACTATTGCCTCATCGCATAAGAAAATATTGAAAGCCCTCTATATTTGTCCAATATAGTGTTTAGAAGACAATCTACCAGTGATTTTTACCTACACCAGTTGTATACTTATTTCAGTTGCTTTGAAATGAAGGAAGTAATGGTCTTTTATTTTAGAGAGACCTCTTCAATCTAAACCCATTTTTAAGGACTTTGAAGTAGTGTTGATATTTTTAGGAGGTCCCTTCCATTGACCTGTAGGCGGGATAAGTTTCAAAGAATTATCATTTAAGATCATTCCTCTATTAGCTTATATCTTTTTGTAAATATTTTATTGGTGTTAAAAAGAGTATGACTGACTTAGAAGCCAGGTCTCTATTTATGAAACATGTTGCAGAACACAGAGAAACGACTTTTATATATACTAATGGCTCCAAAACTGATGCCGTTGGATTTGGAGTGTATAGTAATGCTTTTAATCGGAGAGGTGCACTTCCTTTAACAGCTTCTATATTTACTGCCCAACCGTATGGCATACTAACCACTATTGAGAAAATAGCATTGGAGGAGAAGGATAATTTTACCCTTTTTAGTGATGCAAGGAGTGTCCTCAAACTTTAGAAGTTTTTAATTCTAGTAACCCTTTAGTTTTGAAGATTTTAGAATGAATTTTTATTATTAGACTGGGAGTTATAACAGTTCAATTTTGCTGGGTTCTAGCACATATAGGTGTGTGGAAATGAGAAGGCAGATTTATTGGCAAAGCAAAGAATGCTGCAGCTAAATTACTGCTAAGAAGGTATCCGATTCTCTGTAATGATTTTTTACCTACAATTAAGTATTTGATTTATAATGATTGACAACAGCATTGGGAAAGTTTAGTTGAAAATAAGATGAGAGAAATAACGAATGTTGTATCCCCTTGGAGGTATAATGTGATGCCTCGAAAGTGGGAGACTACTCTTTGTCGTCTCCGTGTTAGTCACTTTCGAATGACACATGAGTTTCTGCTAAGTGGCCATCACCAACCATATTGCAATGACTGTTTGGTACCCTTGATATTGAGGCTTTTGTTGACCGAATGCCCCATTTATAGCACCTTGAGAAATAGATATCTGTTTGAGACTCGAGGTGAGGATGGCAGGTTCATCCTTTCCAAGATTCGGGGACATGTGTCCTAATGTGCTAGCAGCATTTTTAGATTTATTTCAGGAACAGGTCTTCTGAAAGCTATCCAACTTTTATATTGACATCTTGGTTTTTATTGTTTAAAATGAATTTTCTTTTATTCTGTATGATAAACAATATCGGCGTCAATGACCTTCGATGTCAGGATGCCAGAAAACTTTAAATCAATCAGTCAATTGGCTCCTGCTAAAAGTGTCAGAGAATTGTAAACTCCACCTAACCATGTGGTTTACACATCAGAAGGTGCAGTACTCTCCTTATTGCCAGAATTTAGGTTTAAGAATTACTGGAGTTTTTGAAGGAAATTCCACATTTTATTATTCCCTCCTTACAAGATTTGGGCGGGCAATATAATCCTGTAAAACCCTTGAAAATTTATTTGAGAAATATCAAACATTTATTATTTCTACGAATATCTGTGATGGTTAAGTTGCCTCTCTCAAAGCTTGTTTATATTGATGCTTACCCCCCAAAATAAAACAAAATAAAAACCTATTTTTTTTTTTATTTAAATAAGCCTAGGCCTCTAGTACAATATTGAGACATTAGTGGTTAATGTCAATGCCCATGGTGAAGTTGGGCCATACCATCTTTAGTCTTTCCAGTCTCTGTGTCAATCTTGCTGTAGAAAGACAACTTTACTCCATTCTCCAGATTATGGATTGTTATTTTAGTTATTAGTGATTGTAAGGGATTTTTTCTCTTGGATTTGTTACTGTGTACTGTAATTACAGTGAAGATTGTTCAAGATAATTGTTTCTGGGTGTTTATAATTTTCATTTGTTTTGAATCTCATACTAAGGGTAAAGCTGTGGTTTTGATCATTGTTATCTAGAATGTGAAAGCATTACTGTTCTTCTTATGGGAAAATATATTCAGATGGTTGCTGACCAAATTGAAAGTTCTAAAGTGAAAGAAAAGTAACTTTTACTTTAAAATCCATTACCGAGTCTAGGTTTGATAGTGATGATCTTCAGAAGTTCATGTCATCTTTACCCTCTGTTGTTTAATCTCAGAATGCTTGTGGGTCTTCAGGCAAAGGCAGAAAGTCTAGCCTAACCTGCCCAGTTTTGAACTCTAGCCTAACTCTTCAAATTTGCCTGGTAGTTCTTGTGTGCATCACTTAGTAAAGGTTCTGTTGCTGCCAAGTGCATTGAAAAATCAAGATCCTCTCCTAGAACCTCACATTCTAATTTTACTGAAGTTCCTTCTGCTGCATAAACCCTCACATGTTAAGGAAAAACCCTTACATTTTTTAAATCTAGTCCACTCTATTAGATCACTATATCTTGTGGCAGAAGACTGACTTAGTGGCTTATATCCTAATATCCTTACACTTCCTTAAGTAAGCACTAATAAGCAAACACATATTTTATATATGAATGGTTTTGGCCAATAATTTTATAACGGGATGACATTCCTATAGGTAGTAGGTTGGCCAGGGCACCAGCCACCTGTTGAGATACTAATGCTAGAGAGTTATTGGGTCCTCTCACTGGCCAGACAGTACTACATTGGATCTCTCTCTCTGGTTATGGCTCATTTATCCTTTTGCCTACATATACACCGAATAGTATGACCTATCCTTTCCATCTTCTCCTCTGTCCTCATACATCTGACAAAAGTGAGATTACTAAACAGTTCTTCTTTGTCAAGGAGTTAACTACTGCACTGCAATTGTTCAGTGGCTACTTTCCTCTTGGTAGGGGTAGAAGAGACATTTTAGCTATGGTAAGCAGCTCTTTTAGGAGAATGACACTCCAAAATCAATACATTATTTTTCAATCTTGGGTAGTACCATAGTCTCTGTACCATGATCTTCCACTGTCCTGGGGTAGAGTTCTCTTACTTGAGGGTACACTCGGGCACAATATTCAATCTTATTTTTCGTCCTCTTGTTTTTTAGTCTTTATAGTTTATATATGAAAGATTTATTTTGATATTGTTACTGTTCTTAGGATATTTTGTTTTAATTGTTCATTGCTTCTTTTGTGTGCAGTTTGTTGATTTCCTTATTTCATTTTCTCTCTGGGCTATTGGATCCTTCTCTCTGGTTACAGTTCATTTTCCCTTTGCCTACCTATACACCGAATAGTCTGGCCTATTCCTTACATATTCTCTTCTGTCCTCATACACCTGACAACACTGAGATTACCAAACAATTCTTCTCTCAAGGGGTTAACTACTGCACTGTAATTGTTCAGTAGCCACTTTCCTCTTAATAAGGGTAGAAGAGACTCTTTAGCTATGGTAAGCAGCTCTTCAAGGAGAAGGACACTCCAAAATCAAACCATTGTTCTCTAGTTTTGGGTAGTGCCATAGCCTCTGTACCATGGCCTTCCACTATCTTGGGTTAGCGTTCTCTTGCTTGTGGGTACACTCAGGCACACTATCTAATTTTTCTTCTGCTTGTTTTGTTAAAGTTTTTTATTGTTTATTTAGGAAATATATTATGTAATGTTATTGTTCTTAAAATATTTTATTTTTCCTTGTTTCCTTTCCTCAATGGGCTGTTTTCCCTATTGGAGCCCCTGGGCTTGTAGCATCCTGCTTTTCCAACTAGTGTTGTAGCTTAGCAAATTTAATAATAATAAAGGGATTTTGACGAAGTGGAGTCCCTTTTATCTGATTCTAAAAATAGGGTATTTTGAGGATCAATACCTGCATCTCTTTGCGCTGCAAATTTCATAAAGTCCATAAAGTTAGGGCACTCTGAATTCTTGAGGAAGCTAACACACTGCGAGTTTGTACTACTTGTGTTAGTATTGGATTGGGGATCTGTTGAGGATGGAGACCCAGTTCCACCAGAAGGGGAAACCAGTTGCTCTTGGGCCAGTTGGGGGCTACTAGAGACACTTGGCCTCTGAAAGTTCTAAGTTTGTCTAGAACCTTCATTAACAGATTTATTGGTGGGAATAGGTAAATTCTCTCCCAAGTGTTCCAGTCCAATGACATTGCGTCTGTGGAGTAGGCCCGAGGATCCAGGTTGGGGGCTACATAGCACTTTAGTTTGTGGTTGGACTCTGTTGCAAACAGGTCTACTTGGAGACCCGAAACCTGAGATAGAATCCATTTGAATGACTTCTGGTCCAGTGACCACTCCGATTCTAGTGGAGTTGTTCTCGAAAGTGCGTCTGCCACTACATTCCATATTCCCGCTAGATGAACCACTGACAGATGCCAATGGTTCAATGCTGCCATGGAGAATATTGCTGTCATCACATGGTTTATGTGACCTGACTTGGAACCTCCTCTGTTTATACAGTGGACTATAACTTCGCTGTCTACTACCAACCTGATATGTTGCTTCTTGGCTGGAGCAAGCTTCTTCAGAGTCAAGAATACTGCCATGGCTTCTAAGACATTGATATGAAGGTGGCGAAGTGTTATCGACCATAGTCCCTGGGCCTTCTTGTACTGGGAGTACCCTCCCCAGCCGGTCAAAGAGGCGTCTGTGTGAACGACCAGTTTTGGAGTTGGAAATTTTAACGGAACGGAATTTGCTAGGTTTTTGGCTTTCGTCCATGACTGAAGTCTCTTCCTCAGAATTGGTGGGATTCGAGCTATTTTGTATCGATATTTCTTGTTCGCTTTGGAACGCCATACTCGATTTATATCTTTCAGTCTGGCCTTCAGAACTATGTCTGTTACTGAGGCAAACTGGAGGGCACCCAGGATTCTCTCTTAATTTCTCCTGGATGTCAATTTTTCCTTGAGAAAACTTCTTGTATTCTTTGCTATTTCTTTCCTCTTGTCTACTGGGAGACACAGAGTGTGTGCGCGCAGATCCCATTGTAGCCCTAGCCATTGAAACTTCGTCTCCGGGACTAGCCGTGATTTCGCGAAGTTGATCTGAAAACCCAACTGTTGTAGGAACTTTAACACTTTGTTTGTTGCCATCAGGCAGGTTTCGACGCTGTTTGACCAAATGAGCCAGTCGTCCAGGTAGGCTACTACTGTATTTGGATTCCTTGGGTTCGTAATTCTTGGATTACTGTTTCTGCTAGTTTGGTGAATATCCTGGGTGCTATGTTGAGTCCGAATGGCATTACCTTGAATGCATATGCTTGGTTGCCCAACTTGAAACCGAGAAACGGACGAAAGTGCCTTGCTATCGGAACGTGATAGTAAGCATCTGTAAGATCTATAGAGGTGGTGACGGCCCCACGGGGAAGTAAGGTCCGCACCTGAGAAACGGTTAGCATATGGAACTTGTCGCATTGAATGTAAGAATTCAGATGAGACAGGTCCAAGATTACTCTTCGTTTGTCTGAGTCTTTCTTTGGCACGCTGAACAAGCGACCTTGAAATTTCAAGTGTTTTACCTCCTTTATTGCGTTCTTTTGTAACATCTTCTGCATACAAGACTAATTCCTCCATTGGATGTTAATGAAAACTGGTTGGTGGAGGGGGCCCTTCTACCCAACTCCACCCCAGACCTTTGGAAATTATGCTGAAAGCCCAATTGCTGAATGTCCAACGGGTCCGAAAGAGATACAACCTTCCCCCTACCTGAGGAGTTCACAGAGCGGCACAGGTTGAGCCCAGAAATAATAATATTATATATATATATATATATATATATATATATATATATATATATATATATATATATACACTAGTGTATTCAGTTGAAAATTATAAGATTTATTCTACAGAAACTAATTACAAAATGCTCAGTAATATGTAATCTTTTATACTTTTCTAGACTATACCCTTTATATCTTTTCCATTGTGAAGTAATTTCTTGGCCCACTATACAGGAGCCTTCCAAGTGAATTGAACTCAGCAAGTAATATTTTACCTAAACTTTTGAATCACAATTTATTCAAGAAATTGTTTATTGTAAAACTAATGTTACATATTGTAATGTTTTTTTTTTTTTTTTGGGGGGGGGGGTATTACAGTACAGTATCTGCAAGGCTCTAGTAGAGTAATGGATTTAATTGAAGTGTCATTGTTTGTGAATGTCCAGTGATGTCTTTGTAACACTTCAAATATTTGCTCAATGCTTGCTGTTTTATTAATTTAAATGATTTTTCCATAAAAAGCCTGCATTTGGTCATACCAGAACAGTGGTTTAACTTCCATATATTGCAAAATTCGAATGGTGGTTTCCTAGTAACAAATCTTGAGAAGGTTATTAGAAGGATACCGCTAGTGTAGCCCCAGTCAATTAAAAGTTCTGCTGCCATTAAATTGCTGAGAATTTATTTATGATTACTGTTTTATACTTCCATTCAATCATAAGTTGCTAGTTAGCTTTTCATCTGAAGAGAATGTGATTGAACCTGTAAGGAATTATTATGAGTTTCCTAAAATTTAGTATTTTTGTAAGAGTATGAAAGGCTCTTGTGTGAGAAATAAAGTAAATTAAATTGCATTCAGGAAAATCTCGTTGCCATATTTGTTTTGCATTATTTATTTTAATATTTTCAATGCTTTCCATAACTCTCCCATACTCAACTAGTAAGTCATTTTAAGGTAAATGGGAAGTGTAAATGACAATTGCATGGGAGATTCATTAAGAGATTTAAGTCATTGAAACTTGATGCCTTACCGCTTCATTTTTAGAAAAGATCATAACAAATTCCAAGAGACTTTGGGTTTTACAAATTTATGAAAGATAGGATAAATCTAAATCTTAAAAAAATGATGCGTGAAGGACTTTCCCATAATAATAAATTTTATATTATAAATTGAAGGTAGGAAGAGAATCACTTTTAAAGAAGAGCAACTCTAAGAAACGCTTTAGAACAATGAAGTTAGTGATAATGTAGTTCAATTAGAAAGGGGTAGCAGGTGATTAGATATTTATGAACAAGTTATATGTAAACTTAAAATTATTTTTATTATGAATAAAATAAAGCCTTTGAGAAGCTGGGGATGGAAACATAGACTCATATATATTGATAAGGTTACATGCCAGTGTTTTAAGAAAGAAATGAACAAATGAGTAATTTGTAGTCTGTGGCTCAAGTAACCCAGACTTTTGTTTTAAAGTAACCCTAGTTCTGAAAAAAAAAGAAATGTAAACTAAAGGATAACTATGTTGTAGATATGTAGTAATTCTCGGCATAAAAAAGTGCAAATTTTTCATGAAAGAATGGTAATTATCAAAATAATTTTTTTTTTAAATGATAGTACTTATGATTTTGTTACTTGCCTCTAGGTCACATTGCTTATATCTATTAGGCGTGAGCTTTCAATTTTTAACAAAATATTTTTTTTTTACATATTCTCTCCTCTGGGGATCATCAGTGTTCCCTCACCCAGGGGAGAAGTGCCTAGTATTCTTACGTTTGGCAATTACCCCACCTCTTGGTCCTCAATATCTGAAGTAGACAAAGACCTCCATTAATATATAAACCACTTTAAGTGGGAAGGAGGGAAGGCCATCAAGTAATCTAAAGGTAAGTATCAAAATATTAAACATTATTATTAGATCTTTTTATGAGTCTCACCTTTAGTTCACAAGGCTGATTACATTTATATTCGGTAAAGATTTAAAAATAAAATCTGATAGTGAAAGGATGTGCTCTATCAACACTTTTGTTTAACTTAGTACTGGGATGGATAATGCAAAATTCGCCTCCTCCCAGATTACCCATCCAGCTGGATAATAGCATTATAGATGGGCTTGGATATGCCGATGATGTGGACCTTTGTAGAGAACATTACCTATCATCGAAGAAACATAAGTACAGTTTAAAAACAATGCAGAACGTACAGGCATGAAAATAAACAATGCAAAAACTAAGATAATGGAGGTTTCAAGAACACCAAATCTAGTTGGAGATGTGGATCACAACTGGAAGCAGTATCCACATTTAAATATCTTGGCTCCACCATAAAGTCACACAACATGATCCATGAAGAAGTTAGACTAAGGATTGCAGCAGGGACAAGATGCTCATGGGCACTCGATAACACCTTAAGATCCAGAATTTTATCTAGGCCCACAAAAACACAAATGTATACAACTATTATCCGTCTAGTGGTCCTATACGGATGTGAAACATTGGCACTCACTAGGTAGTTTGAAAATAAATTTGAAATTTTTCAATGCAGTATCTTGAGACGGGTCTGGGGACCGGTTTGGGATGACGAAGCTGGAGAGTAGCACAGGCACCACAATCATGAATTAATAGCTCTCTCAGGACTACCACCTGTCTTCAATGTTATTAGATCGCAGAGACTTCAATATGCTGGACATATTGCTAGAAGGGAGGAGAGAAGGCTGATTAGAAGAGTTATGTTTGGTAAACCCATAGGTACCAGACCAAGAGGAAGGCTTAGAAACAGATGGATGGATAATGCAATTGAAGATTTGGACATCTTGGAAATAGACCCTAACGAGTGGATGGAGCTTGCGGAGGATAGGGCTCTCTGGAAACGAACGGTCAAAGTGGCAATGGATCAGCCTGGTCCGAGGCCCCGGGAGTAAGAGTAAGATAGTGAAAGGCAATGTGCGTACACGTTCGGCTACCTTACCGTTCTAAAAATTATGGCCAAATTTTCTGCTTACTCATTATCATCTCAAGGTTTCTTTTCTATATAATTCAATTTAGAATCAGAATACTATTTATGTAATAAGATCAATCAATGATAGGAAGAAAGGTTTAGTGAAAATCAGTGATCGCTTTAATCTATGAAAAACATGAACTAGCTTATTTAATAAGGTAGATTATTGCAGATTTGAATACATATCAATCACATGATTATTCCATGAGCAATGGGTTAGGCAAAAACAGCAAAAGGAAATATAAGCTGGAATAACTGGTAAGGGTAGAAGAGACTTTAGCTATGGTAAGCAGCTCTTCTAGGAGAAGGACACTCCAAAATCAAACCATTGTTCTCTAGTCTTGGGTAGTGCCATAGCCTCTGTACCATGGTCTTCCACTATCTTGGATTAGATTTCTCTTGCTTGAGAGTACACTCGGGCACACTTTTCAATCGTATTTCTCTTCCTCTTGTTTTTTGAAGTTTTTATAGTTTATATAGGAAATACTCATTTTAATGTTGTTACTGTTCTTAAAATCTTATATTTTTCCGTGTTTCCTTTCCTCACTGGGCTATTTTCCCTGTTGGAGCCCCTTGGCTTATAGCATCCTGTTTATTCAACTAGGGTTGTACCTCCGTAAGTAATAATAATAATACAAAGACTCCTGCATGCCTTCCTAAATGTTCATAGCCAGATAAGACATGAATATTCCTGAATAGAATATTCATCCTTGTCAAGATTCTTGGAGATGATGTGTCCTGCCATGCTAATGGTATTTTTAGCTTTATTCCAGAAGCAGGTTTTCTGAAAGATATTTAACTTTTAACATGACATCTTTGCTTATATGGTTTTAATTGAATATTTTTTTATTTTCTATTTACAATAAACGATATCGGCGTTAATGACTGTAGATGTCAGGATGCCAGAAAACCTCAAATTAATCAATCAATCTTAAATAAAATGTGCCTAGGTATTTGTTTAGCTAAGGGGATAAGTGTGGCCATGTATATGCCTTTACTGACTCATGTTCAGAGAGAGGCCTATGGTCTGGGGTGTTGCTTTAATCCTTTGAAGTTCCATTGATGGGGTCCTTTAATGTTCAGTTGAAGTCCCTTTAAGCATTCATCTTGGTGACGCTTTTTAGCCCAGATTCTCAGCAATGACGTTAGATGGAAGGTCATCTTTGTGAGACCTTTTGATGTCATTCTGATTCACTAAGGGGGCTCTTCAGAGTCAAGAAACCTAGACTTCTGTAGATACTGATTCCAGAATGTCACTGCCAACACTCCTAGTCTTCAAAAGAGGATGTGGAAGAAAAAGGGAGAACTTAGGTACAGCTATAAACTTGATGGGACAAGAGAGGAATGGTAGCTCCTCTCACAATGATGGCTGGAGGTCAACAGGGTCGTTTGAAATTGGGTACCTCCTCACTTGGCATGCGTAATTCCAACAGGTGAAGGAACGTCTGCGTAGACCTTAAGGTGCCACGTAGGATCCAGAAATCTGGATTAATCTCCTTGTAGAAGCAATTGTCTTTAGAGGTGTCTATGAAGAATATAAGGATTAATCATTTGTCTTCAGGGACATGTACCTATGTTAACAGGAGCTGAAGTGTGAGTTATGCAACATGAAAGGGTGATGAATGAATTAGATGTATAAGGACTGGATGTTTAAAATATTATCAAGAAGTAACAGACAGCCATTCCAAGGAAAAATGAGGGATATTAATGACTATTTATCATATTTGGACCATCAACGTATTGTAGAATGGATGAAAAAATCGAAAGAGATGGGTGACTGAAATTCATACTAGAAAAGGGTAAACAAAAATAGGAAAAATAGATAAAGATTAAGATTGAAGAGAATCTTCACACACTTGAGGTGAAGGGAGGTTTAGGCAGAGGGAATGAGCAGAGTAAGTGAAATGTGGTATGAGGTGTTCGTAGAGTTCTACAAAATTTCCTGGAATAAGGCACATGCCTTACTGTGCACAGCTCTAGTGGGTTGTCTTTGGTGTGCCTCTGCCATGGTTGAAGAGGAGGTAAAGACCCATTTGCCAATTAGTTGAACTGACCAGACTGCTGATCTTCTGAATTAGGGTCCAGAGTCACGAGTGAAGGGCCTGTTAGTAGGATTGCTTAAATCAATTAAGTAGAGTTGAGGAGCTAGAGAAAGGTTACGTCAGTAAAGTAGGTGACTTGTGGTCAAGGTAGTACCAGTAGGGTCATTGACATCAATGTAAACTAATTGTAGATTGTTGATAAAGCATTTGGCTTCTCTAACTAAGGAGATTGTTATTATTATTATTATTATTATTATTATTATTATTATTATTATCATTACTACTAGGTAAGCTACAACCCTAGTTGGAAAAGCAAGATGCTATAACCCTAAGGGCTCCAACAGGTAAAAATAGCCCAGTGAGGAAAGGAAATAAATAAACTATATGATAAATAATGAACAATTAAAATACAATATTTTTAAGTAGTAACAACATCAAAACTGATACAGTGTTTCATATATAAACTATGGAAAGATTTATGTCAGCCTGTTCAACATAAAAATATTTGCTGCAAGTTTGAACTTTTGAGGTCCTCCCAATTCAACTACCCGATTAGGATGATCATTCCACAACTTGGTCACAGCTAGAATAAAACTTCTAGAATACGAATTAGTATTGAGCCTCATGGTGGAGAAGGCCTGGCTATTAGAATTAACTGCATACCTAGTATTACAAACGGAATGGAACTCTCCGGGAAGATCTAAATGTAAAGGATGATCAGAATTATGAAAATTCTTATGCAACATGCATAACAAACTAATTGAACGACAGTGTTAGAGATTAATATCTGGATCAGGAATAAGAAATTTAATAGACCCTAATTTCCTGTACAACAAATTAAGATGGGAATCAGCAGCTAAAGTCCAGACAGGAGAACAATTCTCGAAACAAGTTAGAATGACAGAATTAAAACACTTCTTCAGAATAGATTGATCACTGAAAATCTTGAAAGACTTTCTCAATAAGCCAATTTTTTGTGCAATGGAAGAAGACTCGGACCTAGTGTGTTTCTCAAAAGTAAATTTGCTTTCGAGAATCATATCTGAAATTTCAAAAGTGTCATATAGAATTAAAGAAACATCAATGCTGAGGAGCCACTGCCCTTGACCTACTTACAATCATACTCTGAGTTTTGTTAGGATTCAACTTCATGCCCCATAATTTGCACCATGCACTGATTTTAGCTAGATCTCTATAAAGGGATTCAGCAACCACAGATCTACATTCAGGAGATGGAATTGATGCAAAGCATGTAGAACCATCTATATGTGTAACAAGCTTGTTTTCTAGGCCAAACCACATGTCATGTGTTTTTAGTATGAAAAGTAATGGGCCAAGAACACTACCCTGAGGAACACCAGATATCACATTCCTATACTCACTCTGGTGCCCATCAACGACAACTCTTTGTGTTCTATTACTTAAAAATTCAATAATAATGCTAAGAAACAACCCACCCACTCCCAACTGTTTGAGTTTGAAAACAAGGGCCTCATGATTAACACTGTCAAAGTCATCACTAAAATAAAGGCCAATCATACAAACTTCCTGACCACAATCAAGGAATTTCTGTACATCATTTGGAGAATGTAAGAAGGGCATCACATGCTACAAGGCCCTTACGAAAACCAAATTGGAAACTACGGAACAGATGATTACCTTGAGCAAATCTAGTAAGAGGTTTTGCCAAAAGATGTTCAAAAACTTTAGATAATATAGGAGTTATGAAAATTGGGTGGTAATCAGTTGGGCTTGAGCTACCACAAACTCATTTGCTTAGTAGAGTAACATTACCAATTCTCCAACAAGTGCTAAAAGCTCCTCTTCTTGCTAACTTGCACAAAATAACAGATAACTTTGGAGCTAAGAAATCTGCAGTCTTTATAAAAGAAAACAAAGGAAAAATACCATTTGGGTCTACATCTCCATAAGCATCAAGGTCCATTAAGAGGGCTTTAATTTCACGAGATCAAAAAGCTAAACTATTGTAGTTAGTTTAGCCTCAGGACAACAGGAACGAGGAAGATCAATTTTCTTATTACTCTACTTACTGTCAAACGCATCAGCCAAAGGGTTGCCTTTTCCTTTGGACAGTGAGTGACAGAGCCATCTGGTTCAAGTAAAGGAGGAACTGTTGCATCTACACCAAAAAATGCATATTTAAGGGTAGTCCACCACTTAAGTTCCTGAGTTGTACCAGAAAGGGTTTCTTTTATAGTTAAATTGTGTTCCTTTTCAGTTGAAGCATAAACTCTCTGAGCAAAAGCTCTAAGCTGAGTATAGTTATTCCAAGTCAAATCTAGTCTGTTACCTTTCCAAAAATAATTGGCCTCTTGCTTCTCCAAATAAGCACGTCTGCAAGCATCATTAAACCATGGTGTGTCCTTCACTCCGTACCTTGGCACACGAGAAGGGATACACCTATCAATTATGTTGACTAGATTCTCATTCATAGGGACAACAGGATTAGCACAACTATACAATTCCAGCCCAAAATATCACTTAAAATCCCATTCCAGTCTGTTTGAGATTTCATATAAGTCTTATATGAGTATGCTACATCAGGGATAGGCTGCTCAGTCTTCACTACTAATGGAATCAAGGCATGATCAGATGTCTCAACTGAAGAACCAACCTTACCTGTTATAACGCTAGGGGAGTCGGTGCATACGAGGTCCAAGCAGGTACCAGACCTGTGAGTAGCTTCACTTATGATTTGCTCACAGCCTGATCCAGAGGCAGAGCCTAAAGCTCTTAAGCCATGGCAATCGGTAGGAGAAACAGAATTTATCCACTCCCTATGATGACCATTGAAATCACCAACGAAGACAAAAGAGGTCTGTCTATCATCTTCATTTATCTTATCCATAATGGTAAGAAGACAATCGAAGATAGAATCATCCATGTCTGGATTTCGGTAGATCGAACACAAATAGAAGTTGTTAATGCCTGCCACAAAATTTGTTTACCTGAATCTCATGACATCTACATTCATAGCACGACTAATGAGATACAGGGTACATAGTCATATTATACACCGCCATTCCCCTGGTCCTAAGAATGGCTTCCTGATTCAAAATTATTGTCTTCTTAAAACCAGTTACAAGGAGCTCAGATGAGTGCCTTATATTTCTGAGCACAAAAGAATATCATACTGTCTTGACGCAACTGTTAGGTCATGAATATTTGCATGGAAACACGAATACTGTAATACAGTAGACGACATTGGCGAAATGAAGGATGTACTGGTCTTGACAGCATAAGAATTAATGGTAATAAAAAAAGAGACATCATACTTAAAAACTAAATTAACAAGAATGATAACAATAACAATACTTAAAGAAATATAAATAAAGTGATTGATCAAACCCATAGACTATGGAAAAAAGTTGGAAAAATTAGTCAACATGGAGGAACCAATACACCATGCAAGACTAAATACCCTCCAGGATAGCCACATCAACTTAGGGGAGGACATTAAGAATGGTTTTGAGAAGAAAAAAAAAAAAACATAAGGAAAAGACAACCTCTTGATAAACCACCAGGCATCCATAGCCCTTTTCTTAAGCCTTCCCAACACACCATTTAAAAAAAAAAATAAAGAAAAAAAAATAAGATAGAATAATGTGTCTGAGTGTACCCTCAACCAAGAGAACTCTAACCGAAGACAGTGGAAAACCATGATACAGAGGCTATGGCACTACCCAAGACTAGAGAACAGTGGTTTTATTTTGGAGTGTTCTTCTCCTAGAAGAACTGCTTACCCTAGCTAAAGTCTCTCTTCTACCCTTGTCAAGAGGAAAGTAGCCACTGAATAATTACAGTACGGTAATTAGCCCCTTGAGCGAAGAGGAATTATTTGGTAATCTCAGTGTTGTCAGGTGTATTAGGAAGGACGTGAACATGTAAAGAATAGGCCAGTCTATTTAGTGTATCTGTAGGCAAAGAAATAATGAGCCGTAACGTGAGAGAGGGATCCTATCATTATTGTCTGGCCAGTCAAAGGATCTAATAACGCTGTAGCGGTAGTCTCATTGGTTGGTGGTGCCCAGGTCAACCTACTACCTATCATTGGAGGGATAAAAATTATCAATAGCTTTATATGAATTAAGTTTGTTGAAGCCTACTAAGCTCTCGTAAAATCCTCCTTGCCATGGGGCATGTGTGATGAATTTCCATGTGACGTTATGAGGTTATGTAAAGCCATCAGTAACAGAAGGGTGCTTAAAAGCCACTCACGAATGGCAGAGGCAAAGGATAGTGACATTGCTCTAGCAAGCAGGACAATACCCTAACAAGCAAGATAATGCCCTAGAGACTGGCCGTATATCATATGATCAGTGCCAACACCCCTCTCCACCCAAGCTAGAACCAGGGAGGGCCAGGTATTGGCTGCTGATAGATCTATAGGCTCCCCCAAAACCCCCCCATCCTTAGCTCACAAGGATGTTAGGATTGCTAACACTAAAGGAACTTGTACAAATTCAACAGTAGTTAAGGAAGTACTGAAGTAACTTCTAAAGCTACTTTTCAAGTTTTGGCATAGGTAAAGAGCATGATGTAAGCAGTATGTACATTAGAGTGGTAAATTCTGAAACCTACTATGCAATCCAAACCAATTACACAGAAGGGGACCTCAGCATTAAGGTGGTTAGGGTGAACCGTAGCCAGAAGAGGCATAGGAGTTGGAGGGAGGGCTCTGAACTCTCTTGCATTGAACTCACTGTCTAAGAATTTTCTTAATTTGTTGATGCAAATGAATGAGAGGTGTTGCAGTGAAGCAATAGGTTATGCCAGTGCTCAACAATAAGCTTTCAAAGTGCAAAGTGGTGTTTTAACAAAAGGGAGTTTTCATAATGAAATTCCTGTGGGGCTTTACTGAGACGGGAATGTCCTTTTAGAATACCTCTTTCAACATGAGGATTTCTATGATCAAGAAATGCAAGTAGGAAGTCTTCGGCTTATGACAGCCTCAAGGTACTAAGATTCACCATTGTGAACGTGCTCTCATAATATACATGAATAATCATTGTAACTTGATTTCTATTTACAATGTTTGGTTTGTTGATACAATGAACTAATTGCCGCCGGGGAGAACAGTTAATACCATCATTTGATCTTGGAGTAATGCATTATGTGTTCCTTGACTATCAGTTTGCCATCTTCGTGTATGTATGTATTCAGAATTTTGGGGCTGTTAATATTTTGGATATTTTTATGCCATTTTTTTTTTTTTTTTTTTTTTTTAACTTTTCATCATGTCTGGTAAGCATAGTGGGAGTCTTCTAATGGCAGCGCTTCCCAGAAAAAGAAAGCCATTGCAATAAAACTGAAAGTAAACATAGTGAAGCAAAACAAAAATGGGGAATAAAGGTAAGGAATTGTAATATGTATTATTGTCTACTAGTACTGTATTACTGTAGTGTAGATACATTACTATTTTGTGTACAAGTATTTGTATATACAGTATAAGGTACAGTAATTTATGAATTGTAAGGGATTGTTTTCTCTTATTTTAAAGTGGTTTATACATATGAAGTATATATATATGTATGTACAGTATATAAAATCCAACTGACGACAAAAATCAGCCTACGACACATCGTAAGAACGCATCTCGTTTGTAACTCGAGGATCTATTGTACCTCAGAATTGAGTGTGGTGGGTTACCTTGCAATTTTTAAAGAATATTAGGGTAACTACAAGCTTGGGAAGTTCTATTCCTAATAGTAAGGAATTTCCATGGAAATTTACTCAACAAATGGGAAATTTGAATTTCGTCTATTTACAGGTTGTGTGCATAAGTGCTGCATGCATACCTTCTAATTGCCCTGTTAAGGGAACTGTAATGAGTGAAAATGGTTCTGAAATTAGTGGCAACTGCACCATAGGGACAACTTTAGTTTTCCCTGAAGGTGTAACCTTTTGAAAATAAAAACAGCAATGACAATACTTGAACACTGTATATCAACTGTAGCTCTAGGCCCAAAAAAAGGTTTTGAAAAACTTTTTCAGCAGTTTTACTATGCGACATGGAGCCAGCTACTAATCCTTCATGAGCTAAATAGACACCTGATGACAAAGAGCTTTAGGAACAACCAGTTGCCCAGTTCTATTTCTTTATACAATATGTATCCATGTTTTATTTTCAAGTTTCTCCAAAGTTCGGCATTTACTCTGTTCCTTCCCTCAAATTTCTATATCTAATATTTGAGAATCAGGCTGAGTTAAAGGAATCACCATTTTATTATGCTTTACTGCATAATGTCATATCTGAACTACCATTTGTGCTCCCTCTTCCATTAAATCGCCAATATCTAGAGTGTTTTCATTATTAATCAAAATTTTTAAATTTCCATTTAATGAATCCAATAATCTCAATCTTTGAGACTCTCGTCAAGGAATCATTCCTTGCAATATATCCAACAATTTTAAACAGGCCACAACAACTTTAACCCAATCTCTGAAAATTTCACAATTAATGCAAATTCTAACCATGGAAAACATCTTAGAAATCCAAGGATATCAAAAACTATTTTTTTTTAATAACTTAAAATTTCATAATATATTTTTGGTAACATTGACAATTATATTCTGTATCTAGCATAACTTCAACCTTCTTATATAAAAGCAAAGCATTACTGTTAACCACAGATTCACCACATTTTAATTCACTATTAAAGACAAAATTAATTTTACTTTGTTTAAAAGATTGTGGATTCTTAGAATAATTGAGCCTCATATGATCTTGTTCACCAAAAAAGAGAAAAGTTAAGGGCTTTCTTTTTTTCTCTGATCACTTCTCTCTTATGGAAATACAGGTTTGTTTCTTTTTATCATCTTGATATTTTACCGATGATCTACGAGTACAATACTCTTGTGCCTATGAGCACCTTTAGCCAATTCAAGACCTGTTAAACTTCCATTCCTTTTTATAAGAGTCTCAATTCATAATGACAGCTCTCAATTAACTGATCATCAATAAGTAACTCTCAGAAAAAGAAATAGTTTTTGGTAACAGAGCTCAATGTTACCCATCTATCTAAATATTACTCCCTTCTTGATACAAGTTGCATGTAAGATTTCATCCTTTACGCTACTTTCATGGAACATCCTCATATAGCTCTCTGCATGAACATGATAAGCATGTTACAAATCTTTTTTTAAACTGTGATATTCCTCAAAACTTTCTTTGGTGGGTTTTGCATACACTTTCAATGCTTTTCCTCATAAAAAAATTCCTAATTGAATAGCAAAACCAGATTCATCCAATCCACAAAACTGCTAACTCCTTGAATCTTCTCAAGTATGAAGCTATATCAAGTTTATCTGAATACACAGGATGTATAGGCATAACACTATGCCCATTACCCTTGCTATCACAATCCTCATCACTAGCCATTTCACCCACTTTTATTTTAGCTAAAGCTATCTCATGTTCTCTTTCATTTACTCCTTCAGCATGCTCTCCTTTGTGTCACAAATTCCCAGCAACCCATTCATTCCTTTACTGAATATCTGCTATTTGTTTCCCTATTTCAGCCAGAGGTAAATTTTGAAGCTTGGCTTAACTGTAGGATGTATGCTAAATCCATTCTTAAAGGTATTCACAAGTACCAAAGCAGTGTCAAACACTTAACGCTTGTGCTTCACAGGTATGTAGATTTATCTTCACTATTTACGTTTATCTGTCTTAAATATTTTGATTTAACCTTTGCATGGTTTTTACAGTTACCCTCTTCTATTTTGTAATACTTATTTATACTTTGTATGATTATTTTTCTCCTGTTTTCTAATTTTATTGATTGCCAACCTATGCTTATGACAACAACAAAGTTATATTTCCTAAACAAGTCTTTGAAGTCTGTTTGAAATGTTTGATGGTTATTATTTCCTTAAGCATTGTATTTTATGATAAATTATTTGCTTATCTTGAATTTAAGCTGTACAGTATACAGGTATTAGAATTTATATAATTTTCATTTACATCTGCCTAATTTCAAGTCTGTGTTAGTTAAGAATTATAAGATATGACATGCATTTCCCCTTTCGATTTTCAATTTCACTCAAATATTGTATGTGTGAGATAGGGTTAATGATTAGGTATATTCCTAGGAGCCGCAAGATTACTGCTCGTATTCTTTATAAACACCCTTCAAGATCTATGCTTCTGCAGAGAGATTAATCTTGATTTTTCGATCCAACATGACCCCTCAAGTACTGGTAGGCTTAAAAGTCCTATGCATTGCCAACTTCATTTGTCTGAATACAGGACACGAGCTAATGCCCAGCTGAAACAGGCCCATTCAAGCTTCAACCAATGTTTGTTCCGGCACCAGAATACAAACCTTACACTCTTTATTAGGGAATATACTTTTGGCAAAGCTGAAACTAGCCATAAGACTTTTAGCAATGTAGTGGTTTGTGGACTGTGGCCAGAGGTACCACCCAAACTGCCTAGTGTCCAAATGCTGACCACACTCCAACGTTCACTACACAAAAAGGTAAAACGGTGGAATACCCAAAAATCTAGGTAACAGGTCAAGAGAACGGAGCACTGGGCACCATCCCTTGACTTTATACTGAGCAAGAGGACCCAGCTAATGATGTAATTGCATAATATTATTCGGAGGCAAGCCGATTAAAGACAATATTTATGTAAGGACAATATTTATTGAGGAAACAAAAAAAATTATACAAAGAAAAAAGACAAAATTAGTGGCTGAGAATGGGACATTGCAGGGCAAGAAAAAACTTAGTTTCTAAGAAAAAAGGAAAAAAAAAGTTTATTTCATCCCTGAGAGAAAAAAAAATAACAGACTTATTAGAAACAAATTCAATAAGAAAAAAAAAACAAATAATTGGGTCGACAATAACATTTTTTGTCAAATTTGAATGAGCTTGCGTCAAGATCAAAGGGATTATAAAACAAGGTTGTACATCGGACCGGAATCTACATTCTCACCTCTACATCAGAAAGACAAAAATATTGTAATAAAAAACCAAGCTTACAATCCTCACTGTTACACCCAGAGGGGACGGCTAACTTCCGTATATTAACTTCCTAAAATTATGCTACAATCATTTTCAAAGTTTCCAGCTGGCGGAACAAGAAATCATCAAGGTTAATGGAGAACCCCACCACATTACAGTCCAAGATCCCCACAGTAAGTGAACAGAGTCTGGTAAAAAAATCTCTGAATATATATTCAACCGTGGGGTTTTCTTCCACTGAAGTGTCCACTGCACTAATAAGCTAAGAATTACCCATGTTAGAAAACTATAAACTAAGTGTTCACCAGCTTAAGTCAATATCACTTTCAAAAGCAGAGGGGAGTCCATAACACTCCCACCGCCAATCTTTAACAGGCTCTCTTTAGTTCATCAAGTCAGATACTTTACACAGGTACCTACTTTTGACAGTCTTCACCAGGCTGACCAGTGACGTAAACAGGTGCTGGATTGTACAAGGTTACTTCTATTCTAGTACCTCTACTTGTCTGACTGCAAGTCTAGTTAGTCTCTTCAAGCCCTACAGGGAGTAGGGCGTGCTGCAAAAAAAGGAATATCATTAGACAAGGTTGAAGGACCAAAATATAAAAAACTAACATTCTAATAAAAATATGCAAGCATAATATAATAAAAAATTATTCGTATTTTTTCTTAACTATTATTTAGATTTTTCCACAGCGAGGTGTAACTACCCCACCAATAGTTAGTGCGGGGTAGGGGGTTAGTTGGCTACCCTGCTCAGACACACATCGGTTTTCTATAGCCACTTTTACTTTTGGTTCGGTGGAGAGTAGATGTTTATCTCTCCACTGCCCAATGTTTTATACTTTTCTTTGACTAAGTTGTTCTTTTAGCTTTGTTTTTTTTTGTTTTTTTTTTTTGCAGGTGTGAGTGTTGTTTGGAGACTGTGTAGTGTTAGTGTTCCTTGAGGGCTGACAACCTTTTTTTTTTATGATCTCTTCCCTTTTCACGTCGGACAACCCTTAGGCGGAAGGCCTACCCCGCTTGCTCGAGTGTAGCAACCCGGTCCTATGCAGCACGGAAGTCATTCTCCATGCGGATTCCTTCACCATTTTGAAGTAAATGTCCCTTACTGCACGCAAGTTCATTGGAGGGAAGGCCGCTTGCGGCCAACCCAGAGTTTGACTTTGGTCTTGTTCCTCTTTGCTGATGATGCTGCACTCCCTCGTTCTGCGAGGGCAGCCAGTGAGGGAAGTGCATAGTCAGAAGCATGTTCCTTTTATTCTCTGGAGACAACACCTTTCACGTCAGCAGGTTAGGTTTTTCTCTCGAGTGGTTTTCATTGGCACTACTAATGATTTCACACACTATCATTCGGCTAATGCAGTTGGCGTAGGAGGACAAGTAGGAACCATGTTTGTGTGCCTCTCAGGGGACACCTTTCTTGTTCGCGGGTTAGGTTTTCTTCAGAGGCGACGACAACGCACGCCCTTGTTCTGCGATGGCAGCCGGCGGAGGGATTGAGAAGTCTGAAGCATTTTTTTGTTAAAGTTGCTACTCTTGCCATTCAGCGCCTTCATCACTTGCGCCTGGGGAAGTTAATGATCATCGCTGATGACGGCCTTTCTCGTACATGGGCTCTGCCTCCCTGGAGTGGTCGGTGCCACACAGGATTTAGAGATGGTAATGAACTTTTTCAGGGCTTCTCCTAATCCCTCAGAGTGTGGCCCGTCAAAACATGAAGAAGATCTTACTTCTCCTAGGAGCAGACTCGTTTCCCTGCTGACTTGTCTCACCCAGCAGACTCGTCTCGCCTGGTAGACTTGTCCCCCCTGCGTTCTCGTCTTGCCTAGCAGACTCGTCCCCCCCCCCCCTGCATTCTCATCTTGGCCAGCAGACTCGTCCCCCCCGTGTTCTCGTCTTACTTAGCAGCACTTGTTCCGCCTAGTAAGACTCGTCTCGCCCAACAAGACTTGTCTCCCCCCCAGACTTGTCTCCCCCCCCAGACTTGTCTCCCCCCCCCAGACTTGTCTCCCCCCCAGGCTTGTGTCGCCTAGCAGACTCGTCACGCCCAGCTGACTTGTCTTGCCCAGTAGTTTCATCTCGCCCAGAAGACTCTTCTCGCCTAGAAGATTCGTCTCGCCCACCAGACTCGTCCTGCTCTGAGTTCTCGTCTTGCCCAGTAGACTCTTATCAACCAGCAGACTCGTCTAACCCAGAAGGCTCATCTCACTCCCCCTCAGACTTGTCACGCCCAGCTGATTTGTCTCACCCAGCAGAATCATCTCAACCAGCAGACTCATCAAGCCTTGTAGACTCGTCTCTAAAATGCCAAGCAGTCTCATCTTGTCAAGTTGACTCGTCTTGCCGAGTTAACTCATTTTGTCTTGTAGACTCGTCTCGCCCTGTCTCCTCACCTTGCCCAGTTCTGCTGTAGCTATGTGATCACCCATCAGTTCCTTATCACCCACAGTCGCCTGTCTACTTGTGATCGCCCTTCAGTTTGTGATACTGCCTGTCAGCTTGAGATTGCCCGTCAGTTTGCAATACTGCCAATCAATTCGCGATCGCCCATCAGCCTGCAATTGCCCTCAGTTTGCCCATCAGCTCACGATCGCCCGTCAGCTTGCAATTGCTCGTCAACTCGCTTCCAGGCTCCTGATATTCCAGCCACCTCTTCCAGCGCCCGACGTTTTCCTCTACTCATGATCACCCATCTATTTTCTTCCGCACTTCAGGATTTACAATGAGACAACACAGACCAGCTCGGGACCAGTTTCCTGCTCGTGTGAAGTCTCCAACTCACGTTCGAGTTTCCAACATCCCTCCACAGGCCAGCTTGTGACAACTTCTAGATAGTGACTGCTATTCAGTGTCACAGCGCTGCCCAGCTCACGACTTTTCCTAACCAGTAAAGTTGCCCTCCACCTTTAATGAACAGCTCCTCCCACTTGCAGGTAGAATCACTGACAATCACCAAAGAATCTCAGAACCCTTGCCTCTTTGGGTGGTTTTTTCTGACTTCGTTCGATGGAGAACTTCTCGGGTGAGGATCGCAAAGCACTACCTGCTGCGATCCTCCTGCAAGCAAGCACACTGGTCTTCCCTGTAAGACTCTCCTTTATCTCAATTCATCTTACACAGAGCACTCAAGTGCTAAGGCTTCTTCAATCGCTTTCGAGTTTCCTCAACTAGACTACACACGCTAGACTCTTTATTCAGAGCAACGATGGGAGGGGCAAAGTAATTGTCCTTGGTGCTTAATACCTCACTTGCCACTTGGAACTTGTTGTTTCACACAAGTACAGTGGTATTAGGTTCCCTCTGCTTTCATCTTCTTCTTTTGAGCTTCGGTTCTCGACACACCAAGATGTTAAGCAGATGTTTGAAGGGCCCCACACATGGGGATGCGCAAACTTCTGTACCAACTCACTGGTTCTTGTCAGTGTTCACGAACGTTTTCTTCAGACCACTACTGTTACTTTTAATACTAATACTACTACTACTAGTGGGCTGATGTGCCATGTGCATTATTTTGGTATGTGGCTACCTTACAAGTCGATATCTTCATTAAATCACAAGATCTAAGCAAATTGCACATGCCTTCTCACCCATACACTGCCGGATCTCACCAAGCAGGTAGAACATACAGTAGTTTTACACAGCGGTTGCAGCAATTAAAATCTTCCGATTACTCGCTCCTGCCCCCTTTTTCCCTGTGATTCAGAATGAGTCTTGAGACATAATCCTTCGGGATTATTTGCTCCTACTTCTCTCCACAAGTTTGAGAACTTGTCAGATCTCTTTCACAGTTTTGGGTTCTGATTCCCTGGGTCTTCCACAAGTTTGAGAACTTGTCAGATCTCTTTCACAGCTTTGGGTTCCAATTCCCTGAGTCTTCTCACCCCTTCACGCCTGCATCAAATGACAGTTTTGTGAGGCTTAACCCTTAGGGGTTATTTTTTTTTCATCCCCATTGTTTTTGGGGATTGAATTCAGCTTATAGTTTTGCTTTGGTTTATATCAACTTAGCTTCGAGGAATCCTTTTCTCTTACTCCCTGTCTCTATTGGCCCATGCTCCTCGGGACGGGTACATTCAATTTCAACCCTCCTTCCTTGGGAATCTCCTCTGGAGAGGCCATAAATGGCAAACCCTTAGCATGACTGTGGTCTTGTTTGTCACCAGTCTGATAATGATGCTCTCCCTCAACCTGAATTCAACTAGCCAGCAATGGGAATTTGAATTCCAAAGCATTGGCCAGATATCTTCTCTAGGGAAAAATACTGCTAGAGTGTTATGGGGTCCTTTGACTGGCCAGACAGTACTACGTTGAATCCTTCTCTCTCATTATGATTCTATCCCTTTGCCTACACATACACCAAATAGTCTGGCCTGTTCTTTACATATTCTCCTCTGTCCTCATACACCTGACAACACTGAGATTACCAAACAATTCTTCTTTACCTAAGGGTTTACTACACTGTAATCGCTCAGTGGCCACTTTCCTCTTGGTAAGGGTAAAAGAGACTTTTTAGCTATTGTAAGCAGCTCTTCTAGGAGAAGGACATTCCAAAATCAAACCATTGTTCTCTAGTCTTGGGTAGTACCATAACCTGTGTACCATGGTCTTTCACTATCTTGGATTAGAGTTCTCTTGCTTGAGAGTAAACTCAGGCACACTATTCTATCTTATTTCTCTTCCTCTTGTGGTTAAAGTTTTTATAGTTTATATAGGAGATATTTATTTAATGTTACTGTTCTTAAAATATTCTATTTTTCCTTGTTGCCTTTCCTCACTGGGCTATTTTCCCTGTTTGGGCCCCTGGGCTTATAGCATTCTGCTTTTCCAACTAGAGTTGTAGCTTAGCAATTAAACACATTTTGATGTAGGAAAAATCTATTTTTGATTGAGATAGACATGTCGTCCTGATGGAAGGTCCCTCCGGCAGCTTCCTACTGTATAATATTTTTGCGAGTATAATAATGTATACTACGTACTGGAAAAAATAAGGTTAGAGTACAGTATTGTGCCAAAGTAAAGCTTTACCGAGTCGTCTTCATCCCCTTAGTATTCTGTATAACAAAAGTTGTTCCTATCTAGTAATATTGTACTGTAATCTAATACTCACTGATACTGTAGTGTATATTACTGTATTATATGTACAGTAATATCACTACAGTACAGCTTAACTGTACTTACTGTTTTGATTCAGATGACTCATATCCTACGCATTTTCTTGAAGCATGACACAACTACAGTATGTGTAGTCTCTTGTGCAGTAAGCTATTATCTACAATAATTATATTAATTTCATCTTCTACTTCAATGGGCTAGAAAACTAAAAGACAGTAAAAGTATCGTTGGTAACATTACAGTATAATCATTGTATAAATGCATACAGCCACAATAATTGGCCAAAAAAAATATAATAAACAGCTGTTGCGTTTTAATAATGGAATGATTTTTTCTACTTACATAGAAGCTTGGAAGGATTTGCCTAACAACATATAATGTGCACAGTATAATCATATACTGCAGTTGTATTTTTAAGTAAAATAAAAATAAGAATTAATTTTATCTTTACAGTAAAAACATTCCTTTAGGATTGTGTAGGTCTACGTATTTTTCCAAGATGGCGGTAGAAAGTATGCTTACATAACCTCATTGACGAATTTGTAGTTGTAATCATTGCTGAAACTCACAAATTGTTTTATTTTTATACTTCCCTAAACAGAAATACAGCTTATTTTATAAACTGAAAACATAAATATCTCGGTAATAAATGTTTATTTTGAAGAAACAAACAAAAACAGTGCATTTGATTACTGTTCAACATTGATTCTCTCTCTCTCTCTCTCTCTCTCTCTCTCTCTCTCTCTCTCTCTCTCTCTCTCTCTCTCTCTCTCTCTCTCTCTCTCTCTCTCAAATCATAGCTTAAAATATTCAATTTTGTTTCGGAAGCATTTTTGGGCTCATGTCGTCCTGATGGAAGTTCCTCCTAAGGCAGCTTTCTACTTGAGATATTTCTGCGAGTGATATACCAGAGAATTTTACTAGAAGAGATATCACGGTGTTCTTACCTCTGGAGCGAATATCACAAGAGGTATCGTGTTACACCAGGGACGTGTTTAAAACAAGCCATGGCTATTCTTCCCTGAATAGAGTTAACCTTGTCTCGAAGAATATGGGATATGATTGGATACGTGAGCGAGAAAGCCGTTACAACTCCCGATCCCAGTGTGCTACAACTAACATGTTTCCTGTAAAACCATTCCATTTTGAAGACATCTCTCTTCACAGTTGCTTGGAGTTTTTTTTTTTTTTGTGTTTTTGTAGCTTTTTAAGTGATTTTGCACTTATGGTTGCTTCTGCTTCTTCCTCATAAACTAAGTTAAGTACCCTTTCTTGTGTGTTGGAGAATTTCGAGTCTCCACCCCGTTTTTATTCGACGTGCATGCCTTTTATTGCCTGCGGCCAGTGCGTGGCCAGTGCCGGAGTCTCATAGATCCAAATTGCTAAGAAATGCTTAAGTTATTTAGTCATATTATTGTAAGAATGTGTTTTATATTCTTTTACAATTGTGGTATGATTATGGGGTATCCCCCCTCTTTTACTATTGCTGGTGTCGTGAGGCTGCCCATCATTCCATGCTATTTATGCGCCATAACAGGGAGCTGCAGTCCTGAGGGTCCTTCTGGGAACATTGGATAGTGTTTTATAGTCATCCTAGGGTGACTGTTTTTTACTTTTCCACTTAGCCTGCATGTTTGGCCAGGCAGCATGGGTCTTGGGAATTTGTTCCCTGTGTCTACTTCTTGTCCATCCATTGGAACTCTCTACCTTGTTCTATTGCTGAAAGGTAGACCTCCATTTGGGCCGCCTTACCCATTCTTAGGCTTCCTTTCTTAGGTTTTGTTAAGCTAATGGCTGGTTGTGAGGGCTTGTCCTCTGTGCCTCCTTACTGCAGACCCCTTAGAACACCATTCCCGTTTTAAGGCGTCAGTTAGGCCTTCCTACCCTGCCGCCTCATCAATTTCTAAGTCTTCCTTCCTTCCCCCTCCCATCCCTGTGCTTGCTGGTGCATCTACCTGCTGTGGAACCTTGTTCCCCTCCCAGTTCAGTTCCCTGGCAACTGAAGTATCGTTTGTTGCTATATATATGGATGGGATAGCTTGTAGGCTATTTAGTCTGATCCTAGGTAGATGAGATTTTATTCCTCAGCTAGATTAATTTTTTCTGCTGCCTTAGAGAGTAGTCTAGCTGCCTCTTCCCCCTTCTAGTTAGGCCATACCCTTTACTGTCCTAGGAACTACAGTTCCTTTTGTCTAGTCTACTTACCCTAGCATTTTGAGGTTTCCCTCATCTGCTAGGCAGGCTATGCTTGCCTGCACAGTATTTCTTATGGGCTAACCCTATCCAGGTAGAGAGCTGTTACTCGGGGTTCTCCTCTGCCGCCTTTGTAGTTACCTTGTCTACCACTGCAGCTTCTCATCCTGGGCTATGTACCTCTTGCTGTGGAGTCTGTGACTCCTTTGCCTGACCGGTTTATCCTGGCAGAGTGTCGCCTTCTGTCCCTGCCTCCAGTCTAGTCAGCTTGAGTTCTTCTAGCTTTGGATGTGTGTGGGCTATAGGGGGGGATCCCCTCTGCCGCCTTAGCTCCAGCCTTAGGGTGGTCATCTGGACCTCCTTTTCCTCTTCCATATATGAGGAACATTATCTTCTGAAGTTGGTCGATTGGATCCCGCCTGGTTGTCAGGATATCCCTTGAATTTTCAATTCTTGGCATCCTGGCCGTCTTGTACGACTTTCATTATCTTAAGGGCTGGCCCCTCTTTTCATGATTTTATGATAACGACCAGGTCTTGGGAGGTTTTCTTATTTACTGCCTTTCATTCCTGTGCCTTTCCCCCCTGCTTGTGGACTTTTCCTTATAGAATCATCCCCCTTATCCTTGTTGACTGGACAATGCCTCTGCCGCGTTGTCGACATGCTTGGGGTGTTGAAAGGTCAGTTCATGTTGCCACGGTTGCTAGGAATAGCTGCCGCCTTAAACCCGGCTGCTGCCACCTCAGGGTCAGTTACTGCCGGCTTAGGCAGGATGATAAGGGAATTTGCCCCCTTATCTGTCTAATAGACCGAGTTTGGAGGTACGGTACTGGAGTTCCCCTGATGTGACACTTCTCTCCATTTTCTACCACTCTGTCATTGATAGTTATTCATGAATATTTAAAGATTTCTGAGCTGTTTACCATTAGTCTCCATAATGGGGTAGCCAAAGCCATAAAGTTTTTGGCTGTAATTTTTTATTCTAGAAATATTTTTCAGAATATTTCCTTGTATATTTATCTATATTCTAATGTTGAGATCAAAAAATTTTTAATGATTTGTACTCTTTGAAATTTTTCATTCTTTACAGGTTGCTGATGAAATGGAGTGTTCAACGGTAACGTGTACCAGGCGGGTCAAGTTGCCCTGTGACCACAAGACTTGCCGGAAACATGTGGACGTCATGTTTCCAAAGAGTCTCTTGCAGTTTGGGAACCTTCCAATTGCCAGGTGTGCAAGGACCTAATAGACACTGGTTTCCACGCTACTGTCTCCCAGGATGTGAAAGCGTGGAGTCAGAAGACCATTTGTCATTGGGTTAGAGGCTTTCAGAATAGCTCTCAACAAGGTACCCCTTATCTTCCTTCCATGGAACTGAAGGATCTTTTCTCTTTCCCAAGGTCAAGGTGACTGTTGTTTTATTCATCATTTACCAACGGTTTAACTCCCTCTGATACCATTAGATCATGCGGATGATGAAGTTCGAGACGCTCTACAGGTGATGAGCCGAGACGCTGACAACATGTCTACAACTTCTTCTGTAACGTCAGAGAGGGAGAGGATCCTGCTGACCATGGAATCCTCTGATGAATCACTGGATGTCCATCAGGTGAGTACAGTACCCAGTACGTCTTCAGCTTGTTCCCCCATCCCTGTGTCTACAGCCCCTGCTTTCAACTTGGACCCCCTGTTCCTATACCAGATAAACCTTTGTTCCCAGGTCAATTGGAGTTATGGCATGCCGAACATAAACATGCTCAAGCGTCCATTAGGGTGAAGATAGAAGCTTTTCAACAGGCACCTACATCTAAGGCTCTGCCAGCTTCGAGCCTGTGATCTCCGACTTGGAATTCTTCCCGTCGATTGACAGTTATCCTTACTGCTATTTAAGGCTTAACTCGGAAGTGTCCATTAGGGATAATATGATCCATAAGGAGACTTATCATCCTGGACCTTAGTAAGGCTCAATCCCTATTGGTTAAGGAGCTCAAAACAGCCAAATTTACTAATACCCAACTTTCTGCTTTAGGCAGGAAGCAAGCCACCTTTGTTGCTCCCAAGGATACTGTTTTTCCCTTCGCCTCTGAAAGTTTAGAGGCTGTGAAGAAAGCATTAGTGGAGAGTAGACCATTGCCAGTGCTAGAGGAGTGCAAACCTGTCTCCCTAGCCTTCCCTTATGATTCGAACAGTTTGGGAGGATGTCCAACACACTTTTACTGTTGGAAAACTCGATAAGGACATTGGAGGCAAGCAATTTAATGAAAGGCTGCCTAGAATTCCCGAATCCCTGTTGAAGGAAGAACTGGAAGCTAAAGAGAGACTTTCTGCATTTTTATCCTTCCAGTCCTATTTGGGGATGCTAATTGGGAACTACTGCAAATCTGATCTTTTCCTAGTCTTGGCAAAAACTCACCTGGCTACTTTCCACAGAGATCTCCATGCTTTTTTCTTAGCCAGAAGAGCAAGTAGAGAACACATCCTAGTCACAGTGACTATCAGGCATGAGCCTAAGAAGCTAATTGACTTTAACATCTGGAGGAAAGATCTCTTCCCCAAGAAATTGGTTAAGGAAGTCATGGACAGAGCTGCTTAGGAAAATAAGAGCCTTACGCAAAAGTGGGGCATACCCTCTAAAAGGAAATTTACCCCCAGAGAAGGACCTCATCCCAAGGGCAAGAAACCTAGAAGACCCTTTAAAGGAAAGAAATCCTTTCCTGTCACGACAGCCACAGTTACCGCCATCCCCCAGACTGTGTGTACGGTTCCCGAGCAGTATGTATCACAGTCTACAGCCTTCACCCCTGTAGATAAGAGAGCCACCACAACGTTTCACCCTGTCAGAGCTCAAAAGAATAGCATTAGTAGCAGAGGAAGGTCTGGAAGGGGCGGTCAGTCTAGAGGCTGAGGAAGTACAGTAGAAGCAAGACATTTAAAGAAGCAGGTCTTTCACAACAACGAGAATCTACCGGTAGAGGGACGACTTTACCTTTTCAGGGATCGATGGGAGTTCGATCCCTGGACTCACATCCAAGGGACTATGCTGGAAATGGAGGTAGAAACCACCAAAGTTAAAGTTGCTCTTTCAACCCTCAACCCCATTTTTGGAGGACTATACTCAGGATCTTCTCCAGAAAGGAGTTATCCATTGCACAAGATCCATGAAATTTCAAGGCTGGCTATTCTGGGTGCCCAACAAAGATTTGAACACTTTTTGAAATATGGACTCTACTGCCCCCGGCGGGCATCCACCACCTCCATATATCTTACAAAAGCCTATTGGCATCTTCCGATAGGTCGGCGCTTCTCCCCCACCTTGGTTTCAGACTGGCAAGAAAGGCCTACGTATTCAGAGCTATGCCCTTTGAGCTCATTATAGCTCCAAGGATTTTCACGAAGCTAGTCGAAGCCATCGTCTAACAACTATGGAACAAAGGCCTCCAAGTGATGGTATACCTGGACGACTGGCTACTCTGAGCTGCAACGAACTCGGAATATCTTCTGACAGCTCATGAAGTCATGAAATTCCTAGTCTCTGAGCTTTCAAATCAACCTCAAAGTGCAGGCTGTCTCTGGCTCAGGAATTCCAGTGGCTAGGGCTTCATTGGAATCTAAACTAAAGTAACACACGCAAAATCTGTTGGGTGCCTACTTCGTTCATGAGTACTTACTAGACAGCAACAGGAAAGAGTCTTGATGTCCTGACAGACCCAATCTTAAAAGCAAGACTCAAAGATGCCTACAAAGTCTGGAGAAGAAAGGCATTGAATGCTTGGAGAGATCTTCGCCACAAAACCCCAATGGCTTAAGCCATGGTCCATTGCCAAGAGTTTGTCGACACACGTCCCTCTGCAGTATCCTCTTCCTTCTGTGACAATTCACATGGATGCCTTGGAACAGGGTTGGGGGGAACATTCCCCTTCCAAGAAAGTACAGGGTCGGTGGTCAGCCACATTTCGTTAATTTCATATCAACATTCTGGAAGCTATGGGATTGTTTCTGACTCTTAAAGAGACTGAACCCGAAGACAAAATCACAAATCAAATCCAATTGATTCTAGCCATTCTCACTTTATCAAAGCAGAGAAATTGGCATCTCTCAGTAGTTCGCAATATGACGGCGCACGCTCTTTCCAGATCCAAGCCTTTGGAAACGGAATGGTCTCTGGATACAAAATCATTGTGTTTCATCCTAGAGGAAGTCCCAGAACTGCAAATAGATATCTTTGCGACAAGCTTCGAGAAATTTCCCCGTATATAGCACCACACTTAGATCCAGAAGTGGCAGGAATGGATTCGATGTCCCTTGATTGGAACCAGTGGTCTCACATTTACCTATTTCCACCATTCAACCTCCTACTGAAAGTCCTGAACAAGCAGCGGACTTTCATGGAAACAGCGGCTCTAGTGGCTCCCAAGAGGTCCAAGAGCAATTGGTATCAACTTGTTTGGGAACTCAAACCTCTACAGGTCCCTCTACCATCTCCAGTGCTGTCCCAGGATGTTCAGCAGAAGACTGTCCGCTTCCTCTTGAATAACGAAAACTCTTCAGCTCATGATTTTCTCACCCTAGTGGCTTAAAGAAAGTTCGGAGTTGCGAAGGAGAGAATTGACCTCATAGAAGAATTCAAGCGTAATACCACGAAATGACAATACTTGTCTTCCTGGAAAAAATGGATTACATTCGTAAAGTAATCAGCCCTCATCTATTACTATGGACTAATATTTTTCTTTCTTTATTTCATTCCATTGTCAAGGTCTGGCCTCTACAACTATATCCTCATGTAAGTTGCACTTACTAGACCCATTGCTTAAGCTTTTGATATTGAACTCGATAGCGAGCTGTTCAATAAGATCCTGAAGACCTGTGCTCCTCCCAAGACTACCCCTCTGAGGTATGTTACTCAAAAGGCTATATTTTTGCTTGCTATGGCTTCTGGTGCTAGAGTCTGCGAGATTGTGGCACTTTCAGGGGGATGATGGCCACATTGAATTCTCAGAATTAGGGGAGGTAAATCTTTACACAGATCCTGTATTCTTGACAAAAAAAACAACTTCCCATGAAACGCTGAGGGCCCTGGAAGATTGTTCTGCTACGGGAGGATCCTCCTCTGTGCCCCATGGAATGCCTTAAGGCCTACCTGTTAAAGATTAGGGTATTTAAAGGCGGTGAACTTTTTAGAGGAGACGACAGGATCTAATCTTTCTCTGAAACAACTAAGGTCTAAACTCGCCTATTTCATCAGAAGACCCTGTTAGTATGCCATCAGGTCATGACCATAGGAAAGTTGCCTCTTCCTTAAATTTTTTCCAATCTATGTCCTTTGAAGGCTGACAGGCTTACACAGGATGGAAATCTTCAAGTGTGTTCTTCAAACATTACTTACATCAGTTGGAAGAGATCAAACACTTTGTGGTGCTGCTGATAGTGGGATTAAACCAGCTTCTTAAGTATTGTGCATGGGCTCTTATGGACTGTATAACTGGGATTCTGTCTACACTGTGCAAGTGGAATGTTGTTTCTTCTTTTCAATGTGTACTATTTTGTAATTGTAAAGAGTCAAAGGTGATATTTTCCTTTATGTTATGAGTGTTACTATTTTCCTACTCTGTTACATAATTCTGGGGTTTGAAAACTTTGATTTTCTCCACATTACATATTCTTATTGTTACACTTATGTATCTTTGGAAATAATAAAAGATTATAGTTCTTTTTGCATTTCCTTTCATTGGACCTACTGTTCACAATAAAAGCAGTGAACCTCCAATTTTTTAACCCTCCCTCTATAGACTTCAGTCTGATTGACTTCTGGAGACAAAGATTTTATTTACGGTGATTGGGACTATGCTTTGAATTCCTTTAATCTTATTTGTTACAAACAATGCTTGTGTTCATAGCTTGGTACCATTGTTCCCAGTGCTAGAGGAAGTGTGGCTATGTCTATGAGGGATCAAAGGGTTAAAACATTCCCGGCCACAACTAAGATTACTAATTCTCTGGTACACTTCCATCAGGATGACATGGCTCGAGTCTAAAAAACAGATTTTGACAAAGGAAAAATCTTTTTCATGGATAAGATTGACCCACCCGTTACTTTTCATACCCTTCCAATTCTCAGTGTGAGGCCTTTCGTCATGCGATGGCTGCTCCTGGAATGGTTTTACAGGAAAGGTGTTAGTTGTAGCATGCTGGGATCGGGAGTTATAATGGCCCTGTTGCCCACGTATCCGATACTATCCCATATCCTTTGAGACAAGATTAACTCTATTTGGGGAAGGATAGTCGTGGCTTGTTTTAAACACGTCCCTGGTGTATACACAATATCTCTTGTGATATTCGCTCCGGAGGTAAGAACTCCGTGATACCTCTTCAGGTAAAATTCTCTGGTATATTTCTCACAGAAATATCCCAAGCAGAAAGCTGTCTTATGAGGAACTTCCATCAGGATGCCATGGCTATCTCACCCCAAAATACTCTCTCTCTCTCTCTCTCTCTCTCTCTCTCTCTCTCTCTCGTAGCCGTAATAAATAATTTCCCAAGCTTTATAATTAAGCACCACAGAACTAAAAACTATAACATATCGGGCATCAGCAACATGAATGAACTCCGGTTAACGTTATACAGTTCAACTCACAGTACAAGTAAATAAAATATGAGAGAAGTATTTCAAATAAAACTATTGAAATTAGTATGCTAATGGAAAATGATAGATCAAGTAATAATTATTTCTTTTAGTAAGTATGAAATATCCTTCGATAGCATGCCTTAATAATAAGCGAGTTATTTGATCCGAAAATTGAGGTTGACGGCGGATCACGCAGGGTTTTCAGCTGATTTAAATGTATATTATGCATGAAATTATAATTCGTTATGATTTTGATTATAAATACGATACTAAAATGTGAATATTACATCCATTATTATTGGATAGTTAGTGAAACACCAGTTTAATCAAAATCTAGTTTATTTCAAATATAGCTGTAATATTTTACCACAGTAAATGGATATGCACTGTACAGAGAGAGCTAGAACCGGATGGGTGGAGAGATAGGTAGTGGCACGCAGCACTCCCAGTGTAAAGTAGCGCGGGCTATTCAAAATCATCGCCCAGCTTGAATTTTATTGCAATTTTTATGAAAATTTTTATTTAATTAGTAATGCATTGTTCTTGGTCATGAAAATACGAAACTGCAAAGAAAGAACCTGCGTTAAAAGAGGGCTGACTATATGTAGGATCATACAGGCATAACAGTTCAAGAGGCGATGCTTCAGTTTTTCGACCGCAAGTTTCCACGAAGGTTTTTACCCTAGTGTCAACGTGAGCCTATACGACTGGTATTGTTCTCCTAGACTCTAGGACAACTAGCTGATCCTAACAGCCTTGGTGGCTTGCCTTCTTCATCACCCTGGCAACTGCTCGAGTATGTCACGATCTGAGTGTTGAGGAAATCTCGAGAAGTAATCCTTGCTTCCTTATTAGAGATGGGTAAGCCTAGGCATGATCATTGTCACCAGCTTGTAGAAAGTCTTTCCTCAGATGATGAGATCCAGAGGTGTAAGAAGGTGGTAATTCTTTTCCCTCAACAAGACTCGCTTCCAGCAGGCAGTAGTTACGTCTCATAGGTCACCGGTTGACTCTGGTCCGTCTAGTCTGCATCAGACTCCTACAAATCAAATCTCTTCTGTGGCAGCCGGATTCCAGGTAGTTCAGCACGAGGAACTTCAGATACTCTGGTCTCTATGGGACCCAAGCAAAGACGGACCTGAGATAGTGGGTGACAGACGAGAATCTCCGCCGAGGCTGAAATTTTCTCGCCCCTTCCCAGTATTTGATGCTCCTTTCAGATACATCAAAAGAAAGGGTCCCCACATGCCTCACTACACAGCCTCCAGGCTCTCGTTACAGTCCGAATGGTACTGTCACAAATCTCCTGAGATGAGGGCAGCCTTCCTAGCCCCACAGCAATTTCATCAGTTCCTGATGGGTCACTCTATGGTATTGTAGAGCGACAACACCATAGTAGTGGCTTATGTAGAACAAACAAGACAGTACCTTTTTATGCAGCATCTTTGCCATGTAGCATGGGAATGCTAAGATGGGCAAAAGACAACTTGGTATCCCTATCAGCTCGCTTCAATCTGGACAGAAGGAATATGCTCGCTGACATTTGGGCAGAGCTACTCAAATAGTGGCCTCCGAGTGGTCTTTGAGGCATCCAATAGCCAACAAAGTCCTGCCTTTGTGGGGTTCTCCAACAATGGATCTGTTCGCGATGTCCCCGAACTACGGGCACTTTCTCTACTGGGCACCAGTCCCAGATCCCCAGGCCCAACTGCAGAATGCATTTCAACAATGAAGATTACACCCCTCCCTCCCCGTTCTACCAGATAAGAAGGTTGCTCAACAAGGTAGATCATCCGCAAACCTAGCAATGAACCTCGTACCTTCAGCTGCTGACAGAAGTCCCAAGAGAACTCCTTCTACGACACAATCTATTCAGACAACCACATGTGAACATCTTCCACAGAGCCGTAGGATCCCTACGTCTGCACGCCTAGAAACTTTCAAGCATCTCCTTACACTAAGAAGCTTTTCACAGCAAGTTGCAAAGAGGATGTTCCGGATACCTCTGGAATTCTCCAGCTGCCGGTAACCAGACTAGCAGCCTACCTTTTGTGGTTGGTGCCATGGATGAGGTATCTTCCCCTTTGTTGTCACTCTCAAAAATTGCAGAATTTTGTCTTGGATACCTTTGGGGGGGGGGGGCTCCTCTCGGTCTCAGCAGTGATTGGCTACCGTTCAGCCTTGAGCCTCGCCTTTAAGTTGAAAGGAGTAAACATTTTCTCGGCGTTGATATTATCTATCTTCATAAGGAGTTTCGAGCTTACCTGGACTCAGTCAGAAGTTAGACCTAATTCCATGGAGTGATTTGTTTCCTACAGTCCCTGAAGGGTGCCCCCTGCGACTCAGGACGGCAAGTATCAGATCTCCACCTGACCTTGAAAACATGTTTCTCGATTGCGTTGGCTTTGGCCAAGAGAGTCGGCATATTCCATGGTCTTCCTATGATATCTCTCATTCAGAGCGATGGGGAAGGTAATACTCGACTTTGTTCCTGGCAGCATTGGATCCCAGATTCGAACCCTTTCAGATTTGGAATCTTCATAGGATGACCAATGATCTAGATCAACAGTTACCTTGCCAGGGAGGAGCTTGAGGTGCTACCTTGAGAACTATGGGAGCTCACCACCGAGTGTCGGTACTTTGTCAGCTTGAGGAAGGTCAAGAGAAGGATCACCAAGATTACGTTCTCAGATTGGACTCGCAAAATCATAGACTGGGTATTGAATCATGTTCCTTCTCCTCAGCAGAGGAGACCTAGAGTTCATAATGTTAGGGGCATAAGTACGCCCCTAGCGTTTAAGAAGAACTACTCTGTGACGCAGGACCTACAAGTGGGTGTGTGGAAGTGTCAAACGACCTTCACCACCCATTTCCAGCAAGACGTGACCAAAAGGAACATGGAGACATTCTCCATTGGCTCTGTGATGGCTACACAATAAATGGTTTCAATGCCTCGGGCTCCTTGATGGATAAGTAGCAGATGGTGGAGGGCAGAGTTTAACCAGGGTTGAGTCAAGGATGAATGATAAAGAATAACTGGCTCTTTTTTTTTTTTTCAACTTCCCCTCTTTTGGGGAATAACACTTTTGGTACTGTACTCTACAAAGTTGGTTTCTTCTGCCTGGAGGTAAAACCATTTTCTCTGTGTAACTTGGTATATATATATATATATATATATATATATATATATATATATATATATATATATATATATATATATATATATATATATATATATATATATATATATATAATTTTTATGTCCCCATACCATCTGGCAAGGTGGAATTGGGTAACTTCCATGGTTGATTCAAAGATTCCTACGTTTGAGACTACTTACCTAGACTAGTCACACTGCTAGCATCACACAATCACACAGATTGCTCAGGCCGCTAACTGTGCTTTGCACAGAATTTAGCGAGATGTCAGGGTTTTCTCCCTCTTACATGCAGAGCACGTACGAGAAAACCCCAGGTCAAAGACCAGCCAGTTTGTTCAGACTTCCACCCACCTGAAGAGTGAGTCTTCCCTAATAAAGTGTGTAAGGATTGTATTCTGGTGTCAGAACAAATGAAAAATTTAGAAGTAATTTGTATTTTTCCTAACCATACAAACCTGTAGCTCTTTAAACAAATTGACATGCCAGCACCTATCCCCCGATAAGTTCTGCTGAGCGTGGTAGCCAGCCAGCCAGCCAGCCAGCCCCCCCCCCTCCCCCAGTAACTAGCAGTGGGGTAGTTACACCCCATTAAAAGTCTTATGGCTAGTTTCAGCTTTACTGAAGTATATTCCCTAATAAAGAGCTACAGGTTTGTATGGTTAGGAAAGATACAGTGACCAATCCCAATCATAGAGAAAGGATCGTTAACCCATACGTGGTATCCTTGCTGATTTATACTTTGAGCTTTCTCTGGGTGAAGGAGCTCCTTGAACCAGTGCAGCAGCAGCAGGGTTCCCTATCTGATGTCTTCTTCACTGAGGTATAAAAGCTCTGTTTTCCTCCACTGCAAAGGATAAGCTGCACCCAGGGGGGAAGATAGCATGATAGTGGCTGTGATTATGTTTCCCCTATAGCTAATGAATATCTAGGCAATTTTTATTTAGGTAACCTAAATCATTTTTATCTGCTATGAACTTTCAATTATGCACTCAGGTTTTATTTAGATTTTTGGGCTTGGCCATCTCGTCCTGATGGAAGGTTCCTTTAAGTAGCCTTTCTAAGGGATATTTGCTACAGTGATACTCCCAGAGAAATAAACTGAAGGTCTCCAGGATTATAACTCCTGGCGCAAGTATCCAGTTAAGGATATCGCTAGGGATCAGGGATGTATTTTTTAGATACGACACATAGCAATTTTCACCCCGAATAGATTCAACTCTTTGATGTAAGGGGGAAGAGTGGTGAAAGAGAGGGAGTGCCGTTCTAGGTACCCGGTGGACCTCCTATCCGTACTACTACCGGCTGCCATTCCTTTTACTTGTAGCGTATAAGCTAGGTGTTCTCCCAAAGTGTTCCCGGTGTTTTGTTGCAAGTTTTCAGAATTTATAATGCAATCTCCAGCATCTTCATCCTCTGGAAAGTTGAGTATTAATTCTTTCCTGTGTATAATTTTAGGCTCCCTTCTCACAGTTAAATTCGAATAATTTAAGTCTGTTTGGTTGAGCGTTGCCATGACCGGAGGCGGTCATTTTACGATCGCTGTCGCCGAATATCATTATATGTTATTTAGTTAGTAAGGCAACATTTCTCGATATTTAGCTATAATATTAGCTAGTTAGGGAAATTATACAAGTGAAGATCGTGCATACATAAAAATTATTATTCCTCTTCCAATTACGTAACTTTACTTTTTGCATTCGGCGGGAGCCCCGGCCGTACCAACCTTGCCGGGAACCCCGGCAGTACCAACATGGTCGTGGTTCCTTCCAAAGCTAGGCTAGCCTCGCTTATATATATGTTAGTAAAGTAACTTCCCATGTTTAGCTTCACCCTATCGTTCATTATTAATTCAGGTGAGGATTTACTTCCTTTGGAATTAAGAATAATGTTCGATATTCTCTTTTAGAGAAAAGAAAATAAACCCTTCCTCCCTCCCTGAGTACCGCCGCCATTACAGGCGGCAACCACTGTTTTCCTCATTGCCGTCGAGTAAAACTCCGGCTTTGGGTTAGATAGTAACTAAATACCGTCTTTCTTTATTGCCGCCAAGTACTCCGGCTTTGGGATAGATTTTAATTAACTCAGGGTGCCCTTGTCTTGCCGTCGATGATGTCGCCAGCAAAGGAATCATGTTTCCTCTGCCGCTGACAACGTTGTCGGCACAGGAAGCCGCGCTTCCCCAGTCCACTGTCTGAGGTAGGCGGCATACCTGCCGCCACCTCTCCTCCAGTGAACAATAGTCATCCTGGCTTGCCAGGTTGTCTGCGTTGCCGGCCGGGACCCTACCGGCGGCAGTTAGCCCAGCCGCCTCAGCCATACTCCTCCTAATGTCCTTCCATCACCGGGAGTGAATGTCACAGGGGGAAGATTGAGCCGGCCCTGACGGCTGCCGGTGGGAAACCAACATACTTTTGAGAAGTCTTCAGCCCTCTCTTGGTCTGCCATCCACAACTACTGCCGTCAGCAGGCCTTTTGTGGATGGATGGAACCTAGAATCAGAAAGATTCTTAGGTCTTCCATTAGAACTCTCATTCTGGGAAGGAGACAGTAGGCGGCATGATAGTCCTCCAACACTTCCAATTGTTGTGCTAAACCACAACACCCAGATGAATCCTTTGATCATCGGGACCCTAATAAACCACCGATCAGTATTAATATACTACAGGTGGATAAGTTAGTATAAACACTTACTAACCCTAACTCTAAGTACTAGAGTTTCTTCCACCCTGTATTCTCCCTAACAGGGAATCTAAAATATTATTACTGACGGAGGTCTCGGCAATTACCTGGGAGAGGAAACACAGATATGGGTCTTTCCTATTTCCTTTCCAGCTTACTATCCTAGGTTACCATTTACAATAGTGATTACTATTGCAAATAAAATGTATGCATTTATATCAATGATATAAAATCCACATACTCATTTAAACCATTTTCCTTTACAGGAGGAGCCAATGGTGAAGTGCACAGGTATGTTCTGCAACCACAAAGGTAGGAACTTTTGTGGGCATACAATGTGCAGGTCTCATGCCCCCTGCTGTATCGTATCTGGATCCCTGAGGTATTGGGACCCTAAGGGTTGCTCTACCTGCTCAATCCTGCTGACCAACGGCTTCAGAGAAGCCATCCCAGTCACTGTGGAGACTAGGAACACAGCAAGGGAAACCCTTCATAAGTGGGTAAGAGGGTTCCAAAAGAACTCTCCGGGACCTTACCTACTTAATGAATCTTTAAGATGCCTTCTGTTCCCTAAGGCACTAGCAGATACAGTAGTGCACCAGGAACAGGTCCAGCCTCCTCTCATACAGCTGAAGATCGACGCGGACATCCATAAGGCACTAGAAGGCATGGACCTCCACCAAGAACGGATGTCAAAAGTGTCCACCGACACAGAACAGGACCTACTGCAAGAAGGCCCTGAAGAAGACGTGGTTCTACCATGCACGGAGGAAGAAGGATCCGTTTCGACGGTAACTGAGGACCCTCAGTTCGTCGTGACGGCATTTCAACCTATGCCGTCAACCTCTTCAACCTCAACTCCTCAACCAACTACACAGGTCGACAAGAACGAAGCACTCTTCACGTCGATCCAGCAGATGTTGGAATTGTTCCGGAAGGAACAAGAAGAGATGAAACAATCCATCCAACAGAATAAGAAACAGATACAGGAAAGGGATCGCCCTGGAACTAACAGGGGGTCTATTAAGCCCTTTAGAGTATCAGACCTCCCTCAGAACTCTGAAACCAACCCCTGGAGGTATGCAAAGCACATGGCCATGATGAATGGGAAACTATTTGTTTCAGAGAAGTTGGGGGCCAAACTGTTTGAAGATCTTTAGTTCTAGCCCAGCTTTTCAGCCTACCCGGACTGTTATGTGAGATTGCGGGATGAACTTGCGAGCCGGATACACCAACTCCAAAGTCTCGGCACTGAGCAAGAGGCATCCCACCTTTGTTGCTCCTTCCTTCATCTCTTTCCCCTTTTCGGAGAAAGCTCTAGAATTTGTCACTAAGGCAATCAAAGAGGGCAAACCCTGCCCATCTCTAGAGGAATGCAACCCATTCTCTCTAGCAGTGCCTACCTGCGAGGCGAAGTGGAAAGACGTCCATCTAACCTTCTCCATCTCGAAATTGGATCCAGAGATGCCAGGCCAGCAGTTCAATGAGAACCTCCCGAAGTTGCCAGACCATCTTCTGAGGAGAGAACAGGAGATGAAAGAGAGACTAGCAGCCTCCCTTTCTCATCAGAACTGCTTGGAAATGTGCACAGGCCTACATAATGCCCCAGAAATGTTTGTTTTCCTGGCTAAGTCTCACATGGGTACCCTTGTGAAGGACCTTCGATCCCTGGGCCAACAGCCTAATCACGAATGGACTCAGGTGGAGATGGAACAGAACTCCACCCCGTTTTCCAGAATTCTTCCAACACTCCACCCCCTTGTTAGAAGAATATACCTCAGAACTCTTGAACAAGAAGGTAATAAGGAAAGCGAAGTCCATCAAATTCCAGGGAAGGCTGTTTTGTGTTCCCAAGAAAGACTCAGACAAACTCGAGTCATTCAAGTCTTGTCTCCACTCAACAAGTTCATCGAGAATAACAAGTTCAGAATGCTTACTTTGCAACACATAATGACCCTTCTACCAAAAAGGGCGTACAGTCTCAATAGACCTGGCAGACACCTACTGGCATATGCCAATCAGCAGCCCCTTTTCCTCCAACCTAGGATTCAAGCTACAGAAGAAGAAATTCGTCTTCAGAGCAATGTCCTTCGGACTGAACACAGCCCCAAGGATATTCACAAAACTAGCAGACACAATCGTCCAACAGCTGCGCTCCCAAGGAGTTCAAGTGGTAGCATATCTAGACGACTGGCTGGTGTTGGCAGTGGGCAGTATCCAAGACATACTTGTCTGCTAGCAGCCAAAAAGGTGATCCAGTTCCTGGAACACCTGGGCTAAAAGATCAATCTCAAAAAGTCTCGTCTTTCTCCAGCTCAAAAGTTCCAATGGTTAGGAATCCAATGGAACTTAAAGTCACATCACCTCTCCATTCCATCCAAGAAGAGGTGAGAGATAGCGGGAGCTGTCAAGAGACTAATCCGTCACAAGAGGATTTCAAGACGCCAACAGGAAAGAGTATTGGGCTCTCTCCAGTTTGCAGCAGTGACAGACCCGATGCTAAAAGCACGTCTAAAGGAGGTGTCAGGAGTCTGGAGAAGATACGCATCAAATGCTTGAAGAGATCAACTAAGGTTGACCCCGAACCGATTGCGCACGCTATTAAGGCCGTGGTCAACAGCCAAGAGCCTAGCATGGACAGTTCCCCTGCAACCACCACAACCATCAGTCGTGATATACACGGACGCTTCCTTTGAAGGATGGGGAGGCCATTCTCACGAGAGAAAAGTGCAGGGGAATTGGTCGCACCAGTTCAAAACCTTTCACATCAACATCTTGGAGGCTATGGTAGTTTTCCTGACATTGAAGAAACTATCAACTCCCAGAGCAATCCACATCAGATTGGTCCTGGACAACGAAGCGATAGTAAAATGTCTAAACCGACAAGGCTCGAGATCACCTCACATCAACCATGTGATACTAGGCATCTTCTACATGGCAAGGAAGAAGGGATGGCACTTATCAGCAGTTCACCTACAAGGGTTCCGCAATGTGACGGCGGATGCTCTATCCAGGCAGAAGCCGATAGAGACAGAATGGTCCCTAGATGCAGACTCATTCTCCTTCATCTCGGAAAAAGTCCCGGAACTGCAGATCGATCTCTTCGCAACGAGCGACAAGAAGAAGCTACCTCGTTACGTAGCCCCTTATATGGATCCTGTAGCAGAAGCAATAGACGCCATGTCCCTCGACTGGAACAGGTGGAATCGCATTTGCCTGTTTCCACCAACCAATCTCCTGCTAAGAGTCCTCGACAAGCTAAGATCCTTCAAAGTGACAGCAGCAGTAGTGGCCCCCAAATAGCCCAAAAGCAATTGGTTCCCTCCAGTTCTAGAATTGAAACTGAAGCGGTTTCCTCTGCCAAATCCAGTTTTATCCCAACTGGTCCAGAAGTCGACTGTCTACGGTTCATCCTCGAGAACCAACAACCTACCTCTCATGATTTTCTTGCCCTAGCAGCGAACAAAAAGTTTGGAATCTCGCAGGATAAAGTTGTCTTCATTGAAGAGTATAAGTCAAGTTCAACTAGGAGACAATATGAGTCATCTTGGAAGAAATGGGTGTCCTTTGTGAAAACAAGGAATCCAACAGAAATATCGATAGATGTCTGTCTTGCTTTCTTCCTACACTTACACGGACAATGCCTGGCTTCCACCACGATTACCGCGTGACGAGACCACTTCTGTACGCTTTTGAGGTGGACCTCACTAGTGAAATCTTTAAGAAGATCCCAAAAGCATGCGCTAGACTCAAGCCGGCAACTCCTCCAAAGCCCATCACGTGGTCTTTGGACAAAGTCTTGCACTATGCTTCGAACCTAAACAATGACGATTGTACTCTAAAGGATCGAACAGAGAAAGTCATCTTTCTGTTTGCAATAGCCTCAGGGGCTAGAGTTAGTGAAATAGTGGCCTTATCCAGAGACGAAGGCCATATTCATTTCCTAAACACAGGAGAACTGAACCTTTTTCCTGATCCTGCCTTTCTTGCCAAGAATGAGCTACCCACTAAGAGGTGGGGTCCTTGGAGAATCTGCCCACTCAAGGAAGATGTCTCTCTATGCCCAGTAGTGTCTAAAGGTCTATCTTCGAAGAACTTCAGACTTCAAGGGAGGACAGCTCTTTAGAGGTGAAACTTCAGCATCAAACCTATCCTTAAGATAACAGAGCGAAGCTCACCTACTCTATTCGCAGAGCGGATCCTGACAGCACACCCGCAGGTCACGATCCAAGAAAAGTTGCTTCTTCGCTGAATTTCTTTCAACACATGGACTTTGAGAGAGTCCGCTCATATACTGGGTGGAAATCACCCAGGGTCTTCTATAAACACTATGCGAAGCAAGTACATAGAATAAAACACTTTGTGGTGGCGGCAGGAGTGTCATAAAACCTGTCGTCTAGTGCTGCGATGAACAGTGGACTGTTTTTGGGACTAAACAGTGTATCGGGTGAATAGGTATTCGTACAGTGTATCGGGTGAATAGGTATTCGTACCTTCTAGTGCAAATCATTATGATAATTAATAGACTGTTCTATACAGGTGCATAATCTGACCAATAACACCAGTGCCGTGTGAACGTTTGCATCACAGTGTTTACGCATATCCAAAATCTGAGCAAGTCAGACAGATTTTGGTTTCACATCTCCATTGAGTGGCATTATTCTGATAATGAAATTATATATATATTCTTCCTTTACAGGCCAATATATGAACCCGGATGTGAATGATTGCTGGATCAGATTCTTATTTTGTTGCAACCCCATTTAATAATGTAATTGCAAAATAAATACAAAAAATTTATTTGCATCTTAATTTTTACTCCTCAGTTGCTTTTGAATAAAGCATGCTAGAGTTTTATTTTTATCCTTATAGATAAAAAAGACTTGAGCCAAGTACACATTTCCAAGGTAATCTAAGGTAACCTCTAAAAAGTTTCATTTTTGTTCCTACGGAAATACAAACCTTGAATCCATACTGTCAAAGTCGACACTTTCCCTGTAGGGGGCAGGAAGCACTAAGCCTGTTCCAAGCTTAGTGGAAATGACAGTTAACTGGAATTTCATATATAGATCTAGGAGACCAGGTAAGGAATCCATTCAAGGTAGAAGGCACACACACAAGCCCACAGATATAGTACTTTCAAGTAATTTTTCTGGTATGCTTCCATTAGGACGACATGGCCGAGCCCAAAAAACGGATTTTGAGCAAAGCGAAAAATCTATTTTTGGGTGAGAGTGCCATGTCATCCTGATGGACCCACCCTTTTGCTGACCCCACCCAAAACTACTCTATCTGCGGCTATTCCTGCTTAAAGACAAGTAAAAGGAATGGCGGCCGGTAGTAGTACGGATAGGAGGTCCATCGGCTACCTAGAACGGCACACCCTCTCTTTCGCCACTCTTCCCCCTTACATCAAAGAGTTAAATCAATTCGGGGTGAAGATTTCTATGTGTCGTATCTAAAAAATACGTCCCCAATCCTTAACTGGATACTCGCGCCAGGAGTTACAATCCTGGAGACCTTCGGTTTATTTCTCTGGGAGTATCACTGTAGCAAATATCCCTTAGAAAGGCTACCTAAAGGAACCTTTCATCAAGACGACATGTCACTCTCACCTAAAAATAGATTTTTCGCTTTGCTCTTCATTTTTTTAGTAACTTTAATAGATTTCTGTCAGGTTACTTGCATGTTTAATATTTTGATTGCCTAAATGGTTGCCAAAGATTAATTTTGTTGGATTTTATGTGTATTTTTAAAAATTATCATTTTACCCTTTATATCATCATATAGTTTTGCACATACAATTAAAATGACCTTACAAAGATGGTGTTAATTTTGTAAATAAATATATAGGATAGGTTTAAGTGATCGTCTATTTTAATTCAACTCCTTTTTTATTTTTACAAAATGATATAAAGTCTAAATTGATTTTCTTTTACTTTGTCATTACACCTCTCCGTGTTGAGTCTTTCCGTTACTGATACCAAACTTAATTTTATTTATAATGCTGTGTTTTTGCAAATATTGTGGTGAGGCCTAATCCCTTCGGGGTTCTGGTCTTATAGACACGTCAACATACCCCCTTTATTAATGAGCGAGTTGTCAGACTGACGGCAATGCCGGTACAATATTTACGGCTTCGTCGTCTCCGACGGCATTCCTTTTCTTGGGCATACGATAGTGATACGTCGCTATTTAGGCAGTGTAGCCTGTACTGCCACAACCTTTTCTTACGGCATGATGTTTCTGTGGAAACTATTGTCGTTTGACTTTGCTGCCATTCTTACCGACACTGCCATTACTGACGGCAGATCAAGCCTCGTATAGAGGAATGTTCTTATGCCTCTGCTTTAGGAAGAGTCTTGGGAGACTTCAGTGCCGTTACCCAAGTGTGCCGTTACTAACGGCGATTTTTGTACCATGATGGCAATGTTTTCTTCTTTGGCGAATCCGTTGGGCCGCCATGCTACATACGTTCTTGATCTCCCATGGTTGGACTGTGCAGTTTTTTGGAGTTCCCCTTTGCGAAGGGTGATTTCTCCTTGTCGGTGGTTCGACTTACCTGTTCTGACGTTCCTTCATAGAATCTGGGATTTCTCGATTTACCCGTGGCATTGACCTATTAGGTTTAGCCATACTGCATTCGCTCGTGATGTCTCGTGCTAGGACTGCGCAGTCTTTTGGAACCCCTGTGCGAAGGGTAATGTCATCATATCGGTGCGCCGACTTCCATGAACTGCCGCAATTTCTTAGCCTCTGAGATTTCTCGATCGGTCGGCGGCTGCCATCTCTGATGGCGTGGCGATTATTTTGTTGCATGTAATTTATTATTATGTGACCTTCCATGGCCGTCGGTATGCTTTTCCCTGAAGGGTGAACTATTAGACTGACGACAGTGCCGGTGTCTGCGGCTTTGCCGCCACCTTTTGGCACACTTAACTAAGCTGCTTGCAGCAGTGCCTTCACTGGTGGCGCTGCCTTCAGCTAAGGCATGGTTTTTTCTACAGGAACCATTGCCGTTTGTCTCTGCCGTTCTAGACACCTTTGCCCCTAACGGTGTTGACGTTACTCATAGGAGGATGGCGGCGATTCTTTTACCCCCTAGCGATACCGATGCTTCCGGCAACGCTGGTATATCTGGCGTACATGCCTATGGTCGCCTGAATAACGGTTATGTCGCCACCTTTCGACACCCAAATATAGATTTTTCCTACGTCAAAATCTGTTTTATAGTACCCGTTCTGGCAATACAGTATGTTGCTTCGTACGGCTGTGCCGCCACTGGCGACACTGCCTATCTTTTGGCAAGATGTTTTCTGCGGAATCCCTTGACCGTTATCTCCGCTGCCCTTGGGCACTATTGCCACCGACGGCATTATCGTTACTGGCGGCGGGGTCAGTACTAGTCGATGGGTGCGGATATGGGTACCAGTGCCTTTGGGCACACAAGATGTTGGCGGCAATGCCGTTCCCCCCTTGGGGTGTCCAGCAACGCCGGTACCTTTAGGGCATAGGCCTTTCTGCCCTTTTTTATCTGAGACCGTCTTACATAACTAAGATTAGTTCTTTACTTAGTGTAGGTGAATTCTACTACAGCTTAACATAAAAGCCTTACTCCTTTAACATTCGAGGTTTCTTTATGTAGGTTGGGCCTGGGAACTCCTTTTATGAAAGGGTTCTAGGCTCTTGCTTTGAATAACCACTACATATGGTTACTGGTTTTTACCAATTTGTCCATTTCTCTTTGAGGGTGTGGATTGAATAGATGGTTGGTAACTCTATAGGCTAGCTATCCCTCCCGAGTTTTTTCTATGGAGGTTATAACCTTGCTTTTATAACCTATGGTTTGCTTTACTCTTGCTCATTAATCGATGCGTCGATTGCTTAATGATTAAGTTTACCTTTACCGGTGCCCTCTATTTGGCCATTTCTCTGCGGAGATATTGGAGCAAAAGGTTCTTTCCATGAGCATTTCTCCACCCCTTTTTTCCCCTTTCTGAGCCTATTGCAAGGGACCTTAAGGGGGCTAATTTTTCCAATCTCACGTTCTTTGTAGGGGAATGGACATTTCGTAATGTATCTCCTTTTTTCTCACCAATGGCATTTACAAACAATTTGGGGATTACTATTTCTTCAATTGTTTACATGGAGCATTAATGACCCATTTCTTTGGCTTTTGGTGTCTACTAGAGGAGGTAGTACTCATTTGAACCCTTTTCTCTTTACAGGCGGTGTCTATATGAAGATACACTGTTGAATGCAGATGTGTGTCAAGAGCTGTGAGACATCCCTATGGTCTCGATATTTGCCGCACACATGCGAAGTGTTGGAGGATGAAAGGCCCAGTATTGTACTGGGACCATCAGGATTGCAGCGTTTGTAAGGATTTACTTCACTCCAGATGGGTCTCTGAGCTGCTTCGGGAGCTTCGTGGGGCTCGCAGCGACCAGACACACACTCGGTGGCAGTGGGAACTTCGATGCATTCCATCAGGGATGAACCCAGCCAGGGTCCTTCCTTGACTCCTGAATACGCACCTGGTTCGGTCTTAGGGCCTGAGCGAGGGTATTCATGGGGGATGTCATCACCCATGCAGCATGTCACTTCCCCTTCACCTACGAATGTAGCGGGACCGAGGGATCAGCCACTTTCACGGCCTTCACCAGCCGTGGAGACGGAAGATCCCGAGGTGGAGTCGCCGTTCCTAGAGGTCATTAACCTCATGCGCGAGATTAATGGCCTCAGGGCTCCTCCTGCGGTAGTGTCTGAAGATAAGTGTACAGCCTTGGAGATCCTATAGGGAGCTCCCGAACGCAGTTCACAGATCACAGATCACAGGACCTGGTGACTTGCTTAGGAGCCAAGGTTCGAACAAGCTTCTCCCTCAACCACTCCAGCGACAGAAGAGGTACTTTGTCACAGAGTCTTCTGTGCCTTGTCCTCTCCCTCTCGACTCCTCGGTCGGAGCGCTTGCTGGGGGTTCCTCGGTTGAGAGCTTGAAATCCCAGTGTGTTTCCTTCTCGGCCTCTGAGATTTCAACTATGGAGTTCATCTCTGTAACTGCTCTCAATGCAGCTTCGTGGCTCGACCACTGGTGTGGTACGGCCACAGTGTTCGCGCAGGACACCAAGCTCACTACCCCCGAACACATGGAGCAGTACAGGAACCTGCCTTTATCTGGAGGGAAAGCTGTTGCTTTTCTCTTGGACCAGCTTGCTACCCAGTATGTCAATCTGATCCTCAAAAAATGCGAAGCAGTAGAGGCCCTGGCACTCAGGAACACTCCTATTAGAGCTGCAACTTCTCTCTTTCCACCAGAGGAAGTTCGGGCCACGTGGGATAAATGGCGCTTCGACTCGAAGGACTAAATTGTCCATCAGCCCACGGGAAGTAGCAAGTAGCAAGGGTACCGCTGGTCACGCTCCTGCTGCTCCTGTGCAGCCAAGACCTGCTCCTGTTCAGAAGGGTTCTACCCTCAAACAGACCTTTCAGCCTCCCTCGGGAGCTCCTCCACGTCGGGGAAAGAACAGGGGCAAGCGAGGGAAAGGGAAACGCTGAGTTTGGCTTTCCCCTTCCCATGCTGCTGAAGGTATGGGGATGCCTATCGCGCCATTGGGCAATGTGGCAGCACCTCGGGGCCGAGGAATGGGTAGTGTTGACCCTTCACGAAGGGTACAAGCTCCCATTCGTGCTTCATCGGCCACCCCTATCCTCCACTCCAATAGCGTTCCACACGTATGCTCCAACGTCGCCGAAGGCTCTGGCCTTGGAGGCGGAGGTCTAGGAAATATTGGAGAAGGATGTGCTAGAAGTCGTACACGATCAGTCACCAGGGTTCCACTGTCGTCTCTTCCTTGTCGAGAATGTGACAGGAGGTTGGAGAGTGATCATCGACCTTTCGCCATTGAACAAGTTTGTTCAGCAAACTGCGTTCAAGATGCTGACACTTTGCCATCAGGCAGTTCGACTTCATGCTTTCGATAGACTTGAAGGACGCGTACTTTCAAGTATCAGTTCATCAGTAGTCTCGAAAGTATCTTCGTTTCACCTTCCAGGGCACGGTGTACCAGTTCAAAGTTCTGTGCTTTGGACTGCACAGCTCCCCAAGTGTTCACTACGGTAGAAGCTTGGGCCCACTCGAGGGGCATCCGCCTACTGATGTACCTTGACAACTGGTTGATTCTCACTCCCTCGCAGGAGCAGTTGATTCAGGATTGCGATTCGCTTCTGGAAGTTTGTCGTGATCTTGGGATTGTGGTGAACTACGAGAAGTCGACCCTCATTCCCAAGCAGAAGGTGAAGTATATGGGAATGCTGATCGACTCGGCAGCAGCTAGCGTTCTTCCCTCGGAAGAATGGATCAGCAGACTCAAGAGAGATTGCCTGTCGCAAGAACAACTTCCAGCCCTCCAGTGGCAAGCTCTTCTAGGTCACCTCTCCTCACTGGAGAAGCTCGTTCCTTTCGGGCGGATCAATCTCTGCTCTCTTCAGTGGTGTCTGAAGGAGCAGTGGTCGGCAGCCACCAATCCTCCCTCTCCTCCGGTCCTTGTGGAACGCGAGGTAAGGGAGGATCTCCTTTGGTGGCTAAACGAGGAGACCCTCATGAGAGGGTTTCTCATAAACCCTCCTTCACCTCAGTTCCGTCTGTTCACTCAGTAGTGCTGATGAGCAACAACACGTCCGTGGTTGCATACGTCAACAAGCAAGGGGACACGCTCTCACGACCCTTGCAGCAGTTGACGAGGCAGGTGTTTCTGTGGGCAGAGAGTCAACACTTAACCTTGTCAGCCAGGTACATTCCAGGCAAGAGAAATGTTCTGGCAGATGCCCTAAGTTGCAGAAACCAGGTAATAGGGGCAGAATGGTCTCTTCACCCTTGGGTCGCGAGGCGAGTACTCGACCTCTGGGGAGAACCATGCATCGACCTATTCGCAACACGGCACAATGCCAAGCTTACCGTGGTTTGCTCTCTAGTACCAGATCCCGAGGCTGCGTTCGAGGACGCACTGCAACATCCTTGGGATCTACTGGATTGCTACGTGTTTCCCCCCTTTTGCTTGCAACGCACAGTCCTTTCCCGGGTCCTAGTAACCACAGGACTCAGGATGACTCTCATTGTTTCACTATGGCCACACATGGAGTGGTTTCCAGATCTGTTGTCGCTCCTGGTCGAGGCACCGAGAGAGCTACCACACTGGCCCAATCTCCTTCAGCAACCCTTATCGAACAGGTACCACCAGGTGGTGCAGTCGCTCAAACTTCACACGTGGAGACTATCCAGCATCTCCTCAGAATGCGAGGCTTTTCGCGACTCGCTGCGAGAGAGATGTCTGGGTACCTTAGAGGATCCTCCTCCACAGTCTACCAGGGGAAGTGGTTGGTCTTCTGTGTTTGGTGTAGTGGAAGGGGTATCTCTCCGGTCGGAGCCTCTCTGGCTCAGATCGCAGACTTACAAGTCTTTCTTCGCAGAGATAAACTCTGTTGGTTTCTGCCATTAAAGGGTACAGGTCTACCCTTGCAATGGTGTTCCGTCTGAAGGGCATAGATATATCCAATGCCCTAGAGATTTCTATGCTCATTAAGAGCTTCGAACAGTCATGTCTCCTGAGGGAACTTCGAGTGCTCCGTACGAACCCTTGAGCCGTGCCTCAGACAGGCACTTGACCCTTAAGACTGTTTTTCTGCTAGCCTTAGCATCGGCGAAGAGAGTCGGGGAGTTACACGGCCTCTCTTGTAATGTCACTCACGCAGAGGGTTAGAGGGAGATCTTGAGTTTTCTGCCAGAGTTTGTGGCCAAGACTCAGAACCCAGCGATCCATGATCCCAGGTTTGAGGCCTTCACTATTCCTTCCTTACCGGATGCGGCGAGTGGCGGTTCAGGTGAGAGGCTTCTCTGTCCCGTCAGGTGTCTCCGGCGCTATCTTAAGCGAACTCGTCATCTCAGGCCTGAATGTCGACAACTCTTCGGTAGCACCGGTAGAGCCAAGAGGGAGGTGTCGAGGAACACTATATCCTTCTGAATCCGTGAAACCATCCGCAAGGGTTAAAGCTCATGAGATCAGGGGCATTGCCCCCACACTTGCTTTCAAGAGAAATCTTGCAGTGGGCCAAGTGCTGAAGGCTGGTATTTGAAAACGCCAGACCATCTTTACGGCCTTTTACTAAGGGAGTTTACGCATAAGTCCTTGGACACCTTTGTTCTTGGCCCTGTGGTAGTGGCTCAAGCAATTGTCTGACCTCTCAAGTTCCTCCGGGACAGGGAAATCTCGTCTTGATTTTATGGTATGTTTAGCAGTATGAAAGCACTCTGCATGTGATCCGCCTTTCTCTCTGTCTCCTCCCTTGGAGTTCCATACATCAAGACAAGTCTTCCCAGGTAAGATTGCTAGAGTTTGTTTACAGGTATTCTCTCCCCATCTTCTGCTAGGCAGGGAAGATGGTGGATGTATAAACCCTTTGCCTTCTGCGTTTGGAGGTTCATCCAGTCACTGTGACCCTAGGGTCGAGTGTCTCTTACAATCATGCGCTCAGGTCGCTCGATGCTCTTACACATCGTGCGGCGGCTCCCGGTCTCTCAGACCCCACCATCATCATGTCGGGTCAAGAGACAGGGGTTGGTGAATTTAGTCCTCTGCTCTCATTCAAGACCAGGTCTATATCCGGGCAGTTAGCTGTCCACAAGCAGCAAAGGCAGACCTCCCACCAACTAGTGAGTCTTCCTATATTAAATGATTACGAGGTTTGTATATTGCGTCGGAACAAATGACAATTTGTCCTAAATTGTATTTTTCCTAGCTATAGAAACCCGTAATCATTTAATATAAATGCTGGTGGTGGGGGGGGGGGGTGAGCTAAGTTCCGCCCCATACCGCCAGCCAACCAATCAGCACAACTGCCTGGTTTTCTTTCTCTTCGGCTGTTTCAGCTGAGCTGAAGTGAATTCCTTTATTAAATGATTTAGGTTTATATAGCTAGGAAAAATACAATTTAGGACAAATTGTCATTTAAGGTTCAGGGAAAAAAGGAAAAATGCACTTTATCATTTCCTTTTTAGGTTCCCAGGTGTCTTTAAGATGCTTTGTGTGTTCCTTCAGTGCTGCAGCCTAACTGTCTATATGTTGTTAGGCTATAGCTCATTTGGTTTGGGTGATTAAACCCTTGTTTGGTACGGACGTGATCATGTGTCTCTTGATCAGGTTTACTGTACCTTGTCATAAGTTTCCATCATACTTGCCAAATACTTATGCTTCATCACATAGGTGGGGAGCATTTTTTGGATCGAGGTCTTTTATACAAAGCCTTCCACCGAGTATACATAATTCTCTGGTACACTTCCATCAGGACGACATGGCTCGAGCCCAATAAAAGGAATTTGGACGTAGGAAAAATCTACTTTTGGGGAGATAGTTATGTCATCCTGATGGCCCGCCCGTTACTTAATTTTTTTCCCACCCCTTTGCTCGTTGGAGGCTTCTATTTCACAGTAGCTCCGCTGCAATGTGGAATGAAGCAGCAGGGTGGTATGGGAGCATCAAAACGTGATAGGATATGCAACGGCTCCTCACTTATCCTACCCCTTAGAGGATTAGACTGGGAAAGGTCTATTCAGGTTGCAGATATCTATGGTTATCTTAAAATACGTCCCTGATTTATACACGATATCTTCGGATAGTCATTCCGGGGGTTAGAACCCCGTGATACCTGATGGTAATTCTCTTATATTATCAATCGCAGAAATAAGTCTATACAGCACAGTATAATTAATATAGAGGTTTACCTGATAATTCAATTTAGACTTGATACCAGTTTGTAAAAATAAAAGGGATTTTGACGAAGGAAAAATCTATTTCTGGGGAGAGACCTGTGACGCCCGGCGAAAAAGTCCTTCTTTGTACTTTTTCTGATATAAATCTTCCAAATATACCAGAGAAAATTAAAAGCATGGAATGCAGAGGTTACAACCCTCGCGCGAGCACCTTGTTGGTGTCGTATATCTAACAAGGGCGTTTGTAAAACACTATTCACAGGCTGTCTTCCATTTAGATAATCCCTTCATCAAAGGGGGAGGGCCGTGACAGGCCCTAGAGAATACAGTTGGGTTACCCTACCGACACCCACCACTCGCGCTCACTAGGTCATCCTTCTGCAAGAACATATGGCTTGGCAAGGAAAGGGTGGGTCCGTACAAAAATAATCGGGAAGGGTTTCGCCGGGCGTCACAGGTCTCTCCCCAGAAATAGATTTTTCCTTCGTCAAAATCCCTTTTCTGGGTCGAACCTGTGACGGCCGGCGAAAAAGTACCAGAGAATGCCTTCCAAGCCCAATAAATTAATAACATAATGAGGAGAATACAATCACCATGTACGACAATACTATGATATAATAAAGTAACCGTCCAATTACCAACCAGCCAAATGACATAGGGAACGTAAGGTTAAATAATAATGACGACAAGGAACCAACTGAGTGTCGAATCGCAAAAGGCATCAAACCTTACATGTCTAAGTATATCTAAACATTAAAGGAACGGTAACTACAATAACAGTTAAACCATAGGAATTAAACATGGCAAATATCATAGGGCTAACGAACTACCAAGGAGAGCGGCGACGTGGTGTGAGTGGCGGGTAGGAGGGAGAAGAGAAGAGATGGAAGAAAGGAAGAAGAGGAGATTAATGGGGAGAGATAAGGCTCCCCTCTGCCATCGTTGGGTATTTAAGGGCCTGTAAGATCTTTAGATATTGGCGTTTGACAACCATAGGGGATTTCCAACCCGTATATTTTTTAAAATCATCAAAGTCCCTGTTCTGGAAATCATTGTTGGAGGCATCTACTGTCCGTATATCATGAGCCTGGGGAAATGATTCCGGATTAGTATGTTTAATGAAGTAGAGGATTTGTTGCCTGATACCGTGAATGGAAATAGTACCTCCTTGTTCCCTGATAACCAAGGAGCCAGACGAGCGGGTGGCAGTTCTAGCTAAAAAGGGGCTTGAGAGTGTGACTGTACACGGAGAAAAATCCTGGGGATGAAGAATAATCTTCCGAGAGGAGCACCTATTTTGCGGATCCTCATTTTTTAGCTAGGGAAGCTTTGTCTGGAAAGGAGTACTTCGGCTGAAGGGAGGAAATCTATGTTTTCCGGGTTTCGTGAGAGCTGCTAGTTCTGATGTTCCATCACCTGAGGCCATAGCCGTTAGAAATAAAGTCTTCCTAAGAAGAGTGATATAAGAGCAGGATTCATTGTCCGTGTCCATCACAAGTTTGAGAACATCGTTCATAGACCAAGAGTCCTTTTGTGGCCGAACCGAAGGTCGAAGCCTAGCACATGTTTTTGGGGTTGATGAGAAATAGGAATCAGCTAGGTTAATGTTGAACCCAACAAGGCAGATCTTCTTCAAAGCTGACTTGATGGTGGTTAAAGTGCTAACTGTTAGGCCTTTGTCAAATAGGAACCTCAAGAAAGAGATGGCTAAATGCGGGGACATACGAGTATGGTCTGCACTCTTAGGGGACCTACTAGTTGTTAACGGCCGAATCATATTGGCGAATTGTCGAGTCCCTTTTTTGTCCCATTCGATGAAGAGATCGTTTCCGGTTCAATGTTCGCATCTCTACGAGCTGCCAACTTCCTGTAGTCCACAAAGTTAGAGTTTTGGCTATCCTTGAGTAATCTGACACAGTGAGTTTGGATACTCGGGTCAGTTTGAGGAACGGGATCCGGATGGGACTGAGTTTCAACTCGAGGAGGAGAGGAAACCAACTGTTCTTGGCCAGTGAGGTGGTACTAAAGCTACTGCGCCCGGGAAGGAGCGTAGTTTGTGTAAAAGTTTTTAGAAGATTCCCTGGGGGAGATAGGGAAATCTTCTTCTAATGGTTCCAATCCCGGGGTAATGCGTCCATGGCATAAGCCCGAGGGTCCAGGGTTGGGGTCACATAACAAGGAAGTTAGTGATTCATCTGAGTTGCGAATAGATCTACCTGGAGGCCTGGAACGAGCCTGAGTATCCACCGGAATGAAATTATGTCTAGAGACCATTCTGACTCCAGTGGATCCGTCCTGGATAGTGAGTCCGCTCTCACATTCTGGCCTCCCGCTAGGTGAGGTGCTGACAGGAACCAGTTCTCTTCTGTTGCCCAGGCGAAGATAGTGACCAGGATCTGATTCAGGTTGGGTGACTTGGATCCTCCCCTGTTGACGTAGTGTACTGCGTCTGTGCTGTCTGACACTACTCTGATGTGGGTCGACCTCGGAGGAGTCTCTCTCTTCAGGGTCAAGAACACTGCCATGGCTTTGAGAACAATGATATGGGACTGTTTCATGGAGAGTGACCAAGAACCTGAAACATCTGATGTTCGGAGTAATTCCCCCCATCCACTTAGAGACGCGGCTGTATGGAATGTCACTTGTGGAGGTGGGAATTGTAGAGGAACCGATTTGGAGAGGTCCTTCGGTTCGGACCATGGGCGTAGTCTCATTTTCAAGACAGAGGGGATCTTCGAGACCATGTCTCTTATAGGTACTGTAGCTCTCTTTCTCCAAACTCGATTGATGTCTTTGAGTTTGGCTTTTATTAGATCTGTTACTGAAGTGAATTGGAAAAGTCCGAGGATACTTTCTAAGGCTCTTCGGACACCTGTTTGTGTTTGAGAAAATTTTTTGATCTTTGAAACTATTCCTCTTACCTTTTGGAAGGGAGAGACAACGTGTGCTTCGAAAGGTCCCACTGAATGGCTAACCATTCTAAGCGGACTGATGGTTGCAGGCGAGATTTTTTGGAGATTGACCCGAAATCACAGGTTGTCGAGAAATTGGAATAATTCCTTCGTAGCTCTGTTGCCTTCTATGACCGGCCAGGCCCAAATGAGCCAACCGGCCAGATAAGCAATGATCTGTATCTCTTGGTTCCTGAGTTGTTCTAACACTCTCTCTCCTAGTTTTGTGAATATCCTGGGATCAATGTTGAGGCCAAAGGGCATGTCTTGAACCCAAAGGCTTTCCTGCTTAGGCGGAAACCCAGATAAGAAGAGAAGTTTCGAGCTAAAGGCGCAAGATAATAGTCGTCGGTAAGATCGACAGAGGTGGTGACGGTCCTACGGGGAAGTAAGGTCCGTACCTGAGAGATAGTCAACATCCGGAACTTGTCGCAGAGAATGTAAGAGTTTAGCTTGACAAGTCCAGGTCCACTCTCAATGCCGCCAAGCCTTTCTTCGGAATTGTGAACAGGTGGCTTTGGAACTTCAGTGATCGATCCCGTTTGATTGCTTCTTCTTGAGTAACCCTGTGGTGTACTCTTCCAGGATGGGAGTGGATTCCTGGGAGAAGGTCACTGGTGGAGGAGGAGGACCTTGTGGCCATTTTCATCTCAAACCTTTAGAGATTATGCTATGAGCCCACAGACCGAAGGTCCAATGGTCTCGAAAGTGGTAAAGTCTACCCCCTACCGGGACCACCTCGTTGTGAGGGGGTGAATCTAGGTACTTTCCTTCTCCGAGGCCCCTTTTTTCTAGGTCCGTCTCGATGGCGAGACTGTCTTCTACTCCTGTAGCTTCCTCTCTGGTGTCCACGAGAGGAGCCTGAGGGTTCGGATCTAGGGCTGTATGCAGGTAAAACATCCCAACGGGGTTGGGCTGTGTACCTGGGGAATCAGTGAGGTAGACCACCTGATGAGGGGGATTTGGATGCATAGACGTCGAATCGGAGGGAGGCTGTGATGACGAGTGGGTAACCGACTATCGATTCCTGTCTGATAGAGGCCTCAGACAGAACGTATTTTCCACAACTAACCCGATCAGACCATCAAACGTGTAGGTCGAATTGGAAGGGCAGATCTTGGAATTATCGTAACCCCCAGACTGACAACATCCTGGTCCAGACAGATCGGGCCTGCCCTTTAGGAAATAATACTGTTACCTTCGGTACCTTGTCTAACCTAACCAAGGCAATCTCTTTCAATCGAATGAATCCGTTGAACGGGAATTCTAGTACCTGGGAGTAAATTCTAGGTCCCCCAGAGGGAGGATGTCTATGCCATCCAGATTTATGGTACCATCTATATATGGAACATGAAAGGCAAATCTCTATGCGTTGTTTTTATCGAAGGAGGTTACTTCGATATGCCTGGGGCTGTAGGGGGAAACTTCTGAGTTCCTGAACGGATCTGACTCACTACCATACTTTTGAGCTCCGTCATAGCCCCTTGGTTTTCCCTAGAATGTGTTGCTTTTAGCAGTCACGGTTTATGCAGGGTAACATGAACATCAGGATCCATTAAGGGTCCTAGGTCGGTGACGTAGGTAATTGCAAAGCTGAAGGCTCAAAATTCATCCCCACCTACCTGCCCGTCCATGGGGTCGTCGTCCAACCTTAGAGAGGACACTCTGAGGAGATAGGGACCTCTAGATGGAGCATTTCTTCCCAACTTTGATAACCAAGGGCGGAGAGCCTCTCTTGCAGGCCAGAGAGATTCATCATCATCTTGACGGGAACCATGTAGGCGAACCTTCTGTAAAAGAAAGGGGACATAAGTCTGGATGTTCCTTGAACTTTGGTTAATGATCCTATTCACAGGCTGGGATCAGTTGTATAACTCATAAAAATCAATTTTAAAGAAAAATCATTTAATGTACTATCTTTTGGGGTATAGTTCGACACTTGTATTCATGAAATGTGACACTGTTGGCGCATCCGCCACAGGTTGGCCACCCCTGACTCAGACGTTCAGAACCGGGTCTAACATTATTTACTGGCTATTAGTATTCTATTGATTCATCTGTTTCAAGGAACAGTAGATAGCCTCTCATGGCATGGTTAGTCTCGACCCGGCCCTTCATTAGAAGGGGCCAACGTTTGGTTCCCAGTACTGAGTGGAAACTTATTTCTATTTGAACACTATGTTGTATGGATATTTATTCATATTTAGGCATAGTTAGAATTGAATATGTATAAATATAGGCATAATCAATTTATTTCTATTTGAAAACGATGTTGGATGAATATTTATTCATATTTAGGTATAGTTAGAATTGAATATGCACAAATATAGGCACAATCAATTTATTTCTATTTGAACACTATGTTGTATGGATATTTATTCATATTTAGGCATAGTTAGAATTGAAAATGCATAAATATAGGCATAATCAATTTATTTCTATTTGAACACGATGTTGTATGGATATTTATCCATATTTATACATAGTTAGAATTAAATATATGCATAAATATAGGCATAGTTATGTTCATATATTTTTATTTGTACTTTCAAGAATAACTAATGAATATTACCAACGCAAATTCAAAGTGTCATTAAAGTAAATACAGTTTACTTTGTATTCATGTTAAATCCTTTCCTTTACAGCAAAACAAGAGATTGGCCCCCGTGGTCTGAGTGAGCTCTGTCTGTACCGGAGCTCCGGTAACAATCCCCGGTACAAAGGTCCGTCATAGTGACAACGTGAACACCAGAGGAAAACTAATATTAACCTCAATGCTGATCGCCTGTACGATATCCGGTTAAGCCGGAGATTCGATGAAAAGGATCGTAATAACGATATTGTGATTATTTATGAAAAAAGGGGTTCATACCCTGATTCTGATCGTCTGATTGATCTCTGTTTGTAACGGAGAACTAGTGACAAAGGTCCGTCATCGTGAAAACGTGATCCTCAGCGGTACGATAACATTCTGAATGTTTGTGTTATCTCCAGTGAAGCCGGAGATTCGATGAAAAAGGGACCGTAATAATCGGTATCACATTGTTAACTCCGGTTCTGGCCGTCTGCTTGATCTCTGTTTGTACCGGAGATCCGGTAGCAAAGGCCCGTCACCGTGATATCGTGACCGTTCCCGGTACGATAACATTAACCTCAATGAATGATTGTGTTATCTCCCGTGAAGCCGGCCGTAACGGTGTAATTATGATCAAACATGAAAAAGGTTCGTGTGTAAAAGGCTTCAGCCGGAGTCCGAGTGCCGGATTTCACCGTTGCACTCCAAAAATCTGCTCCTGAACGTTAACTAGTTCTCACCCAATGAGTATCCATATAGCGGAGCATAACTCAAGGCGGAGCTAAGCATAACTCACGGAGCTAAGGGTGTCGGTATAAAACGACCCCAATTAATGACTCATACACTAACGTACCTATTAATAGTGTTAGCTATATTAACAGTAACCACATCAATAAAAACGTTTATAATATTAAACGTACTATCATCAACTCTGATACTAAGAGGAGGCCTGAATAACTCGTGATCGTATAAAAACGGAGAACGGGAAATTCACCTCTCTTACTCGAGCTAACAAAGAAAACGAGAGAAGGATAACTCATATCTGAAGAACAGGGAACGAGCAGTCTCTGTTTTCGCTCTCAAGGTTACAAAATAAAAAACTAACATCACACAATAAAACAAGAACATTAATAAAATTGATTGCTTTTCTTAGTAATAACCAAGAACGAAGAATAACGTAACAAAAAACAAGGATATAGTCTAAAACGAAGCCTCTGAGGCGAGAACAAACTAACAGACTAAATCGCTAAACTTTAATTCGCTATTCTTTAAATCGCTATTCTTCGTAGGTCCAAATTGGACTTGCAAGCAAATAAATACCATAGTAAAAATTAATGATAACACTAAAAGGCCATAAAACCTAAGTGATATAATCAAGATGACAGAGTACCAGATGGGCAAAATTAACTAGAATATTTACCGAAGCGAACATAACCCAAAATGGCTGCCGATACCTCGGCAGGACAATCGCTTCCAAAACTAAAAACCACCATATTGGAAACAGAACAAATGCCCGGTACTGTCAAAGCTGCCAAAACAAACTATGGTACTTAACATTGGTAAGGGTGAAGTATCAACGTCAGTCATGTTGAATTAACGACAATCACTTCGAAAAACACTGGGCAAAACACTTATCAACTTTGCTGGTAAGTCCAAAACAGAAGGATGACCTAGTGAGCGCGAGTGGTGGGTGTCGGTAGGGTAACCCAACTGTATTCTCTAGGGCCTGTCACGGCCCTCCCCCTTTGATGAAGGGATTATCTAAATGGAAGACAGCCTGTGAATAGTGTTTTACAAACGCCCTTGTTAGATATACGACACCAACAAGGTGCTCGCGCGAGGGTTGTAACCTCTGCATTCCATGCTTTTAATTTTCTCTGGTATATTTGGAAGATTTATATCAGAAAAAGTACAAAGAAGGACTTTTTCGCCGGCCGTCACAGGTTCGACCCAGAAAAGGGATTTTGACGTAGGAAAAATCTATTTTTGGGTGAGATAGCCATGTTGTCCTGATGGAAGTTCCCTCCAGCAACTTTCTACTGTATAATATTTCTGCGATTGATATTATAAGAGAATTACCGTCAGGTATCACGGGGTTCTAACCCCCGGAACGACTATCCAAAGATATCTTGTATAATCAGGGACGTATCCTAAGATAACCATAGGTATCTGCACCCCGAATAGACCTTTCCCAGTCTAATCCTCTAAGGGGAAGTAATACCCGGTGATGGTCTTCAAGGCCTCATGTGAAGAGATCCAGGGCTTGGAGAAGAAAGAGGAGTTACCTAGATATAAGGTTTGGTACTCATAGCTACTTTATTGCAATCTCTCTTGATGGCTCAGTTGCTAGAGTCCTCGCAGGCAAGGTTTTCGGCTGATCAGGCAGGTGTTCGAATCTCTGCCCGGCCAGAAGCTATTACCATAAAATGAATTCCAGTGGATATATATTCCCAAGATAGAATTCGGTATTAACCCAGCAATGATGACGGCAGTGAGTATTAATTTACAGACTGTCGCTTTTGGTAAGACCTTGGCCTCTTTTGTGGCCCTGGACAAAGTGGTCTTCCACTTTGTTTCGAAGAGCTACGTCAATGGAGTTAGCCTTTTGTGTGGGTAAGTCTTTCCCTACTTTGGAAGAGTGCACACCAGTCTCACCTTTCTTACCACATGATTCCGTCCACTAGATCAATGTCCAGTTTACTTTTGCCGAGAGTAAACCGCATACGGATGCGGCCGGCCACCAAATTTTTGAGAAGCTGCCCAGGATTTCTGAACACTTTTAAGTATAAGTCGTAGACCAGATAATGGTGCCTTTGTCTTCCTTGCTGGCGGAAACTCATGTCGACACCTTTATGAAAGACCTTCATGCTTCTTTCAGGTCTGTCGAGCCTGTGGTGAGCATGAACTTGCCACAGCTACCATCCGCCACGAGCTGAAAAGTTTCTCACCTCTAGCATCTGGGGAAAAGACCTGTTTCTTTAGAGGAAAGTTACGGATAAGGCTGTCGCAGACCTTAGAGCCTTTTTCCTGAAGTGGGGGATCTCCTTGAAGTAGTAGTTCACCCCTGGAAAGGCCACAACCAAGAGATCTCACAAACTGACTTATCATGGTAAGGGTTGTCTTCCGAGGCCGTCTTGACTGTGGAGTATCCTGATTATACACGATATCTTCGGATAGTCGTTCCGGGGGTTAGAACCCCATGATGCCCGACTGTAATTCTCTTATAATATCAATCGCAGAAATATTTATACAGTAGAAAGTTGCTGGAGGGAATTTCCATCAGGACGACATGGCTCGAGTCCAAAAATATACTTTTAAAAAATAGTTAAAAATTAAAAATGATAAACACATGTAAAGAACTTTTTGTTTTTGATGGCTTGATAAAATAGTTTTTGATGCATTTTAATTTTTTTCATGTCAGAATGTCAGCAAATTTAGTGAACGATCATATGAAAATTTATAATGAATATACAAGAAATAATTGTGTGTTGAATGGATGTGTTTATTTGTGTATTTGTAATTGTGTATTTGGATACGCACAATGCCGCCAACATTATGACCTACCTAAAGAAGGCATAACCGTATGTGAAAAATATATAAAAGCTATTGCTATTAGTATATTACATTTTAAAAGACTTCAATTTTGTTTTATACATCCTTTTCAGAGCCCTTTTCATGGAGAATTGTTTATACCATTGCATTTGGACAATTGTCGCTTTCATCATTTGATATGTCATAATCAGTGTCGTTGTCAATGTCAAAGTCACTAATATATGATAAAGAATCATTATCATCATGAAAGGCTATTCTTATGAAAACAAAAAATAATGATAAAGTGTTGGAAATGTAAAACATTCTTACTGGTAACACAAACATATGTCGATAGCTCACTCACCTCCTAAAGTTGATATCTGGCAACTCTTTCCTCCAGCTGCAAGCTAATTGGTTTAAGACTGTATCTACGTCGCTGAACTAATCCCAGGAAGTCCGAGAGAGAGAATCCCGCAAAATTTTAAAGTAAAACATTGATAACATCAACATTGTCCTTTGACAGTTCATAAAATCGACGCATAGCACATTTTGGGTTAAAGAAACTGAGTTCCACATGATTTTTTGTAAACACGCAATGGAAGTGACCCTTACACTTTAACAATCTCCTTTTCTGTGCTGCTGTAGTGTACAATCCTCTTTCTAAGGGAAGGCCCCATCATGGTATTGTGTAATTGTCTTTACTGTATTGTTCAGCACTCGCATTTGGGATGTAGTATCCTGTGCCAAGTGTAGTCCACGATCACTGAGGTAGTGTTGGTACTGAAAAATCCAATATAGAATAATCTCAACTTGAAAATGTGTGCTGGTTGACAAACCGTAATACTGTGGATTTCTGAACTTTTGATTCTAATCCCTCAACTTAGAATTCCAAAATATCTATTGTGGGGAGGTCTTCCTGGAAGTCATTTCCAATACAGTACTAACCTTTTTCTCACACAGTGGTCCTTCGAATCGGACCAGTTCACCATTGGCATTTTTAATATTAAAAGTTTGTTATAACTAAGCTTAATTAAGCACCATAGGTCACACGGTTGTATCATGTTTATCTCGCGCTTACAAGCCAGATTGCAGAATGTTCAAAAGTCAGACTTAAATTAGGTAGAGAGATATGTTAGGATGTAATTTTCAGTATCTTTCTTTAGGTATGCCACCACCTTTATGTTGTCAATCATCAACACTACGGACAGACCTAAAAGGAACTGTTGGAAGTGCTGAAAGGCTGCCATCAATTTCAGGTTTATGTGTCATTGCCGATTCGAATCGGACCACAGCTCTTCACCATGTGCTGTAACAGGTAAGACCCCCACCTATCTTTTGATGCATCCGTGAAGAGAATCAAGTCCAGGGGAAGAGAGAGGAGATCTACCCCTTTGAGGAGGTTAGAATTGACCAACTCATGTGTCTCATCTGTTTTGACCCCACTGGAAACGGGAAATGCGGAGGGTCCCTGCTTTGAGACCAAAAAATCTTTAGCTGACACTGAAGTGACTGAATGCGAAGGAGACCGTTGAGGACCAGACGTTTCAAGGACATCAGGTACCCCAATAGAAATTGCCAGAGGTGAGTTAGTAGCAAGCCTTGTATTAGAAAAGGTTGAGCCACTTCCTCAAAACTTTCGATTCTGCTTTGCGACAAACCCTGTACCTAATCAGGTATCTACCTGCATCCCTAGATATACCAGATTCTGATATGGTTGTAGAGAGGACTTCTGAAAATTTACGACTCCCCCCAGCTCAGGCAAAATTTGAGGAGTCTGATGCGGTAGAGACCCTTATCCTTTACCGAGTCTGCCAGAATCAACTACTGTAGTCGTCTATATGATGAAGCAAACAAATGCTGTTGAAACTAGAGGGAACAATCTTGTGAACACTAGCAAGGCTGTCGACATGCTGAAGCACAGCACGCAGAACCGATATATCTTCTCATGCAGAATGAATCTTAAGATACTTCCTTGATGACGGATGAATTGTGATCTGAAAGTATGTATCTTTTAGATCCAGCGTGATCATGAAGTCCCCTGGTCTGACCATTTCTATGATCTCCATCATGAACAATCCTGTAGAACAAATCCATTCAAGGCCGAGAGGTTTAGGACAGGTCTCCAGCCTCCAGACACCTTCTCTACAAGTAAGAAGCGACTGAAGACGCCCGAAGACCCGTCAATAACCTCTTAGAGAGCACTTCTCTGTAACATGGTGCTACCATCTCAAAAGACGATGACCTCGCTGGATGACGTATCAGTGGAGGGTGAGCATTGGTAAACAGGACAAAGTACAAAGGTTTGTCCCTTTGGCACTCTTATCTCTGCCGTCTGTGTCTCAGGCATCCTCCCACCAATGATACTACAGGAGGAATGGGTCGGGCGTTGTCATCGTTTTTCAGCTTTCCCACCCCTTCCGTGGCAGTAGAAGAGTTTTTGGCGTTGGACTACTGAGAAGTCTACTTCGACGTCTTGTGTGCCTGTCTGCGCAGTGGCGACATTTTTGGAGCAGCTAACACCGAGATGTTATGGCTTTATGAATAAGGAAGTCTTGATTCGTCTTTCTCCACTGTACCGAAACTGCGTCGACATCCTTTATATTGAATAGAGAACAGGCAGTCAACAAGTAGTAAAGACCAAGAGCTTCCCTCTTTGGTACCTACCCTTGGAACTTTGAAATGAAGGCATCCCGCCTTTTCAAGATCCAGTTAGCCCAAGTTATGGACCAAGAATTCCACGGCCCTGGCCACAGAAAGCAGAACATTCTTAAAAGTCTTCCTCTTACTAGGTCTGACAGGTCTTTGTTGTTGAGCAGACAACCCACAGAGCCCGACTAGTAGTCTATTAACGAAGAGACTTGTAAAGCCGCCTTCACAATCCTCTCCATGTTGGCTGAGTTTGCAGCCAAAAAGTCACTTATTGCGACGCCAAATTCTCCACCATCATGCCCCGAGTCAAAGCTGACAATGCTGGATCTAATGGCACTGATTTAATGGCCCCTGACACTATTTTCGACCAGAGCAGCTCAAGCCTGGTTGTGAGGTGAGGCAAGGCAGAACAGATACAGAATGCCTCCCCTCCAGGGGGGAGTAATTGGGTTCCCCAAGTCCATTAATCTTCCTATTATAGGATAAAAGCTGCATAAAGGAATAGTCTGACTCCCCATGCTCAGTGGCCAGACCTTTGGGGCTAACTGGCGGAGGCAACGTGCCTTCGGATTGTCCAAATCAGGATCTAAGGAATATTTTTTCAATGCCAAACTCATATCCGTAGAAGGCTGGGTCGGGTCTAGGTCGTCTACATGTACCCCCAGCAAGAGATCGAGGCCTTGGAGTATAGTCCCAAGTCGAGGGAAGTGGCAAGACAGCCACTGGATCCTGAGTTTTCTTCTGTAGAGGAGGGTCATGCACTATATTTGATGCCTGGTTCTTGGGAAGAGTATTCAAATCCTTTCACCCTCAAGGCTTTGATAAGGAGGAGGCTAAAGCACCAGCAGCCCCTTTTTTTTGATGATGCTCATCTTCAGGTGATGGGTGTCTCCCGGAGGAGGCTAAACCTACCCGTCTTCTTTGTCTCTTCATCACTTTCACTGAAATGAATCCCAGGTTTTGCCGCAAAGGATCAGGCATAACATGGTCAGCCTTCGTGTCTAGATATCTCATATACCTAAACACGTGAACCAGTGACTTATGACGTGGAGGTTGCTCTGCTGCTGATTAAGTCATGACACGGGCTGAGTAAGTGTTTGAGCACACAAGGTGGCCGTTGTGCTCCTATACCTTGGATCCAAGAAAACACTAGTGCTCTCTGGAGACCCTGCCATAGTCAAAGGGATATTTGTAGGTCGTGGGACCTATTGTTGCCTGCATGACAGGTCTTACAAGATCTTGGAATGAAGGCAAGTCTCTCACATATAAGGGGGCGGATGACTGAACTATTCCCATGAGCGAGGGTTGTGTGCTAGTTGCTCGCATGACCAACTTTCCCCTGGCAAACGAACAGCCGATCGGATGATGGGTGTCTCCTGGAGGAGGATTAACCTGCCCGTCTTCCTTGTTTCTTCGTCACCTTCACTAGAATAACTCCCAGTTTTTCCCATAAGGGATCAGGTATAGCATGGTTAGCCTTCGTTTCTAGATATCTCTGATACCTGGACACGTAAACCAGTGACTTATGACGTGGAGGTGGCTCTGCTGCTGATTAAGTCATGACAGGGGCTGGAGGAAGTGTTGGAGCACACAAGGTGACAGTTGTGCTCTTACGCCTTGGATCCAAGAGAACACTAGTGTGCTCTGGAGACCCTGCCACAGTTAAAGGGATATTTACATGTATTGTAGTCTGCATGACGGCTTTTATGAGACCTTGGAACGACGACAAGTCTCCTGCGAATGACTGAGCTATTCCCATGAGCGAGGGTTGTGTGCTAGTTGCTTGCAAGACCAACTTTTCCGTAGCAAACGAACAGCTGACAGATGATGGGCGTCTCTTGGAGGCGGCTTAACTTGCCAGTCTTCTTTCTTTGTCACCTTCACTGGAATAAACATCAGTTTTTCCCACAATGAATCAGGCATAGCATGGTCAGCCTTCGTGTCTAGATATCTCTTATACCTAGACACATGAACCAGTGACTTATGACGTGGAAGTGGCTCTGCTGCTGATTAAGTCATGACAGGAGCTGGGAAAAGTGTTGGAGCACACAAGGTGGCCATTGTGCTCTTGCGCATTGGATCCAAGAGAACACTAGTGCCCCCTGGAGACCCTGCAACCATCAAAGGGATATTTACAGGTTGTGGGACCTATTGTAGCCTTCATGACAGCTTTTACAAGCTCTTGGAACAAGGGCATGTCTTTCGCGACTAAGGGGGCGGCTGACTGAGCTATTCCCATGAGCGAGGGTTGTGTGCTAGTTGGTCGCAAGACCAGCTTTCCCCTGGCAAATGAAATGCCGATAGTGCGTGCGACACCATAGTGAAGCATGTCAATGGGAAAGGAACTGAACACTAACAGTGGTGAGAACATTGGTAAACATGTCCTGAAGGATGATAGTGGGACATAGCATTTGAACATCTGACACTTTGTCGTGCACAGTTAGCTCGCAAGCCTGAGCTATGCATGCTGGCACACGAACACTTTCAAGAGCTCTTATAGAGAGTTTACACTCATCCAGGCGCAAACTAGTGGGATCGGCTGGTGACACGCAAGATAAGTTTGGTTTGGTAGGCAACGTTTGCTGGTGCTGCAAAGTATTCCTAAACCAAATGGACAGAACTCCTGAAGGAGCAGTGGCCCGGGGTGCAAGCCCACAAGACTCCACACTTACTTGATGGCCGAGGGCCATACTGGAAGGAACTTCCGGCTCCATGGAGCTGTCGGACATGATCGCCAAAAGGCTTCAAATATCAAAGGTCCAGGGTGCTAGTGGGAGGTAATGAGGAATCATGCACTCGTTTACAAGTTACTCAAGGGGTAGACCATCCAAGTGATGAGTACCTCTTATGCTGGTGATTGTGTCCCTTGAAAGGCCAGCAAACTCGTAAGGATGTGGTTCGTAAGGACTCGGAATGTCGAGCAGACCTAGTGTGCGGGGAAAACCCGCATGCATTCTCATCCCAAGGGGTGAACATGGTAGGCTGGAGCTTGAGAGAGAACAAACCTGCAAGAGCAGCTCGATATGCTGGGACAAACCTGCATAATTGCAGTTCCTCAAGAATTTGCACACCTATAAAGAAAAAAGTAAAGTTAATATGGCTGGTGAATTAGGTAAGGTAACCAGGAGAGAGCGACGCAAACGTCTGCACTGAACCGTAGCCAAATCAAACGTAGAAAGCAGTCACTGGATTAGTGTGAGCAGGGTAGTTGGTATACCACTCCTTCACTAACTAGCAGGGAGTCGTTGACACCTCGCTTGAAAGTTTTTATGGCTAAACCAGCTGAATGCTAAATTATTTCTCATAAAGTAAAAGTTTGTGTGAAGGAACAAAACCAGAGTTTTAACAATAAAATTTTTTATTTCTATACTCTGTGGATGTTCATTTATATTCCACCCATCCTCCCAACTGAGTAGTGTCATGAGACTAGTGATCTGGTTTCAACTTGGAGAAAGAAACACAGAACTATGGGGCCACATCGCCTAGATCAGTGTTACACAAAGTGGTGATAAGCAAACCAGCACTGGTCCGCAAGCCAACAGCTGCCAGTAAATGGCGAGTTTCCAAAAAAGAAAAAACTATCATAATTGAATTCATTTTTTATTATGCATTGCAGTAAACAACTTTAGAGCTGGCTGGTGGTGTGTGGTACTCACCGACCGTGGTAGACAGATACTAATCCTGTAGGTTGGAGGAGAAAGTCAGAGAGATTACTATAGAGCAGAATTTACAAAGCTTTAAATTAGATTCAAAAGTATTCTATCAGACAAGATGCACCCACTAACAATTGAAGAGTACTTTTACTATTTACTGTATTTGAAATTTTCTCGTCACATAAGAATTAAGTTACTGTATATGATATGACAAATTCGTGGATAATTTGTATTTTTCCTAACTATACAAACCTTAGCTATTTAATATGGGTAATTACTTTCGGCGTAGCTGAAATGACGAGCCATTAGAATTTTAACGAGGGTTTACTACCCCACTGCTAGTTAGCGGGGGGTAGGGAGGGTAGCTTGCTACTCCCCCTCTCACACACACCTGTGTTTGAGCTCACTTTGCTTGGAGGTAGGACTTCAAGGGGGATAGGGCTGGCGGGCAAGTTTGATTAAATAGCTAAGGTTTGTATAGTTAGGAAAAATACAAATTATCTACGAATTTGTCATTTGTTCCATAACTGACATACAAACCACGCTATTTAATAGGGGTGACTCACCCATTAGGAAGGGTGGAACGTCCCAGCCAGTACTGGCTTTTGGCTTTGCCCGGGGACTCATTATTTGAGTGTGTCAGCACTCAACAATAAGGAGTCCCTGCAACTCGCTAGAACCTTGCTATGCAAGGACTGCGGCCTACGCAAGCTGTGTGTGTGAAGGTATAATAAAGTGTGACTCGTCCTAGGAAGTTGACCTGTAGTCCTTTAGATGGAAACTTCAGGCTAAGACTCTCCCAATACCACCTCGTCAGGGTATGGGGACATGACAGTATTAGCTTAATACTAGGAACACAAGGAAACATGGTTTACCTGCAGTGGTTTGAGGTCAGCTGTGCAGAGAACCCAGGATGCTGCTTTCCCCAAGAGAGGGGAAGATGAAGAAAAGAATAAGGGCTAGACAAACCTTTTCATTCATGCAGACTAAGACTGGGTAACAATGCCCTCAACCTTCTACTTGTCCACTAAGGAGCCTGAGGTTTTAAACCAGCTGTTGTGCAGCCACCACAGGGCCGATAGAGAACCTATCGAGCCTCCTGTGGGTCACGTCTGGCAGGTAGTGGGCTGTGAAGATTGTCTGACGCTTCCACACCCCAGCCTGAAGAACCTGCGTCACTGAGAAATTCTTCTTGAAGGCCAGAGACGTAGCTACGCCCCTGACATCATGTGCTCTAGGGCGACGTGACAGAGGAGGGTCTGGATTCAGGGACAGATGGATAACCCTACGAATCCATGCCGAGATGGTGTTCTTGGTAACCCTCCTCTTAGTCCTCCCAGTGCTAACAAACAATGCTTGTACCTGAGGACGGACTGCAGCCGTTCTTTTGAGATATAGCCTTAGACTCCTTACTGGGCACAGTAGGAGATGGTCTGGGTCATCTGTTACAGAATGAAGACGCGAAATCTGCGGCCCCCAGCAGATTCAGTGTCTTAGCAATAAACTCAAGGACGAATTTGAACGTTACCTCCCCCCATCCCCTTGAATGAGCGATGTCATATGAGAGACCATGAAGTTCACTGACTCGCTTGGCCGATGCCAAAGATAGCAGGAACACCGTCTTCCAAGTTAGGTAGCGATCTGAAGCCTGGCGTAATGGTTCATAGGGAGGCCTCTTAAGAGACCTGAGAACTCGAACCACGTTCCATAGAGGAGGTCTCACTTCCGACTGAGGGCAGGTAAGTTCATAACTTCGTATGAGTAGGGAAAGTTCCAGCGAGGAAGAAATGTCCGTTCCTTTGATCCTGAAGGCTAGACTTAAGGCTGAGCGATAGCCTTTCACCGCCGAGACTGAAAGGTGCATTTCTTCCCGCAAATACACGAGGAACTTCGCTATTGCTGGAATAGTGGCATTGAGTGGAGAGATACCCCTTCCACGACACCAACCACAGAAGACTTTCCACTTTGCCTGGTAGACATGCGGATGATTTTCGCAGATGTCCAGACATCCTAATCGCAACTTGTTGCGAAAATCCTCTCTCAGCGAGGAGATGCTGGATAGTTTCCAGGCGTGAAGTCGTAGCGAAGCTACGGCTTTGTGGAAGATGTTGGCATGTGGTTGTCTGAGTAGATCGTGTCGCGGTTGGAGTTATCTCGGAAGTTCCGTTAGGAGTTGCAAAAGGTCCGGAAACCATTCCGCGTGATGCCATAGCGGAGCTATGAGGGTCATTGAAATATTGACCGATATTCTGGTCTTGTTGGAAGGCATCTTGCTCTCCAGAGTGCCTTGGGATCTGGGACTGGGGAGCAGTATAGCGGAAGCTTGAAATTCAATGCTGTCGCGAACAGATCCACAGTCGGGGAACCCCACAAAGTCAGGACTTTGTAGGCTACTAGACGCTCTGCTCAGATTGTTAGCGAGCACATTCCTCTTGCCCGGGATGAAACGTGCCGATAGTGGAATCGAGTGGACTTCGGTCCATCAAAGTATCTATACAGTACTGCAAGATGGGATAGCTGCTTCGAAAAGGTACCTCCTTGCTGGTTGATGTAAGCCACTACTGTGGTGTTGTCGCTCATTACCTCCACAGAGTGACCCGCCAGGTATTGTTGGAACTGTTGAAGGGCCAAGAAAACGGCCTTCATCTCTAAAAGATTTATGTGGAGGCACTTTTCTGATTCTGACCACAGGCCTGAGGTCCTGTGGTGCAGAACGTGGGCCCCCCACCCTTTCTTTGAGGCATCCGAAAACAGCATCAAATCCGGGGGGAGGACGAGAAGATCCACTCCTCTTCGTAGGTTCTCGTCTGTCACCTACCACTGGAGGTCCGTCCGTTCCGCAGGTCCCATAGGAATCATGACGTCCGGGGAATCGTAACCTCGATTCCACTGGGACTTGAGTCGCCACTGGAGGGATCTCATCCTGAGGCGACCGTTGGGAACTAGACGAGCCAAAGATGAGAGGTGACTGATGAGACGTAACCACGATTGGGCTGGAAGTTCTTCTCGTCTGAGAAAAGGGCTTGCGACCTTCCTCAGCCTTGCTATCCTGTCGTCTGATGGGAAGGCTTTGTGGAGATTGGTGTCTATAATCATGCCTAGGTATACCAGTCTTTGAGTGGGAAGCAGAGAGAACTTCTCGAGATTTACCATGATCCCCAGATCCTGGCAAAGTCCCAGAAGTTTGTCTCGGTGACGAAGAAGGGATGACTCCGAGTCTGCTAGGATCAGCCAGTCGTCTAGATAACGGAGGAGACGGATGCGGATCCTGTGTGCCCACGACGATATTAGGGTGAACACACTGGTGAAAACCTGTGGTGCTGTGGAAAGACCGAAACACAGCACCCTGAACTGGTACACCTTGTTGTCTAGGCTGAATCTTAAGTACTTCATTGAAGACGGATGGACTGGGATCTGGAAGTACGCGTCCTTCAGATCCAGTTTACACATGAAGTCTTGCGGTCTCACTGCAAGTCTGACCGTGTCTGCGGTCTCCATGCTGAACGGAGTTTGCTTGACAAACTTGTTCAGAGCCGAGAGGTCGATGACTGGTCTCCAGCCTCCAGACGCCTTCTTTACAAGAAAGAGTCGACTGAAGAAGCCTGGGGACCCGTCGAGGACCTCTTGGAGAGCGCCCTTCTTCAACATGGTCTGGACTTCTGCCCGAAGGGCCTGCCCCCTTGCTGATCCCATGGCAAGGGAGCTCAATGACACTGGATTCGTCATCAGGGGAGGTAAAGATGTTGTGAACGGGACGCGATATCCCTGACTGATTACGGAAATCTTCCAGGAATCGGCCCTGAGTTGCTGCCACCTGTCTGCGCAACTTTGTAGGCATCCCCCACTGGTGGACGTGCAGGGGGACTGTCAATCCTAGCGTTTGCGGCCTCGGCCGCTCTCTCTAGGATTCTTCCCTCCCCTGGAGGACTTCTGGCCTTGCCTGTCCTTGACAGGAAAGGGCTTAGACACCACTGTCTTCGCTGCCGCTGTCGGTTTCGTGGTCTTGGTAGGATGGGGCTGCTGAGGTGCTGGAGGCTTATAGGGCTTGGATGTCAAAGCCCTATGTAGGAGGGAGTCTTGGTGGGACTTCCTCCACCTCTCAGCAGCATGCTCCACGTCTTTAGGCTCAAACAGATTTGTTCCCTCCACGGAAGAATGTCTGAGCCTACTTATCTCGGTGCTAGGGACCTTCTGATGGAACCTCTCAGCCACCGCATCCCGACGTTTCAGGATGGTGTTCGCCCACAAGTTCGAGACTTGGTGGGCCAGAAACTCGATTGTGCGAGTGCCTGAGAGTAGAAAGGTCTCCATAGCTTTCCTGGTACGTTCTTTGGAGAAATCCTCCGAACATATCAGGATACCTAAGGTCCCTAACCAAATATCCAGCCACGAAGTGGCCTGCATAGTACACTTCGCAACCTTCTCCTGATTAAGGATCTCAGTCGCCGAGAATGAGACCTGCCGGTTGGAGAGTCTCTCAAAAGGGACTCCCCTGGTAAGCTCTTCCAAAGAATGGTGAAGGGGAAGAGCTAAACAAGGCTCCTCTAAGATGTCGAAGTACCTCCTCTGCTGAAGGCGAGGAGGTGGGAGAAGCTTGTTGCTGGCACTGGATCGGCTGGAGGAGGCTAGCTCAGAGAGCTGGACCGCGATCTTGTCCCTGGTACTCTTAACCCCCTAAGAATAGGGCAAAGACGCACTGGCCTTAAAAGGGTTTTTGAGTCCGAAATACTCGGTCATAGACCATGTCTTTGCCCTCTCGAGGGGGAATCTCTGGGTCAGCAAACCCATTGAGAGTCCTCATAAGGGTCAGAACCTGCCAAAATGCATGTTCTGACTCCTGCAGCTCTCCTCCGGATGGACTAGCAGCGAAGTCTCCAGTCCCCAAGGGCTCTTCTTGGGGAGACTCGCGGACGTTCTCTGAGTGACTGGCTGGCTGGCTCCGTTCTAAGTCTTGACGAGGATTTCGGTACTGTTTTGGAGTCCTTCGACTCCCTCCTGGGAGGGATGCAGGACTCCATCAACGACGGAGGTAGGCTCTTCTCCGCCCCTACCCGAGAAGACTTTCCAGTGCGAGGTGGGGTTTCCCTCATTGGTGCGATAGGGGAACATCTCACCTCACGTGACTCCCCTGAGGACGGGTAATCCTCGTCCAAAAGGGAGGGAGAAAAAGTCTGGGGGGGGAGGGGGCCTGCCTCGAAGGCTTACGAGGAGACAGCTTAGTCCTCGGAGAAGTCACCGCGTCCGAAACTCCTCTTTTTCTCTTCAGGGGAGTAGACGCAGCCAAGGATTTGTGGCCCAATTGAGAGAGAACAGGCTTGAAAGCCTGGGTAACCGCTCTGATTAGTGCCCTAAACCAAGGCTGCTGGCTGACGGCTGCGCTGTCAGACACTCTCTCTGGAGGGACAGGGATCGACCGATCTCGGGGAGGAGTTTCCATAGGGTGGTTCGCCTGTAATGAAAAAGAAGAAATGCCCCTGGACCTTTCTGGATCCTTCCCCCCTACCGGCGAGCGATCTGTTCAGCGCTTGTGGGGGGGGGGGGGGGGGGGGGGGAATGCAGCGATGGCGACCTAGCCGTGCGTTGTCTTGCAGCCTCGCACGCGGGAGGGTATTGACGATCGCGCGGGGGAGCGGGCTGGCGCTCGGGCGATGGGGAATACCGGGGGTCGCGGGCGAGCGATGGCGCCTAGAAGCGTGCGCAGGAGGCTGGTTGGGCGCTCGCGCGCGAGGGTGAATGTTCGCTCGCAGGATCAGGATGAAGGGCCTGTGGGCAAGAGATCGTGCGCCCAAGAAGACGTCGTAGGGTGCGTGCGCGCAGGAGAGATATCCCTTGCGCGCGGGCGCGCAGCCGGAAACTGCGTTCGTTGGCGCGCCTCTTGTGGGCGCACATCAGGCTGGCGGTGTGTAGCTGCTGTAGGAGATAGGCATGGGCGCGTGTAGGTGCGCTGGCGAAGGATGGCGCGCAGGAGAAAGCAGGCGGCGCGCTGGCGCGTGGGCGAGCGCTGACGAGTAAGAGAAGTCTTAGACTTCCCTACCGCAACCAGATCCGAAGATCGTGGGCACACAGGAGAGCGCTGGCGCGCAGGCGAGCGCTGGCGCACAGGAGAGCACTGGTGCATTGTTGAGCGCTGGCGCGCATAGCACATAGTAGGTTGAAGGCGCGCAGTGGCTCGCTGGCAACCAGGTGAGCGTTGGGGCGCTATCTCAGGAACTGCAGCAGCAGTTGAGCGCTGGCGCGCTATCTCTGGAAGCTCAATGAGGTCAGGAGATCATTGGCGCACATGCTTAGCATGACGCGTAAGGGACGTGTGCGCTAGATGGCGTGTACGCCCTTGTTGCCCCGAAGGGACCGGTGCCTGACTTTTAAAGACAGGTTTAGTTGGCGCGTACAGCGCATCAGCTGCCAGGAACGGCGACGGCAGGTCAGCAGGTCTGTCGGGTGGAAGGTCGACGTGTCCTTTGTAAGGACGACCTTCCACCGAAGGGGATCGCTAACGATCCACAGAGAGATCCAGGGTCGTAGCAGGAACAGTCGGTGATCGATTACGAGGCTCCTCAGCGGCGGACTGCAATGACGATGACTAACCGAAGAGGCGCTTCCTCACCGACTTATAAGATGAAGGAAGGCCTCTCCAGCGAAGAGGAAGGCGAGCCTTGCGACGTATATGCCTTCTGGGGGCCGTTGGATCAGCATGCTGACCTTCAGCAGTCCTCCGAAGAGGAGTCTCTGTGAGTGAACTCCACCGAGGGGGAGAATCACCGGCAGGAGAGACTGTTGGACTTAATTTCTCCCTCGTAGGTTGAGCAGGAACGGGAGAAACTAAGCCTTCAGCTAGTGCGAGGTGAGAAGATGCAGAGGTATTAGGAGATACCGCATTGGATACCTCTAACACCACAACGTCGACAATAGACAGAGGATCAACCTCTGCCAAAGTCGGCGATTGCTTGACAGCAGCACCCAATCGGATGATGTCAATCAGAGCTTCCTTGGAGGGCGAACCTTCGAGCCCCAAGGAAGACCAAAGCTGGAATAAATTGGTTACATTTGAATCAACATTTAAATTCTCCCCCGGGTGAAGAGGTGGAGCTGCCTCGCTAGGGGAGGCAACGCCATCTCTCGAAACCCGAGATCGGGAAACAGAACCACGGTCTACGCTACCACTCGCCGGTCTCTCGAAAGAAACCGATCGAGTGGGAGCTTCGGAGGAGGTTTGGGCAACGGAAGAAGAGTCCTTGGGATTTTCTCCTTTCAAAGAAATCTTCGAAGGAGAAATATCCCGCCTGGACTTCTTCTTACGTCGCCGAGAAAACCTCTCCCACTGGGAGGTAAGCCACTCCCTACACTCACCACACTTATTACTACTATCACACCGTTGACCCCTACAGTAAGGCCAAAGGGTGTGAGGGTCCGTCTCGACCGCCGACATAAATGTACCACAAGGGTGGTCGGGTAATCCAGGACATTTGCGCATGTTCACAGAGGCCAACTTCACACTCAAAGCTGTAGAAGAGAAAGCAAAAATACATTAATGGCTGTCAGAGAGGCGAGGGTGAGACCGGACATGTCCGACTACCACCCGAGCCGAGAGCAAAGAGAGCTCAAGCACAGGTGTGTGTGAGAGGGGGGGGGGGGGGGTAGCAAGCTACCCTCCCTAACCCCAGCTAACTAGCGGTGGGGTAGTAAACCCTCGTTAAAATTCTAATGGCTCGTCATTTCAGCTACGCCGAAAGTAATAACTCTATTAAATAGCGTGGTTTGTATGTCAGTTACAGAACAAATCTGCAATTATGCATCCAACACTAAGTGCCTCTGAACGTTATTAATTTAGTTTAATCAATTACTATCTTCTCTCTCAATGACTTTGTCCATGAAAACAAACACAGTATCTACTTATATTAGGATTTTTCTGGCCTTACCAATTTTACTCCTTTCCTTTCGCATTGATCTTTATTAACTATGATCCTTTTACGGGCTGCAAAATTCCTACGGCCCATGCCTAGCCGAAAGGGCCAGGCAATCTACAACAAATATGACCCTTCAAATCACATTTTTGAGTTATGGGCCGCATAATTGCTAGACCCTGGCTGGAAGGGCCAGGCAATCTAAAACAACAACAAAGAACAATTTAGTGTAAAATGATATGGCCTACACACAGTTACCAGCAAGAAGTTGAACAGTGATCATCATACAAATAACTACACATTTGTTATAACCCACTGATCTGAGAATGTAAGTATGAAAAATCTTAACCAATTTATTTGTAGTAAAGTAATAAATTTTATTTAAATTATAACACAAAATCTTAATTATTGTACCTCGATTCCTTACCTACCAGTTTTGTTTCCTCTAATGGATAAGAAAAAAAAAAATTAGGACAAGTGTGTTGTTACTGCAGGCGTAATAGTGTGTACTGTGATTGTAGCCCTTTAACAATACACTTATGGCTTCTCTGTTATCATTATCATCATTACATTAAAAAAAATATTAAACTTTAATTTCTAAATATAATGTAAGAACAATGCACTCGCCAGATTATTTTTTAGTTTTAACAAAGAGAGTTGAAAAAATCTATTATATGTCTAATGGTTACATATGGAAAATTTTTATCATTAAATTAAAGAAAAACTTTATTTTACCTAAAAATAAAATGGAAACAATCTGATATTTGCGACAATACTAATGATTTTTATATCCCTAACTTACAGATGACAAAATGAGGCCCTACGGATATGTTAATCCAACTGATTGCTGAACGCGATTTTGAATCAGACGACGGCGATGTATATGAAACTGAAGTACAGTAAACTGACAAAATCCATTGTGGTCAACAAGCTTACAAAAATTGTGAACCATGTAAAGGTGAATGCTTTAAATTCAAAACTATTCACCGCATTATGTTATAATATGGGAGCTAATCATAAACAGCTCCTATTACATGTGATTCACGTTGGTTATCAAGGGAGAAAATCCTGTCAAAAGTGTTTGAGCTACAAAATGAGCTAGCTGAGTTTCTTCAGGACAAAAATCTAATTTAGAAGTAATTATTTGGGAATGTATTGGTTAGCCAAGCTGGCTTGATGAGGCTGATATCTTGTCACTATAATGATCTAAAACACCTCTATGCAAGAAGCGATGGCTTTGTGTTTTACAGTGGTAGACAGACAAGATCGACGGACAGAAACGAAAGCTAAAAGTATGGAAAAGTTGAGTGTCAATTACTAGGACGTGTTTCATCAATTAGCGACAATCATCGATGATGCCGGTGAAGACCTTAATATTACTGTACATCATTATGAAATGTCATCAGAGAACTATTGGCGAATCTGGGAACCAGTCAGTTTTACTTTCTGGTAGATGATGATCCGTGGAAAGGATATGGATGGATCCGAAATCTGTTTATTTCACTGCAAGATCAATTGTATCATTATGGAGGATAAATTGTTGGAGCTGGCTGATGTGGTATTGAAGAGGAGTTTTGAAACTACAGTACATCATCACCTAGTTCCTTTTGTATTAATGTGAAAGCAAAATATCCTTTGCTTAGTGAAATTGATCTGAAAATAATTCTTCCATATTCTAATACAGTATATACCTCTGTGAGACTGGCTTCTCAACCATGACTATCATTAAGACTACAATATATACAAATTATATGGACATTTATTTTCCATTGCGCATGACTCTGTCCTCAGTTGAACCGCTACTGGATAAACATACAAACTTGAGAAGTAGACTTACAATGAGCCTGCTGCTGCTTTGTATATTTATCCAGTGAGCTGCTCATCTGTCACATAAGTAATGATTAAGATAATAAACTGCTTATATAATATTGTATTTGTTTACAAAATGAATAAAGGTTAAAAAAATCAACTTTCATTATGTTCATTATACATGGTTCCTGTATAAATAAATGTTCCTAAGAAACCTTACCAGTCCCTAGCACAATGGGAAATAAAATCCCAGTATGCCACATCAGATACTCCGAGAAGTAGGCCTACTTCCTTAGTGGACAAAAGGTGGCTTTGTGGTCAAAAAGCAATCTCATGTCATATATAGTAATAAATGATCCTGGAATTACATGGATATCTGGTACTGCTAAAGGGATTGTATAGTATTGGAAGAAATGAATGCAAAGGATGGTCAGAATTATGAAAAATCTTATACAACTTGCACAATTAGTAATTGAATGACAATATAATAGATGTTAAGTTTTTCGCCAGTAATAGACAATAGAAAAGAAAAATGTCATAACTATGGCTATGCTTTTGAGGGCTCGGAACCTTTAAAGGTTTAAATATAAAGGGCGCTCATGAATGGCAGAGACAAAGGACAGTGATATGGCCCTAGCTGGCAGGACAATTCCCTAGAGACTGACCATATATATATGTGATCAGCACCCAAGCCCCCTCTCCACTCAAGCTACAACCAGGGAGGGGCAGGCAATGACTGCTGATGACTCAGCAGGTAGACCTATAGGTCCCCCAAACCCCAACATCCTTAGCTCACAAGGATGGTGAGGTTGCAGACATTACAAGAACTACCAGGTTTGTGTATGCATGTCAGCTAGCATTTTTTCTACACGAGATCCTCTGCTTTTTATGTTGCTGCCATTCTTCTTTTTTGGCATTCTTCAAGGATACATGTCTCAATTCTTGCCACTGAGGCCAATTTCTTGATTTCATTCAATAAGTTTTTGTACATACGTGCTGTCAGAATTAATGCACTTAACACACACAAATACTCTCTCTTTAAATATCCTGTGAATATCAACAGTTTATAACAATATATTGAATTAGATGTATATAAATGGTTCTTAAATAACAGTGGCCGATTGCTTTATTTTCTGGTTTAATCAAAACAACTTAAATTGCAAAAATATAGTTGTAGCACATTGAGATCGGAAGTTGTAACAGCTCGCTTGCCCACGTATCCTACCCTCTACCTTATCCTTCGAGACAAGGTTAACTCTATTTGGGGAAGGATAGCCATGGCTTTTTATCAACATGTCCCTGATTTATACACGATATCTCTCAGGATATTCGCTCCAGAGGTCAGAACTCTGTTGATACCTCTAAGGTAAAATTTCTCTGGTATATCACTCGCAGAAATATCCCAAGTAGAAGTTGCCAATGAGGAACTTCCACCAGGACATGACTCGAGCCCAAAAATATATACAAAACCACTTATTTGTTATAACAATAGTCATGCCTCAGCATTCATGGGGATTAGGTAACAGAACACTAGGAAAAGTGAAACCTTGCAGGGTCTAGTAAAGTGAGATAAATGATCACCACCCTTACCAACTGGTGTTTAACACCCTAAATGACTCGCTGTATTGTTCAATGTGCCTCGATAGCAATAGTTATAATCTAATTTTTATAAAAAAAAATGGGTAAAGCTGAAGAATAGAAGGTCGAGAAAGGTAAGGACACCAACAACTTAAAGAAGAGCCAGAGAAGAGTGGTGCATCTAGGATATGTATACCAATAAAGCAGCAGTCACAAACAGCCTAAATGCAGCAAGAGAAATGCACCATCAAGCTACTAGCAGTAGCGTATAAAGTATTTACAGTATCATGTATTAGTAGAGCAGTGGGACAGGTCAATGTCCGATAGTTAAGAATGAAGGGTCAAGGGACTTTTAATAAGTTATTGATGATAAGTACTGTAATTTTCCAGGGTAAGGCGATGAGGTACTGTATACCAAAATCAAATAGTCCAATGTAGGAGGGTCATCTCGCAGCAAATCAGACCGTAGACTGAACAACTAGCAGTTTCCATTAGTTAGTAGTTATTGCAGAGGTCTCCAGTTTATAAAAATTCTGCAACATTTTCCAAAAGGCCTATACCACTTTAGTACCATAGGGAAAGAAATTAGTGGTGAAGAAGTCATTCAAGTAGCCAAGTTTGACGATAAACCAACGGGAGATCATGGGACTATGATAGTGAAACTTCAAAATGAAAAGCCTTCACTAAAGTAGACATGACAGAGATATAGACAGATCCCAATGTTAGAATTATCAAGGTTAAAGATAGCTTTCATAGTGATGCCCTTTGGATTTATGCACTCTAAAGCAACCTTTAAGAAAGTGACGAGGAAGATGTTGACCAGATCCAAGAACAATGACCATTTTGTGGATGTGTTAACTGTGTGTAACATTTGGGAACCACATATCAAGGAACCCCAATGACTAATTCTAGAGAGTGAGGGGAAGCAGAACTGACTTCCCAACATTCAACGTATTAGATTGGATAGGATGAATTTGAATTTCTAGGACAAGATCAGTTGTAACAAGAAAATCCACGAATAAAGCAAAATTGATGAAGATCCAGGATATAGTACCACCAAAGACCAAGACATAAACAAAATCATTCTAAGATTAACAAGGTACTCCACAAAGTTTGTGAGGAACTACACAAACTTTGCAACTTCCCTGCCTGGCCTGTTTAAGTAAGGACAGCCGAGCAAAACATTGTATAGAAGGAACTTCAATTGAATAGATTTGATGCATTGAAGACGGCATAAGGAAATGGATCGATGGTAAATATGCAGACTTCAATGTGACTTTAATAAAAAAAAACAGAGACATGGCCTTCTGCAAGAATTTCAAGTGGGATGTTTCAACCCTCTTTTATAGGAAGGAAACTTGAGAAAAATTAGCACAACTTGAGTAGAATGGAAAAGAAATGACTAGTACTTGCAATTGTTGTCAAGATATTTGCATTCCATCCCAGAATATTTTTTGGCCATCCAGTTCACACTTAAAAAAAAAAAAAAAAGCTAAGCTATATTGTTCTTTTTCCTACTAATTTCTCGTAAATTTGTTCATTAGTATGAGAAAAAAATGAAAGTAATGAAATTTTTTAAGCTTTAAAAAAGGTGGAATGGCTTTAAATCTGTGTAGAGTATGACAATTCCCTTTCAACCCCAAATAATAAACAGCCATATGTATAAGTATACTCAAAGCTTTATGAAAAGACAATTTTACAATTGAATATGGAAAATAAGTATATATTCTTAACAAAATACCATCATCTTAAAAATTGGTGGTAGATTCATACTTTGAAGAAATAATGACTTGGCAATACCTACATTACATATTTATGTGGGATCATTTTGGAACAAGAATTATTATTGAACAATTACAGACAGTTAATCTTATTTCTATTAATAAATTAGAGATAATTGCAAGTTAATGTTACATACTAATCTCAACACAGATCCCTTGACATGTAAAATGCATCAAACATACCATATGAATATCAATAAAATTTAACGAATTTGGAAACAATTTGTATTTTTCTTAGCAATGCAAACCTGGAGCTCTTTACTATGGAGTATTTATTTCGGCAAAACTGAAACCAGCCAATAAGCTTTTTGTCAGGGTTAACTACCCACCGCTATTTAGGCTAACTCACTTTTGTAATTGCGGCAGGACTTTCCGGGAGTAGGTGCTGGCGGGTACAGTATGTTTTAAATCTTTTTCTTTTTAACAGCATGCAATTTGCCAGTAACTGTGCTATTGTCATTTTTAGAGAGGATATTGATATTCATGAGTAAATGATCTACAACTTTACTTTGAAAGTGTACATATAAACATTCGTTTATACACTAATTCCAGGGACATTTCAGAGTTCAGCGATTGTTCTGTTGTTGTCTTTGGGTAGTGAGGTTAAGTTGCAACACATTACAAGTAGCAAGGTAAGTCTCCTCATCATCAGGACTGAAGAGTAATTTTTAGGTAGTAGGTTGGCCAGGGCACCAGCCACCTGTTGATACTACTGCTAGAGTTATAGGGTCTTTTGACTGGCCAGACAGTACTACATTAGATCCTTCTCTCTGGTTACGGTTCATTTTCCCTTTTGTCTACACACACACACAGCGAATAGTCTGGCCTATTCTTTACATATTCTCCTCTATCTTCATACACCTGACAACATTGAGTTTACCAAACAATTCTTCTTCACCCAAGGAGTTACTGAACTGTAATTGTTCAGTGGCCACTTTCCTCTTGTTAAGGGTAGAAGACTCTTCAGCTATGGTCAGCAACTCTTCTAGGAGGACACTCCAAAATCAAACCATTGTTCTCTAGTCTTGGGTAGTGCCATAGCCACTGTACCATGGTCTTCCACTATCTTCGGTTAGAGTTCTCTTGCTTGAGGGTATACTCGGGTATGCTGTTCTGTCTTGTTTCTCTTCCTCTTGTTTTGTTAGTTTTTAGTTTTTATAGTTTATGTAGGGAATATTTATTTTAATGTTACTCGTCTTAAAAATTTTATTTTTCCTTGTTTCCTTTCCTCACTAGACTATTTTCCCTGGTGGTGCCCCTGGCCTTATAGCATCCTGCTTTTCCAACTAGGGTTATAGCTTAGCAAATAATAATAATAATAATAAAAGGAGAGGATTTCATAACTAACCATACAATTGGGCCTCAATATTTCTGGGTTCAATGTTTGCATATTCGTTTACTCGCAATACCGAGAACCATATAGCATATAAATAAAAAATCCCCAATTTGTGGTTTCGTGAAAAGTACTCTCGTTGGCCAACGTTTTCAAACTGACCTAGCAAAGCACAAATCCAATTTTATAGTTATTCAGTGATAAATGCTTTCTGTTGTTATTCTAACAGAGTAATAATAATGAATAAAAGAAGTTCACACACACATTACAGTATGTTAAAGTAAATTTGATATGTAATATATGATGCTGATGAAAATAAAAAATATGTATTACAGTTAAAAAATTCTCTCTCACTCTCTTACTATGAATGAGAAAAATGTTATTTTCATTAGTAAAATAAATTTTTGAATATACTTACCCGATAATCATGTAGCTGTCAACTCCGTTGCCCGACAGAATTCTACGGAAGGGATACGCCAGCGATCGCTATACAAGAGGGGGGTGTACTCACAAGCGCCACCTGTGGCCAGGTACTGCAGTACTTCTTGTTGACACCACCTCAATTTTTCCTCGGTCCACTGGTTCTATGGGGAGGAAGGGTGGGTCAATTAAATCATGATTATCGGGTAAGTATATTCAAAAATTTATTTTACTAATGAAAATAACATTTTTCAATATTAAACTTACCCGATAATCATGTAGCTGATTCACACCCAGGGAGGTGGGTGAAAACCAGTGTACATGTATATCAAGAAGCTAAGTATCCCGTATTTCATATTATCAGTTATTCAAAATAACAATGAAATTACAAGTACCTGGTAAGGAAGTCGACTTGAGCCATTACTCTGCCTTAAATAAGTTCGTCTTCCTTACTGAGCGCAGCGTTCCTCTTAGGAGGCTGAACAACTCTAAGGTGCTGAAGTATCAAGGGCTGCAACCCATACTAAAGGACCTCATCACAACCTTTAACCTCGGCGCTTCTCAAGAAAGAATTGACCACCCGCCAAATCAACAAGGATGTGGAAGGCTTCTTAGCCGACCGTACAACCCATAAAAAGTATTCAAGAGAAAGGTTAAAAGGTTATGGGATTATGGGAATGTAGTGGCTGAGCCCTCGTCTACTACTGCATTCGTTGCTACGAATGGTCCCAGGGTGTAGCAGTACTCGTAAAGAGACTGGACATCTTTGAGATAGAATGATGCGAACACTGACTTGCTTCTCCAATAGGTTGCATCCATAACACTCTGCAGAGAATGGTTCTGTTTGAAGGCCACTGAAGTAGCCACAGCTCCCACTTCATGTGTCCTTACCTTCAGCAAAGCAAGGTCTTCTTCCTTCAGATGAGAATGTGCTTCCCTAATCAGAAGCCTGAATAGTAAGAAACTGAGTTCTTAGAACTTGGGAAAGAAGGTTTCTTGATAGCACACCATAAGGCTTCTGATTGTCCTCGTAAAGGTTAAGACCTTTTTAGATAGTACCTAAGAGCTCTAACTGGGCAAAGTACTCTCTCCAGTTCATTCCCCACCAAGTTGGACAGGCTTGGGATCTCGAACGACTTAGGCCAAGGACGTGAAGGAAGCTCGTTTAGCAAAAACCGAGCTGCAAGGAACATGTAGCCGTTTCAGATGTGAAAACAATGATCCTGCTGAAGGCGTGGATCTCACTTACTCTTTTAGCTGTTGTCAAGCACACGAGGAAAAGAGTTTTTAATGTGAGGTCCTAAAAAGAGGCTGATTGGAGAGGTTCAAATCTTGATGACATAAGGAACCTTAGGACCACGTCTAGATTCCAGCCTGGAGTGGACAACCGACGTTCCTTTGAGGTCTCAAAAGACCTAGGGAGGTCCTGTAGATCTTTGTTGGTGGAAAGATCCAAGCCTCTGTGGCGGAAAACCGCTGCCAACATACTTCTGTAACCCTTGATCGTAGGAGCTGAAAGGGATCTTACTTTCCTTAGATGTAACAGGAAGTCAGCAATCTGGGTTACAGTGGTACTGGTTGAGGAAACTGCATTGGTCTTGTACCAGCTACGGAAGACTTCCCCTTGAGACTGATAGATTCTGAGAGTGGATGTTCTCCTTGCTCTGGCAAACGCTCTGGCTGCCTCCTTCGAAAAGCCCCTAGCTCTTGAGAGTCTTTCGAAAGTCTGAAGGCAGTCAGACGAAGAGCGTGGAGGTTTGGGTGTACCTTCTTTACGTGAGGTTGACGTAGAAGGTTCACTCCTAGAGGAAGAGTCCTGGGAATGTCGACCAGCCATTGCAGTACCTCTATGAACCATTCTCTCGCGGGCCAGAGCGGAGCCAATCCACGTCAGCCGTGTCCCTTTGCGAGAGGAGAACTTCTGAAGTACCCTGTTGACAATCTTGAACGGCGGGAATGCATACAGGTCGAGATGGGACCAATCCAGCAGAAAAGCATCCACGTGAACTGCTGCTGGGTCTGGAATCGGAGAACAATACAACAGGAGTCTCTAGGTTATCGAGGTAGCGAACAGATCTATGGTTGGCTGACCCCACAGGGCCCAAAGTCTGCTGCAAACACTCTTGTGAAGGGTCCACTCTGTGGGGATGACCTGACCCTTCCGGCTGAGGCGATCTGCCATGACATTCATACCGCCCTGAATGAACCTCGTTACCAGCGTGAGCTTTCGATCTTTTGACCAGATGAGGAGGTCCCTTGCGATCTAGAACAACTTCCACGAAAGAGTCCCTCCCTGCTTGAAGATGTAAGCCAGGGCTGTGGTGTTGTCAGAGTCCACCTCCACCACCTTGTTAAGCTGGAGGGACTTGAAGTTTATCAAGGCCAGAAGAACCGCCAACAACTCCTTGCAATTGATGTGAAGTGTCCTTTGCTCCTGATTCCATGTTCCCGAGCATTCCTGTCCGTCCAAAGTCGCACCCCAGCCCGTGTCTGATGCGTCCGAGAGGAGACGGCGGTCGGGTTTCTGAACAGCCAAATGTAGACTTCCTTGAGAAGAAAGCTGTTCTTACACCACGCGAGAGAAGACCTCCTCTCTTCGGAAACAGGAACTGAGACCGTCTCTAGCGTCATGTCCTTTATCCAGTGAGCAGCTAGATGATACTGAAGGGGGGGGAGGTGGAGTCTCCCTAACACGATGAACAGGGCCAGCGATGAAAGTGTCCCTGTTAGACTCATCCACTACCTGACTGAGCATCGGTTCCTTCTCAGCATGCTCTGGATGCATTCTAGGGCTTGGAAGATCCTTGGGGCCGACGGAAAAGCCCGAAAAGCTCGACTCTGAAGATCCATACCCAGGTAGACAATGGTCTGGGATGGGACGAGCTGAGACTCCTCAAAATTGACCAGGAGGCCCAGTTCCTTGGTCAGATCCATAGTCCATCTGAGAATCTCCAGACAGCGACAACTTGTGGGAGCTCTTAAAAGCCAGTCGTCTGACGGAGCCGGACACAAGATCATGGTACTGCTGCACAGTCTGTGAACTGTCAACCATGGGGAAGCGAGGAAGTACAGTGACAACCCGAAGCTGTCTAGACTGTCTGGGTCGTATAGACAACTCCTTATCGGGTTGCTGAGGTTGCCGCACTGCGTCACAACAAGTCACTTCTGCTGGTTGTTGAACGTCTTCCCAGTGACACACTGACTCCGTAAACAAAAAATCCTCTAACAAGGACTAAGCTTGGACTGCATGTCTTGCAACACAGCTCAAGGTCTATGGGAGCAGGTGTGGTAACAGACAGGGTTAGCGACTGAAGTGGAACCATTACCTTCCCTGGAAGCATGTTATGCTTAAATAAAAGTCCATAGGAGGCTACGCAGCTAAAGGCTCCTCTCCAAATGACAGAGTCCTCAAGGGAATATCAGAAGGAGGGAGAAAAGCACTTTCTCATCTACAGGGACCATATCCGAGAAAAGCTAAGTTCTCTCAGTGAGGGTTTCACTGGTGCAAAAGCAGCAGACTAGAAGGCAACGTTATGAAACTGCTTGACAGTCTAGTGAGTTGGCAACAACCAAAGATGTGTGACTGAGAAGCATGCGGTAAGGTATGCAGAGCATGCTGTATGTAGAGCATGCTGTATGCAGAGCATGCTGTATGTAGAGCATGCTGTAAGAGAAGCAGAGCATGTTGCATGGCGTGTAACATTTCTCAGAAATTCCATGACCAGTGCTAGATTGAGTAATATCGCATTACTGTCCATTGAAAGTGCACGTGCCGAGGGAATTGATTTAGACTGTTTTGTTGATGAATTTGATAGCCGGCATGATAATCGTAGAATTAAGCTGCACTAAATATACGATCTATAATCTACTTCACCTCAGGACAGGGAAACTCGCCCTGTTGGCAACACTGCATTACTTCATGCATGCTTGCATGGGGTTTTAATATCAACATAATATTTACATTACATTCATAACTCATGATTCATTTTTGTTTTGAAGATATTTTGCCATATTTGCGATTTGTTAAAAATATATTGCAAGGAATACATATATATTTTTTATTTAAGTAATACGAATAACCTCCATTATCATAATGTTTGTGTAGGCATACATGTATATGATTACAAATGCAAGTTATGAAAGTAATGAGGTGTTATTATTGTCATTTGTTATTTCAAAGTTGAATGGGAAGAGGCTCAAGTTGAGGAGAAAGTGGCAGATGCATGCGTTGAGGTGGCTGACTCATAGCATGAGGTTCCTGCCTCAAGAGTTGCGCTTGCCTCAAGGGTTGAGGTGGCTGCGCAGAGAGAGGCTCTTGACTCACGAGTTGAGGTTCTTGAGGTGTGAGCTGCGAGAGTTGAGGTAGCGGCTGCGCAGAACGCAGTTCCTGTCTCACGAGTTGAGGTTCCTGAGGAGCTAGCCTCAAGAGTTGAGGCTCTCGCCTTGAGGAAAGTTGAGGTAGCAGCTGCGAGAGCTGAGGTGGCTGCCTCAAGGATGGTAGAGGTTGTCGTACCTCAAAAGGTTGTAGCCTCAAAGATGGTCTAACTGCAAGAAAATCTTGCCTCAAGGCATAAGACTCCTGCTCCCATTGTTGAGGTTGCCTTAAGGAAGGTTAAGGTTGCTGCACAACTCTGGTAACTGGCAACTCCGAACGCGGTAAGGTAGCTTGAGGAACCTCAACTTCGTACGCCTGGCAGACTGGACTGCGGTGAGGCGGAGCGCTCGCAGGAGGAGGTGTAACCTTCTCAGCCTGAAACTCACGCATTAAGACCGCAAGCTGCGACTGCATGGACTGCAGCAAAGTCATCTTGGGATCAACAGACGATAAGGTCTGTTGAGGCAAAGCCTTAACAGAAGATGAGGTCTGTTGAGGCATCGCCTTACCTCTCTTAGGAGGTGTGCAGTCACCTGATGACTGCGGAGAGTCAGAGCTAACACAATGACTGCATCCGGGTTGTTGAACTCTAGAGGTCTGGACTTTACGTTTAAGAGGTCTTGAGACCTGAGTCCAGCGTTTTCTCCCCGAAATTTCTTCTGCAGACGAGCAAAATAAGGGCTCAATCGTCTGCGGGTGGGAGTGACGGTCTCTGTAAGACACGCCCGCAACCACCGAGGATACTTCTGTGCGCCGATCAAGGCCTGCCGAACCCTTTTGCCCTTCGACATTGCTTCTCCCCTGGGCTTGGGAGCTTGCAAGAGGTCCCGGACTGGGAGGACGACTGGCACGCACAGAAGTACCCTCACGCACAACACTGACACACTTTGCGCTAATCACTTATCACTTTTGATTTTCTGTTTGCACTTATTTCACTGAACTCGAAACTTTAAGTGGTTTGTACCTGAAACACGCAATTCTATCCTTCCTTAAAAGTTAGTAATTGCGAAAACAGAATTACAATGTAACAGAAAAATCTAATGAAAGATAAATAATTCAGTGGCTGGAAAGAGACTAAACACTAGATCAAATAAACTACGTTTAAAATCTCTCACCGCATAAAGCTTGAGAACAAGAATAAAAATCTAGAAACGTTTACCTTCTTCCCCTAAAGAGACTAGGGAGAAGAGCAAAAACGATAACAACGTTACTCGCTTGAACGAAACGTTTATCCAGCTCTCTCTCCCTCCGTCTCTATCTCTCTCTCTCTCTCTCTCTCTCTTGACTTAGAACCTGAGAGAAGAGCCCAATCATATATATCGTTAAAACATATTATTGTTAAAGGAAAAAAACTGAAATATTTCCCAAATAAAAAGTTCCTTTATTAGAATTAAAACCATTAAGCTAAGAAAGAATGAACAAAACGCTAGAAACGGTTACTCTTACTGCAACGTGACACCGTGAAAATTCTCTCTCTATCGTAACGATAGAGCGCAAGTTGAACGTTCTGAACGTCAACAACTGCAGAGACAAAACAAAACGTTAGTTCAACTTTGAAAACAGTACGAGACTATCAAAGAAATTCTTTCAAAAACATTAAAATAGCATAATATGTTAACAGGTAAAACCGAAATGACGGGCTCAATGTTAATTAACTTCGGTACCAAGAAAAGACCGCCTACTATTAGGAAAGGTCGAATATAAACAAATATAAAAATTAATTTTAATAAGTTTATAATAAAAGGAAGTTAATCGAAGAGGCCTATAAAAGGCGGAGAGATAAAAAATAAATCTATAACTTTTGTTAAGCAAAATTAAGAAAGAGAGTCTATACTCTCTTAGACACCAACACTTCCGTCTAAGGGAAGGGTCGGCCATTTAAAGGTGAAAGAGAGTTCATACTCTCTTCGTCACCATAATTAATCAAATTAATTCCAAAAGCTAGCTAAGCTAATAATAAAACTTCCTGAATAGCGAAAGCTGAAATCTTAGAGCAATACTTCACCAAAAACCGTGAACAAGACTCCAAAATTATAAGCGTATCCATGAACGTCTTGCCGGAAGCACGACAGAGGAAAAATTGAGGTGGTGTCAACAAGAAGTACTGCAGTACCTGGCCACAGGTGGCGCTTGTGAGTACACCCCCCTCTTGTATAGCGATCGCTGGCGTATCCCTTCCGTAGAATTCTGTCGGGCAACGGAGTTGACAGCTACATGATTATCGGGTAAGTTTAATATTGAAAAATATATTTTGAAATTGCATTATTTTTATCTAATTACGTATGCCTGATTAATTTTATATTAGGAAAATTGTTATTTCAATAAAAGATAAATAAGGTAATTAGAATTTATATATAATTATGACAAACTTCCTTATTTGTTAATAACAAAAAATAACACCCTTATTTAAATAAATCTTTATTAAAATTACCATCAGGTGATATGAAATTTGTTCAATTATAATTATCTCAAGTTTTAATAAGTTACTTTGATGCACCATCGTGCCTGCGGTCGAAAATTGCTCACAGCTGTTTAAATTTTTTAGCATTCTGACTACTGATAAATAATTAACAAATTACTGTACAGGCGACTGGAAATTATGGTAAAACATATTACATGTTCTTGCCTTGGGCTATGTTTAAAGATTTAATTTCTTTTAAAAATTAATTTTTTCCATTAAGAAATGAGAGATAGAGGAAAAATATTTCTTCATGAAACAAACAAAATTATAACTAATGTACCTACTTTAAAGCCAGATGTATGTTATTATATGGAGAATTTTATTTCTATGTTTAATTTAAACACACACTTGAATGTTTACAGTAATATTTTTCATTCTATTTACGTATTGAAACTAAAATTCTTATATTAATTTATCATGCACGAAGAAATCAAATGCTATCAAAAGGTAATAAGCTGATAATAATTAGATAAAGTTGATAAAAAAAAGGGAAATCAATTACATGGATGTGATTAAAATTGAATGTAAAGAGGTGTTAATTTACACATACGGTATGTAACAAAGCTATTTTTAATAGACAGAGAAAGAGAGAGAGAGAGAGAGAGAGAGAGAGAGAGAGAGAGAATGTTATTAGTTATTGTAGTGCATCTCAGATTTTACCACTTAGAACTTCCTACTTATTACTGATTTTTACTCAATTTCTTATTTTTTTTCACTTGTGGTAGAATAAATATTCATACATTCATTGAAAATGAGCTACAAATAGTGTATTTACAGTATTATACTGTATACAAAACCTTAAAATACAGCATTCGATTTTGTCAGCTCAGACCGACTAGTTTAAGCAGACATTATCACCTAAAAATTCATGACAAAAAGATAATTGTGCCTCATTAATTAATTTTTTACTTTTATTTTCAAATTCAGGTACATTTCAATTATCAACTATTAGTGCTTTGTTTATTCTACAGAACCACTGGGTGTTGTTAAATATAAACATGTGTTTTGTTACTACAGTAAACAAAGCATGGTGCGACTATGACTTTCATGTTAGGAGTCGTCTTACCTTGCACTGAAGCCGTGTTAATGATGTACAATTACCTCTGAAAAGTAGTGTGAACTAAAAGACCATGATAGAAAGCACATGAAAAGAATGTAGTGTAGTACAGTGATTATCTAGTGTGTTAAGTAAACCGTAGTTAGGTTATGAGTTGACCCAACCTAGGGCAGCAAGCATTCGCGGATTCTCGATCTTAGCACCTGTCTCTGTTACCTAACCTCCATGAATAAGGAGGGCCAATTTTATAAAGCCAGGTGAATCTCATTCAATGTGTCGAATTCTCACTGGCTAGGAATGCCCCGAGGGCGAAGATAGTAGCTATGCTGGGATGCACGCTCTGAGCTGTAGTCGAGTTACTGGCAGATTGCAGCGCTATAGAAAAGAAGAAAATTAAAACAATAGAAAAGGTGTCATAAATGAATGCCCCTGAGGCAAACATAGTTTTAAATTAAAAATCATTGTACAGTAGTTCTATTTTCCAAACAGTATTAACAGGAAAGCTTTACTAGTGACCCTCCCAATGCAGGGTGCAAATTAGCTTCCTTTGTTACCAATATGAATAAATTTCAGTACTTCAAGAAGTATGAATTTGAAACACATGGTGAGCATATACATAATTTGAATAGATTGTAAGTAATGTTCACATTTATTTCAAGCACTTGAGTTTGAAGCACATGGTAAGCATATAATTTGCATAAATAATTATAAGTACACTGTGCCGTTGAATATCTATTTCAAGCAATATTATTTTGAGACTATAAACAAATTAAGAAAACAAGGGGAAAGGAGTTAATCAAGTATTTAAAGTAATTTTGTGAAAACATTTTACCCATACTCAAATAAGTTTCTAGCTTCAAGGAAGTTTCGAGTCAGGAACTGTGGAATCCACCATTTCAATCCCACTGATCTGTTCCTCCTGCTCACCCATAGGATTGCTTCTATTTCGATTTCTCCTCTTTGTAACATCTGGAATTCGCCGAGACCTAGACCTGGTGAATTGTTGTTTCAAACGTCTTTCCAGTGTCCCTGTGGGCTTGAATAACCTTCTGATAGCTGACCGACTTATCAGCTGGAATTTCCGACTTTTTGTGCCAACAAGGCGAACCTCATAATCTGATGGACTGTGAATGAAAATACATATTGGGGTAAGAATTGTTAATTAAAGATCATCAAACAGGCAGTCACTTATATCATGGTATCACAAGATTACAATACAGTACTTTGAAAGTTATATATCAAATTTAGACATGAATACTACAAACATGCCTCTAGAGGCATTTTAAATCATCAGATTATTATGTAGAGTTCTTTAGAAACTACCACCCAAAATTCTTGTTTTTAAACACGCAGTTTGTAGTGAACAATTGTAAAAAAGCTTTTATGATATCACTTACCAGCGTACAGTGTAAAAGTATCAACTGCTTGAGTCCCAAGTCTGTGTCAAGTCACATGTCAAACCATATTAGCTTGTCGGTCACATTATACTGTAATCTTGTCAGATCTTACTATATTCTATGTAACTTTTTTATTTATACTGTACTTGGATTCCTAAGAAAATTCTAATAATTACATTGGAAACTGGCATTGTTACAATGAATAGAAAATTATGTCAATGAAGCATAATGTAAAACATAAAATACTTGTACTGAGGTACTGTTATACTTTTGGGCTAAACTCACAAGTAATGCAACACTTGTAAGGAAATAATCGTTATGCAAAACCCCAATGATTACTCCCTCTCTGTTATGGAATTATTGACCATATGATAACTTTTTCCTAGAAATCAACTTCTATTTTTCCTTGCAAGAAAGGAACATGGAAGACAGTCTTTAGCACCGTCAGACTACTTCCTTTATGACAAAGTAATCTTCATTATTCAGTCAGGTGCACTTGAGGAATTTATTACTTATTTAATTCAAAATTGTATTTTACTTATCGATCATAGTTGAAATAATTTCAATTTCTAACCTGTCTTCCTTGTCAAAAGAAAACATTCTTGAATACTTGTGCAACTAGGCATAATTGCTGACAAACTTTTTATCAAGTATTGATAAAAAGCTAGAACCTACCACTTATAAGAAAAGTAAGATATTAATGATTTATATATGTTTGAGTCTTTTGATTCATGGTACGAGTCAATAAGTGTAACCCAGTTCTATAAGACTCCACTGACTAACTAAATTTTATGCCATCATTATTAAATTGGGCATTCTTTTCCAGATAATATAGTTTAGTGCCTTTTTGTTATACTGTAATGCCAAGAGGTTAATACTGTAGCACATAGAACCATTCTAAGGTTAGGAAAGGGACAACTGATAAAAAATTATATACACGGATTTCATAAATCCATCCCTTTTCCTCTTCCTACAGTATTACTCTTCTTAGGTGGATTGAAGAACATCAATTAACTTGACCAAGAATTGAATATACATTGGAAAAAATTTCAAGACCAGCTCAGGTATAATAAAAAATATACACTTGCATAATGAGACTCATTACTAACATGCTTTTAACATGGGAAACTTTGGCGAGAAGATAAAAACAAAAAAAAACAAGAAAAATGATACAAGAGCCAAAGGAAACCTTGTGAATATGAGAACAAGCCTATATAGAAACCATTGGTGTAAGCAAATTTACTGATATATCTGACAGAAGGTATCTGTTGTATTATTAAAAAGGATAAAAAGTATCGAAAGTTAGGATTCATAACTAAAAAAGAAAACAAAATATACCACCAAAAAATGCTGTACATATATTACCCCAAAAAAAGGGAATAAAAAAATCAACATTTAAATAAAGCGTCAATAGGCGTAGGAGATGATGATGGTGAAATAAAGTCAAGTTTACGAATATGAAATACACTTCAAAAACTACAGAATCAATAACAGCAGTGATAAGAAAATTGAATAAAATTCTGAATTAAGGGAAAAGGAGATAGGATTATTTTTTAATAGTAGTGCAGCCTCAAGATGCGATTCTTTTATAACAACAATTTTTTTTAAGCTGAGGATGAAGTCAAGAAAGACAAATTTAACTTTTAATGCTGCTTTTATCTTTATTTATAAAATATATTATAATTTATAAAATCGGATATGAATGATTATTGATAGTAAATAACGAAAATTTGACAGTAGATACGATATCTATAAGTGAATCTCTAAAGGTGTAGATGTTCATACCAAATCTAAAGCTGCTAAGCTATGAGACATATCCTTAAACAATATTTAAACAGTTGCTTTCTTCCAAGTTAGATTCTGTTTGTGAACAAAGGTCCTAGTGGTTGTGGAGCCAAGGGGAAGGGGGTGCATATGCCGCTAAGCGCATGGCTGAGCGTAATCTCCCAACGAGGAAGGAGCGAGGGGAAAATAACATCTTAATTGCATCAAATTGTATGACCTTGTACAAATCCTCATAAAAGGGATGTGCAATGACAGCTAAGTCCTCAGTTCGGGGCCTGCAATAACAAAATTTGTTTTTAATTTTGAAATTCACTAAATTTAGATATTTTTAATTGGAACACTACAAATCCATAATGACAGAGTGAATAGGGGAATTCTCAAAAAGTAAAACGTTTAACACCATTAAAAAATTAATAATCTCTGGTTCGGTATTATATCAACTTTCAACAAAAGTTTGGAACATTGCGTTTTTAAACAATCTAAAATGCAAATTTGCTTATGAAAACTTTAAGCTAGGTCTAATAGCTGTTCAAACACTGCTAAAAAGAAACTTATATGGAACAACACAGCTCTGAGTGAGAATTATTCAAAATCCATTGTACAATTTCATAAGATTCAGCACATGAATTGTATCTAAACACATGCTGTCAGGAAATATGATGCAAGAACATAATCAATATACCTACTGATGCAATGTATCCTAATACTATACCACACACCTATAACGTACCTCTAATGTTCAGACATACTAAAAGTGTGATTACGGTAGTTTCAAAGGCTTACCCTACTCGAAATGTATGGAGGAAAATTATGGACAAGGATAGGAAAATCTTTGGCACTTCCAACCTTCAAACAATAACGTTTATTGAACCAAAACTAGGCAAGAAACTTTTTTGTTAAAAACAAATAGGCTGGAAAATGGTCTACCTTCAAAAATTATAAAAGTAAAATTTTGCTCACGAGTTAGACATTATTGATGTTTATAATTGTACTTGACACCATCTGTCACGGCCCTCCCCATTGATGAAGGGATTATCTAAATGGAAGATAACCTGTGAATAGTGGTTTACACACGCCTTTGTTTAATACACGACACCTACAAGGTGTTCGCGCGAGGGTTGTAACCTCTGCATTCCATGCTTTTATCTTTCTCTAGTATATTTGGAAGATTTATATTAGGAAAGGTATAAGGAAGGACCTTTCTCACCGGGCGTCACAGGCCTCTTCCCAGAAATAGATTTTTCCTTCGTCAAAATCCCTTAATGGAATCTAGGACAGTAGAGAATGTTTGTGCCCTTACAAATCCCAGTAATTCTTGTTGAAAAAGTCATTCTCTCATAATTGTTTTGTCATAATTATTGGACTTTTAATAAATATTTTGACATTCATTTGAATTTTGTTATTTATGTATAGTGAATGGCCCCAGATTTCTCAAGATCATATAAGAATGGTGAAAAGTATTTAGCCAGACTCATAGGTATCAAACGATCGGGAACTCTTGCAAATTGATAATTACTCTATGGGCAGACCTCTCTAACCTGAAAGTATTTTTCATAAACTTTCTTTTAATTGGGATGAATTCAGATAATTCTGTTTTTAAATTCAGTCCTAAAATTATAGGCTATGTATTAATATTATATGCTGTATATTTGTTTACTTAATATAGATAATTGCACTCTCTATAGAGGTAAACCGTTTCTCTTTCGTGTGTGTATGCTGGTTATCCTTTTGATTTTTTTTATGTTAAAAAATTCCATTCGTCTTTCATTTTAAATATAAAAATACACTATATTGTTTTACTTTACACAAAAATCACACACCTTAACCTAGAAATACCTGTTACTATCTTAAAATAGGCACACACGATATATATATATATATATATATATATATATATATATATATATATATATATATATATATATATCGTCATCCTCATCATCATCTCCTCTTACGGCTATTGGCGCAAAGGGCCTCGGTTAGATTTCGCCAGTCGTCTCTATCTTGAGCTTTTAAATCAATACTTCTCCATTCATCATCTCCTACATCACTTCTTAGTCCTCAGCCAAGTAGGCCTGGGTCTTCCAACTCTTCTATAGTGCCTTGTGGAGCCCATTTGAAAATTTGGTGTACTACCGGTACTCTCTTGGGTAGTAAAAAGAGCATGACCAAACCATCTCCATCTACCCCTCACCATGATCTCATCCACATATGGCGCTTGAGTAGTCTCTCTCATAGTTTCATTTTTAATCCTGCCCTGCCATTTAACTCCCAATATTCTAATGAGGGCCTTTTCTGAAATCTAAGAAAATCTGTTGGATATTGTTTCATTGTCATACCATAACTCATGATCAAATAGTACCACTGACCTCACTAAACTGAAATATACTGTACAGTAGTCAGATATTCCTATGTGATGTCAGGCGATTTGATTTCCAAACTTTACTTATCCTAGCCATTATCTGATTGGCTTTTTTCAAACTTTCCTTAATTCTTTCTCCTTCCAATGATATTTCATCTTCCATTGCATATTCCATTCTCGACATCTCTGTCTTTCTTCTATTTATCTTGAACCCAACGTCATGTAATACTTCATGCATTCTGGTAAGCATGCTTTGCAAGTCCTGTGGCATTTTGCTATTAAGGACAGTGTCATTAGGATTCTCTAATTCCGCTAATTTCCGGTTACCAATCCCGTCCAATCCTTCTCTGCCATCCCCAACTGATTTTTTGCATCACAAAATCCATGAGGAGGATGAACAACATACTATAGGTGACAACACCTTCCCTTGGAGTACTCCACTGTTCACTGGATATTCATTTGATGGCTGCATTAACATTAACTTTACATGTGCTATGCTCATGAACGGACATAATCAAATTTACATATTTAAGAGGAACTCCATAATAACGCAGGACTCGCCACAAAGTTGGCCGGTGCACACTATCCAGGGATTTTTTCATAGTTCACAAATGCTATCAACACTGGATTTTTACAGTATATTCTAGCGCCAACGTTATCCCTGCGTGTCGTAAGAGGCGACTAAAAGGGACGGGACGAGGGGGCTGGGAACCCTCTCTCCTGTATAAAAAATCCTATGAGACAGCAACAAATAGGCCCTGCTGCTTCCTCCGGTGCCTTAGATGACCGCGGAGGTAGCAGCAGTAGGGGACTCAGCAGTATGAAGCTTCATCTGTGGTGGAAATGTGGGAGGTTGGGCTGTGGCACCCTAGCAGTACCAGCTGAACTCGGCTGAGTCCCTGGTTAGGCTGGAGGAACGTAGAGAGTAGAGGTCCCCTTTTTTGTTTTGTTTCTTGTTGTTGTCGGCTACCCCCCAAAGTTGGGGGAAGTGCCTTTGGTATATGGATGGATGGACAACTTCTACCTTTTCAAAATCCTGCTTATTCATCTTTCAGCTTTTAATCAATCATTCTCTATAGTCTCTTTAGAATGAGCATGCTATATATTTTCATGACAACTGATATAAGTGATGCCTCAAATTGATGCAACCAATCTCATTTTTTTTTTTTTTTACTAAAACTCCTAGATCCCATTCATCAGGTTGTGCCTCTTCATGCCACATTCTACAAAATAATCTTTAAAGTATTCTGGGAGTCACTTCATTTTCGGCCAAAATCATCTCTGCAGTTATACCATCGTATCCAGGGGCTTTCCATCTCTTGAGTTTAATAATAGCTTCAACTTCAAACACATTTAATTCATTCATGGGCACATCAAGGTCTTCCTCAGATTCAGGTATATAAATCAAATTATTCCCTTCATATCTCCCATTTATAACCTCATTAAAGTGTACCATCTAACGTTGCCTTTCTATATCTTCTGTTGGTTATAACAGATCCATCTCTTTTTGATGGGTATATGCTTTTTCGCCCCAGTAGAGATTTCACACTCCATTTGCAAATACAATAGCGGTAAACAAATAACAAAAAAGGCTCTTGATCGACTCATTCATAACAACTTGATTAAAGACAAACACTTTTCTCATTCTGAAAAAAAAACTCTAGAAAGGCTATCAGCCGATGCATCATTCTTTCCTTTTATATGAACTATCTTCAGATCATAATCTTGTGATTCTAAACTTCTTAAATCTCTCCAAATAAACATGTTTTATGATTAATATACAGTTAAAACAGGACTACTTGCCAACAAACACATAAAAAGTTCAAACTTGCAGCAATTTTTTTTATGTTGAACAGGATGACATTAGCCTTTTTATAGTTTATATAGGAAATGTATTTTTTGATGTTACTGTTTTTAAAATATTTTGTTTTATTTGCTTACAATATCTCATTTTGTTTATTCATTTCTTTTCCTCACTGGGCTATTTTTCCCTGTTGGAGTCCTCAGGCTTATAGCTTCTTGCTTTTCCAATTAGGGTTGTAGCTTAGCTAGTAGTAATAATAATAATAATAATACAAAAATAACTTTTAGTTATGTTGAGGGCTGTCTAGTTCATTCAGAATATTAGCTAAAAAGAAGGTCTTCTCAAGATAGAAAAACTACTAAAATATTTATTCCTACAATTTTAAAAGTATAGCAAGCAGTTTAACAAAAAAATTGCTATTCATGTACCCTGTGTTATGATTTTGATAGTTGCATATTTCCCCTTTTGTGTTTCCTTACACACAACTTTGCGAATACTGAAGTTCGTCAAATTTTGCTCATTTTATGTATGACATATTGATTACAATCTAACTTTGTTAATCCCATTTTGGAGGATATTGCAATTAAAATAAAAAGGCAATATCTTTTAATGTAATTTTTTACCCATCTAACCTTATGTTGTCTTGTGTGTTCATATATAAATGCACATTGTTCCTCAATTCTTGTATGGAATGGAAAACTGCAACATTAACTTTACCATTCAGTAGACAGGCCATTTCACACCCTATCTTAAGAAAGATTATGGCATTTAAACAGACAAATTAAAAATAAAGTTTAAAAAACAAAACACTTACCTTCTTAAACTTGATTTATTTTCTCGCTAATCATAACAGATGAAAACAGAAGGCAGATGTTTATGATATTACTGTGTAGTGTTGCAGATTGATTTAAAACTGTTAAACAAGTAGCAGGAAATAACAGTGGTTCTGTATAATACCAGTCATACAAAATTCAGACAATTACACTGTACTGGTAAAATTAAATTTAACATTAGTAGTAATTTCTATAAAATACAAATCAACGATTAACACTGAGGAAAAGAACAGCCACTATATTATGTATGCAGTAATTACCCTGACTAAAGATTTTAAGTTCTGAAAGTTTATCGGGTCACTCATAGGAAGAGCTGCACATTTTTATTTCAGTTTAAAGGCCACTCAAGAATGACAGAGGTAAGAGTCAGTGGCATTACCCTATCAAGCAGGACAATACCCTAGAGATTAACCATAATACATATGATCAGCACCCCAGCTCTCTTTCCACCCAACCTAGAACCAAGGAGGGCCAGGCAATGACTGCTGATGAATCAGCAGATTGACCTATAGGCTACCTCAAAACCCCATTCTTAGCTCACAAGGAAGCCAAGGTTGTAGCAACCAAAGGAACTAACTAAAGACAACAAATTCTATAATGCATACTTTTTAAATGAAAAAAAAAAAAATAAAACAGAGGTTCACACACAGGCCATAAACAAGCAGAAAATGTTTCAGCCTAGACTCTTATGTCTTTAACTTATTACTTTATAAATTGTAGAAAAGAATGATTCCTTGTCAAAAAAAGTGAACTATTAACATTAAAAGTAAAATTTCTGGCTCGTAAAGGATCATCTTGTTTATGTTAATATATCATTGAAATCCACAATGCATTAATTTTCACGCTCACTGGAAATAGTTACTCTCTCCCTACATTCAATAATCTATACTCTTATTTTGATTACAGGGTCATCACAATGTTCATTTAGCTCATTGTATCAAACCTTGCACAGTGTTCCAACCTCTATATCAAGGCTTTGCACATTCTTGTGATTATCATCTTTGTTTATGTAATCAGTTTCCAGATTTATTTTTTATTAATCAATTGATTATGTGTAT
>NC_090747.1:77137871-77252871 GCF_036898095.1 Palaemon carinicauda
TCGCTATCGTCATCATGTGCTTTTTCTTATAACTGCCCTTGTTTTCACTTGCTTGCTCTGGACCCATAAGTTATTAAGTTAATTTTCCACAATTTAACGTTAAAACTACATAAATAATGTAACCAGTACGGGCGATGCTCGGAGATGTGTTCTTATGTTGGAGATCACTCAAAAGAGAACAAGCGATGCACGCCTTGAGAGCAGCTCCCATGCGCTTGGCCACCTAGCATCAGCATCTGTAAGTGTGCTCGTATTTCAAGTGTTTGGCTCGTATCTTAATACAAAAATTTGCTCAACGGCTTACTCGTATCTCAAATTGCTCGATCTTGGGACACTCATATGTCAAGGTATTACTGTACTCAATTTACAGGTACTAACTGTTAGGTTAGGTATACTGAATGATTCAAATGTATTTTGCTGTATTTCATCGTGGTTATAGCTTTATTTAAAATCTAATGCGGTATTTTTGTAGGGTTGGGAACAAATTAGGCGATTTACATGTATTTCCATACAGTAACAATGATCTCACTAAACTGATATAGAGCCTGATTTTTATATTTAATTTCAGGTGATTTGATTTTCAAATTTTACTAAACCTAGCCATTGTCTGATATGCTTTTTCAATCTTTCATTTAAACTCCAATTCTAAAGATCCTAAATATTTAAATGATTCCACCTCATTAATCCTTTCTCCTTCCAATGATAGAACGAAATCTCAGGTTTCAGGCTTTTTTATCAAAAAAGGTAATGCTCTATGTTAAAAATCACTTAAACCCCATAGAAATTAAATTAGAAACCAAACGTGAAGTAACAGCGGCAAATGTTAACACCATAGGAAAAAACATGTTCATACTAGTGATATACAGACCACCACATCAAACACAAGAACAGGACAAAGAGCTGTACAGTATAGACAATATGGAAAAGAAGTTAACAATAAGCTAGCTATCCTAATTGGAGACTTCAATGCAGCAATAAACTGGGACACGGAATTCTACATCAAACACAGAGTCACGGGCTACTAGAATTTGTCAACAATGAATTTTATCATCAGTGGGTCAATAAACCAATTAGAGGATACAATATACTATATATTGTGCTACCAACAGAAGAAAATTTAGTATTCAGTGTTTCAGTATGTAAAAATATTGGCAAAAGTGACCACAAAATAGTTAGGCTTCAAGTAATATTCCTCATCCAGAGGAAAGAAAAATTATAAAAAATCTAGACTACAGATGTAGTAACTGGATAAAACTGGACGAATACACCAAAAATTTAAAATATGACGAAACAACACATAGATACACAATGGGACTCCTTTGTACAAGTATATAAAGAAAAACGGGCTAAATGTACACCGTATAGAAAATTTTCACCAAATGGAACTCCACAACCTAAGTGGTTCAACAGAGAAATAGCCAATGCAATAAGAAGTAGAGACAGGAAACATAAATCAGTGGGTTCACAGCCTTCAATTCATGAAATTTCCGAGCACAAGAAATTAAGCCGAAAGGTATATAAACTAGTTAAAAAGGCCAAGATCAATGAAGAGAAAAGAGCGGCTTCAGTTAGTAAAGAAAACCCAAAAGAATTTTTTGCATATGTAAACAGTAAAAAATAAATCAAAAACATTAGCCCATTAAGAGACTCGGAAGGTAATCTTATAACAAATGATTTGAAAATAGCCAAATTGATGAATGCATATTTCACAAATGTATTCACTAGTGAAGAATCAAAAACTTTCCCCGACCAGCTATCAAATATGAAGGACCACAACCACTAAATATAATCACTTTTACAATTGATGATGTCAAAAAGGAAAAAAAAGGACTCGGGTCCAGATGATATTCATCCAAGAGAGATTATAGAACTAGAAGAGATAACACCACACTTTTACAAAATGTTCCGAAAGACAGCCAACAAAAGTAAGGCACCACAAGGATGGAAACTAGGCAATGTTCCTCCAATCTACAAGAAGGGACCATAAGAAGAACCTGGCAACTACAGACCTGTGTATAACTTCAGTGCCTGGCAAAATTTTTTAATCAATTATAGTAGATTCAAAATTAGAACATATAAAGAAAAACAATCTTCTGATAGACAACCAACATGGTGTTAGACAAAACAGATCATGTGACAAATCTTTAGGAATTTTTCCACATGTTTAGCATTAATGACAAAAGCTGGGCAATAGACATCATATACCTAGACTTTCAAAAGGCTTTTGACAAAGTTCCTCATGAAAAATTAATGGCCAAAATTAGAGCACTAGGCATCATTGACGAGCCAGCCGAATGAATCGAAGATGAAAACAGAGTTGTAATCAATGGAAGAGCTCCAGAGTGGGAAGCTGTTATAGGATCTCAAGGATCTCTCCTTCTCCTTCATTATTATTGTCATTATTTCTAAGAAATATTTGAATGATTAAAACTAACAAAACATGGTTTTCTTTCCAGTTGCCAATATCAAACTGCATAGTTCAGGCAATGGGGTACATTAGCTTATAAGTTATATGCATTGTTCATGTCAATTACTTAATGTTGGGAAAAATTACTTTAGAATTTGATTGTAACTTAAATCCATTTTAAAGACTGAATAAACCTGTAAAATAAATCATAGTACCTCACCACCAACTTAGGATCTCCACAAAACAACTGCCTAGGACTGACTCATAACTTGATAGTAATTCCTTTAAGGGAAGTGTTCTATGCTTTTTAATTTTTGGTCCACTTAATTTTCACCCTTACACCCTCAGGATTGATCTTTTGATAACAATCCTGGCAAAGTTTAGAAAACTGTTTTGATTGCTCTTAAATATGAATTGGTGTTGGGTTACTAGGTATTTCAGAGGCGAACAAAAACCATCTTACGCAAATATCTTCTAAACTAATCGTTGGATCATATTATCTTAGCACAAGACTATAACATCCCAACCTCATTCATGGCAGGCAGACCAATTTGCTACATGACACGAGTTCACTCGTGAATTATAACACGGATGGACTAAAAAGTCGGAGACATCTAAAATCCTTGTAACAACTACAACTACAACTACAACTACTACTACTACCATGAATCTTATTTTAAAACTATAACTTTAAAATTTTTTTTTTTTTAAAGTAAAAGGAAATGGCCTAATCTTTACAATATTATACTAACTACAGATATATGCATTCAAGTATATGCTCTTTATATTCATATCTTAACCAATTCCAAAATTATAATCATATCTTTAAAAAAAAATGTAAAACAAAATACAATGGTAAATAAGTAGTAAGACAAAAACAAATTTCTTCACTGAGAGTAGAATAACTGATCTGAATCAAATTTTTTGACAATTTTCAACCCATTGACCTGAGGTTTTCTTGATGTACTGACATTTTTAATGCCATTAGGTAAGAGACGGTTAAGGAACTAGCCATTCTGAGAAACTGAATATGTAACAGGTTTATGTCAGATATTTATAAATTCACTAACTTTGTACATAGGAATAACACAGCTGCACATGAATTTTGTAATACGGCTGTTTCACAACATTCATTCACTAAATGTGTAACTACAAAATGGAAAAGTTATACGGAAATAATGTTTGAAACTGTGTAGTTACTGCAGACAATCAATAGCAACCATACTATCTTGATGGTCAAGACAAATCTTGGCTATAAATATATAAAACTAATTCTAACCAGCACCATCTTTGTAACAGTTCCAGAGCTGCCCAGTTCTTTGCTGACTATTCATAATTTAGTGATGACTATAGTTACGTGTCCATTATTGTGTTCTCAAAAAAAAAAAAATGTTTCATAAAAAACATCCCCATCAGGAAAGAACTAGGTCACTCAATAAGACTTATATGATAGATATAAAATTGATAACAATATTAATACAGCACGTAAAGTCAATCATGGAATTTATATGTTTCATATGCCTTTTATTCTGTATTTAATTTATTTTTAAAAATATCAACAATAATTTTTCATAATCAAGATCTCTCAATCCCTTATTACCTACCTTATGATTCTAAAGTCAGACATTTCAGCCCCAAATCGGTCTACTATAGTCAGGGTATCAAACTGGACAGCTTGGAGTCCTGTGCGAACTCTTGTGATGGTTGGCGTTGCTCGATAGTCAACTATAACGTCAAGAGGTCCTGTCAGCCAATGGGCCCTAACCTGTCAATAGAAGTGCGAGTGATGTGTCTACTGGTCTAAGTAGTGTCAAATGAATGCATCCTTTCCATAGATGAATTATTGAGATGGAGTGACAAGAGTAAGAAGTTTCTATTAGTCCTCCAAAACTGCCTTTCTTTAACACTTTTAAAAGAAATAAAATTCCTGTAGTTATTCGAGCCACTGACTGTTTCAAGTCAAAAGCTACTTCACCTTTAATACCTCAGGCACAACCTATGATTAGTGAAAACTACTTACCTCTTAGGGGACTTTCTCATCTGAAAAAGGAAAGATATCAGACTATCATACCTGTCAATGATGAAATCGATGAGTTTGGAACTGTTATCTTTAAGACCAGCCACAGCATGAGTAGCTAATGCTCCCAAGGTTGAATTGATGGTTTTCACTCCTTTATCAGTGTTGTAGACTAATTCAATGTTCAGTGGTCCAAGCACATAATGAGTCCGAACCTGTTGCAAAGATCCTTACTTCTTATAACCTCACCTTTCCAATTGAATTTTGTTGATCTATCAAGGATTACTAGTGGCAGTCAGGCCAAACTACTCCTAGAGTTATCACATCTGCATTTTGCATGTAAATGAACTTCAGAAATTGGAAAATATTGGAAGTATAGGACTTGATAACATGATTACTTTCACCAAAGAAATTGCTGTTTCAGATATAAATGTCTATTATTAATAACATGAATAAGGTCTACAAACTCTAGAAGTCTCCACAAAGACAATTCTCTTTATAAAGCATTAGTTTAAAACCGACACATCCTTATTACCCGCTGTAAGAATCTATCTAATGTAAACCCTATTTAACCATTAGGAGATTTAACTTCCATTCAGAGTTACATCTTAAAAACTGTTCTCTTCTCAGTTACTACTTTTAATCTTTTAATCAATGTATATCTGTGGTACAAGTAATGTTTCATCAACAGGGAGATATTGCCCCTAAATGTAACAATGACCGAACCAAATAATACTTGCAATATTTACCCTTGTGTTGTCCATAAATGAAATGAGAACCAAAAATATACCTGCAATATTTACTCTTCTATTTAAAAAAAATCCTGAGGAAAAGAATTCTTGACTTATGCCTCCTAACAGTAGTAGCCTTGTTGAAACCAGGTAAAGACCCATCATCCCCAAAAATTATTGACCAATATCCTTACTGCATATCCTGTAATAATTATATTAAAGAATGATCTTAGCCCATATCCAACTAATTGTCAACAGACCAAGCTGGCTTTAGACCAGGTCGATTCTGCTGCAGTTGTGTATTAAACTTCATGCAATACATTAGGGAAGGATTTGAGAAGCAAATCACTAGTACAGTCTTTGTCGACTTTACAGCGGCATATGCCACTGTAAACCATAGCACACTCCTCCTGAAGGTGGCACAACTAAATGCAATAATAGCATAGTCTCCATCATTGAATCATTGTTTAGCAATCAGCGAATCTTTGTAGAAATGGATGGCAGATGGAAGGTACAAAACAGCAGCCTTCCACAAGGATCAGTGCTGGCATCGACACTAATTAATGCCTATACAAATGACCAGCTGCAGTGCCAGAACATCTGCAGGTACATACATGCAGATGACCTATGAATGTCCATGCAATCAAGACTCCTTCACCACCATCGAAGAAAGCCTTACAAGCGCCTTAACAAATCTCTCCACCCACTACAAAAAGTGGCACCTCAATGCTAATCCAAGCAAAACACAGGTGTGTACCTTCCATTTGAACAATCACAAGGCAAACAAATCTACAGATCAAATGAGGTCACAAGGAACTTGAAAATCATCCCTACCCAGTCTACTTGGGTATCATCATTGACAGAATGTTCTCCTTTATAGAACACCCAAAGGCAAAACAAGTAGCAACTAAAAACAACCTCCTCAGCAAACTTGCCAAAACCAGCTGGGGAACAGACTTAGAGACAAACAGCCCTGGAACTTTGTTACTCTTTGTGCAGAGTACTGTGCACCAGTGTGGGCAACATGCCATGTGCATAAGGTAGACCCAGAGCTAAATAAGGCCAGTTGGATTATTACTAGCACCCTAAATTCAACACCTCTATCATCTTTATACAAAGTAGCCAGTATCCCACCACCCCATATCTGATGAAAAATGCAAGCAAAAACTAAAAAAAATCAACAAATTAATGACTCTAGGCATCCACTACACAATCACCAGGAAGCAAGGCAAAGAGTGAAATCCAGCAAAAGCTTCATAACAGTGGATGGACTAAAACCAATTCAGGCAGCTTCTCACAGGCTAGAGAAGTGGCGAGAAAGTGACTAATGGCCATCCAAAGAGGCATTACCCAGCCCAAACGAAGGCCTGACCAGCAGAACAACCCTCACCACAAAGGACTGGGTAACCCTAAACAGAGCAAAGGTAGAAGTGGGCAAAACTGGAGAAAACAACCACAGGTGGGGATTATCCATCAACTCGGAATTCCCATGCGAGGCAACACTACGAACAATGGAACAAATCCTACGAGGGTGCCCACTGGACTCTCATTGTTCAGATTAAAACCTCAGAGAGGTAAATGTCAACACGCTCCCGTGGATTCGACATTGGCGCAATAAGATATGATTACATAAAGCTCCAAATCCCTGTCATAATTACCATTATTTTCTTTAACTTAATTTTAAAAGCTTTGAAATGCCTATAACCAGATAAGTTCCTCTCCTTGTTCCAGTTTTCCATTTCCAGTAAAATGTACACCATAACAAGGTTTTCAAACACTATCTCATATTAAAATCAATCAACAAAAGTCATTATGAAGTATTTGTCGTTTCTAAACTATAGTAGGAAAACCAAGTTTTTTTTCTAATCAATACCGATGGTTTAAATTTTATTTACAATACTTCAGCGCCTAAGTGTCTTCTGAAAGGAAAGGTTATAGGTGAAACTAATCTGGAAAGTGATGGTAAAACTTCAAAAATTTTAAACAGTTTTTATTTTTCCTAACATACTCACCGAGAACTACTTTCCTGTGGAGTCATTTGGTGACCTCTCAATCTCGACCAAGGTTTTCCCGCCGTTATCCCCCTACCCCCGCTCTATATAGTTTTTACCCCCGCCGCCAGGATGCGCCCTGAGGGCAGGATTAGGGCAGGTCACTGCCTCTCCGGGTCAGCATCGCCATTAAGTTCGACGTTTAGCCCAACTTGGCAATGGAAGGATGGCACTCGGGGGCGGAAGGGAGGGCCATTACCCGGAAAGTAGTTCTCGGTGAGTATGTTAGGAAAAATAAAAATTGTTTAAAATTTTTGATTTGTTCCGACACAAATACTCACCGAGAACTACTTTCCTGTGGAGACTTATACTTTAGGAGGCGGGAGTGCCATTCTGCCACTTGGTTCGGCACATAGTGCCTAGAGGGCTAAGGAATGTGGGGCCTATCAGAGAGCGGATAGAGGGTAACTGCGGAACCTTACGCTATTATTTAAGACTCACCTCTTAAAATTTTCTCTGCTGAATTTTCTCCTGATGAAGTAGCGACGAATTTATTCTCCGTTGGGGACATCTTCTAGCCTACCGCTACACAGATTGGAGGGCGGCGATGACTGTCCCAATGGAGAATCCATCCAAGGATTTTCTTGAATAATCCTTGAGATAGTGGGCAGTAAAGGTCGACTGGTGCGACCAAGTGCCAGCTTGTAGGATCTGTCCCACCGCCATGTTTCTCTCAAAGGCCAAGGAAGTGCTCAGGCCCCTGATGTCATGGGGGCGGGGAGTGCCTGGCACTGCCATCTTATCCTCTTCATAAGTTCTAGCGATGACTTGTCTCAGCCAGAAGGAAATGGTGTTCTTGGAGACTTGCTTCTTATTAACACCTGTGGAGACGAAGAGGTTCTTGGCACCTGGTCGGAGATGAGCCGTCCTTTCCAGGTACTTCCTGAGCGTCCTTACTGGGCATAACTTCAGGTCTTCCGTATTGCCTGTCCTGGGAATGGCCGGAATTGAGAAACCTTCAAACTTCGGGTCCCAGACTGCTGGGTTCTGAGTCTTCGCCACAAAGGAGGGTACGAACCTGAAGGACACTTCCTTCCACCCTTTGGAGTGAGCAACGTCGTAAGACAGACCATGGATCTCACCTACTCTCTTAGCTGAAGCCAAGGCTAGCAAGAAGACGGTCTTGAGGGTGAGGTCTTTGTCCCCGATATCTTTGAGGGGTTCAAAGGGAGGACGACTTAGCATTTTCAGGACCTTGGCCAGGTCCCATCTGGGCACTCTCCTAGCTTGAGGAGGGCAGGACTGCTCGAAACTTCTAATTTCATCCCTAAGGTACACGAGAAACTCAGCTATGTCAGGGACTGAAGCTTTAAGAGGTCTTATGTGTTTCTTCGAGCACCACTTCGTAAAGGCGGCCCACTTCGCCTGGTATACCACTGTAGAGGATTTTCTTAGGTATAGGGACATCCTCTTAGCTGTGGAGGAGGAGTACCCCTCCTTCTTCAAGAGCCGCTCGATAGTCTCCAGGCGTGAAGGCGAAGAGAGAGAGGGTTGTCGTGGAACTTGAGGAAGTGAGGTTGACGCAGCAGATCTGACCTGGGGGGCAGAGGCCAAGGCGGTTGGCTTGCCAGGTCTTTTAGATCCGCGAACCACTCCCTCTCCGGCCACCAGGGCGCTACCAAAGTCATCCTTAGGTTTTGGGAGGCTCTTACTCTGTTGAGTACCTGCCTTAACAGCGTGAAGGGGGGAAAAGCATATACGTCCAAGTTGTCCCACTTGTGCTGGAAGGCGTCTTCTAGGGCTGCTCTTTGGTCTGGCACCGGGGAGCAATAGACCGGTAGCTTGGCATTGAGCTTTGTTGCAAAGAGATCCATCACAGGGGAGCCCCAGCGTTGAATGATGAGTCTGGCTACTTCTGGGTGTAGGGACCACTCTGTCCCTACTATCTGACCCATTCTGCTGAGGCCGTCGGCTAGCACGTTTCTTTTTCCGGGGATGAATCTCGCTAGCAGTACCACCTGTTGCTCGTCCGCCCAATGCAGGATGTTTATGGTGAGGTCGCACAGTTCTTTCGATCTCATGCCCCCTTGCTTCTTTATGTAGGCTACCACCGTGGCGTTGTCGCACATTAAGGCCACGGTGTTTCCCCTCAACCGACTTGCAAAGTGCAGACATGCCTTCTGGACTGCTTTTAGCTCCAGGACCTTGATGTGGAGATGTCTTTCGGTCTCCGACCAGGTACCGCTTGCTGTCTCCTCCCGAAGGTGGGCTCCCCACCCTAGGCTGGAGGCTTCTGTGAACAGGAGGTACTCTGGGGGACAGGACCCGAGGGGCATCCCCTTGAGGGAGTTCGACTGGCAGCGCCACCATTCCAAGGCTGTTCTCGTGTCCGGAAGGACAGGAATCAACGCCTTCTGAGCGCCTGTCTGGGACCAGAGGCCCTTGAGGTTCCATTGCACGGGTCTGTTCCGCATCTTCCCTTGGGGAACCAGTTTCTCTAATGAGACCAGGTGACCTATTAGTCTCTGCCAGTCTTTCGCCCTCCTGGAATGCTCTGACAGGAACGGCTGAATGATGTGATTGAGGTTCCGTATCCTGTCTTCCGAGGGGAAGGCCTTCCCCTGCACGGTGTCCAACGTCATACCCAAGTACCCCATTCTGTTGGATGGCGTTAAGTTCGATTTTTCCAGATTGATAATGATTCCCAGATTCCTGCAGAACTGGAGGAGGTCCCTCCCTTGCTCTTCTAAGAGGGCCTTTGAGTTGGAAAGGAGCAACCAGTCGTCTAGGTATCTGATGAGACGGATACCCCGTTCGTGAGCCCATACTGAGACCGTCGCGAAGACCCTCGTGAACACTTGAGGGGCCGTCGACAGGCCGAAGCAAAGGGTCTTGAACTGCAGGATCTGGGAGCCCCATTTCACCGGGAGGAACTTCCGACTCGACGGGTGGACGGGGATCTGGAAATACGCGTCCTTGAGGTCGACCGTCATCATGTAATCTTTCTCCCTCAAGGACATCAGGACGGATTTCGGGGTGTCCATCTTGAAGTCCGTCTTCTTGACGAACTTGTTGAGGGCCGACAGGTCTATCACGGGTCTCCACCCCCCCCGTTGCTTTCTCTACCAGGAACAGGCGGCTGTAGAAGCCTGGACCTGGGAGAAGGACTTCTTCCATGGCTCCCTTCTCTAACATGGAGGAAACCTCTCCTTGAAGGGTGGCCCTTTTCAACGGGTCCCTGGGAGCCAACCATTCTGTCTGGGTGGCTGGAATAAGAGGGGGTGGGTCCGCTATGAAGGGGAGCCTGTAGCCTTCTTTCAGGACGGACACCGTCCAAGTATCCGCCCCTTGTGTTTTCCATGCTTGCCAATGAGGTCCGAGGCATCCCCCAACCCGAGGCTTGGGCGGGAGTAGGGGGCCTCTCCCTCTACCTTCTCCTACAGGGGCGGCCTGATCTGCCTCTCTTCGAGGCGGAGTAACCCGACCTGAAGGAGCTGGCAGAAGCTGGTGCTCCCCTGCGGGAGGGCTGCGGAGTTGTTGTCCAGGAGGAGGAAGGGGCGTCCCTCCTCGAAGAGCTGGGGGCGGCCTGAGGAGTCACGGCGCTATCCGAGACTGATCTCCTGTATGGCGGCCTTCTGGAAGATGCTTGTCTGGGGACGTTGGTCTCTCTCCTCTTGGACACCTTCTCCATTAGCACTTCCAGTTCCTTCAGAGGGAACAGAGACTCACCCCCTAAGGGTAGGCTACGCACCACTCGGGCTTCCCTGTCCGGGATTCTCCTTGACAACTTAGAGAGCACTGTGTCCCGTTTTCTAAGTACCCAGTTGGCCGTCAAGGCGAGTGCTTGGTAAGCCAGAAACTTGAGGGTTTTCCCCCCGGAGGTGAGAAGGTCCGTCAGGAGACTCTGTTGCTCTGGATCTTCGGGGTCTATGGAGGCTTGTACGTTCACCAACGTGGAGGCCCACCAGTCCAGCCATGAGGAGACGTTCACCAGGTCCCTTGACATCTCCTCCATCATGGCGGCTTCCGTGGGTGAGAAGGAAACAGGGGCTGAAGAGGCCCTTTCGTCCGAGCCACCTTGTCCCAGGATGTCTAAGGCCGGGTCCACTTTACAGGGACCTGGGCGCCGCCCCTCAGGAATATACACCTTCCCTTGCGTCTTGAGACCCTGGAGTAGTTTGGAGGCACTCTGGGACTTGGGGGCCTCCGCATTGCTGGCCACCAAGTTATCTATGTACTCTTGTCCCAGTACTAGGTCTGGGGCAAGAGGAAGGGCCAGGGAGGACTTCGGAAGGGCGTCGTGGTGAGTGAATCTCAGGAGGCTCGACCTCCAGGAATTCACCTTAGGAGTCGAGGGTTCTGCGATCCCATGGAGCCTCCTGATGAGACCTACCACCCTTCTGTAAGCGGAGTCCTCCGACGGGGGAGCCTCGCCTCCGTCGGCCGAGGCCTCAGCCTGGCGTGGGGGAGCAGGGTTGCTTGGACGGTAGACCGGGCGTCCTCCTCTTGGGTCCAGGGAGGTCGACCCGTAACCGTAGGGCGCTCCGTAAGAGGGTGGATCTCGCCGTAAGGCGGGTGCCACCGGCTCAGGGAGGGCCCTCGGCTGCCCCAAGGCTCTGGAAGCCGAGGACACGGTCCCGGTGGGATGACCCGACAACGGGAACCGGTCCTTCTTGCTCGATGACCGCACCAGCTGGGCTGGTTCGGTCAGGCTGCCTTCAAGGAAGCGGGTTTCCCCCCGCTGGGCGGGGTGAACCGGAGGCCTCGAGGACTTATGCTTAAGAGCGAGGTCCTTCCTGCGTGGCAGGTCGAGCGGTTCTAGGCTGTGCGTAGGGAGCGGCAGCCTAGAGGCTCGTTCACTGGACCGAGAGTCTGGAGAGTGGAGCCTCTTGGACTCTCCTGAAGGGACGTAGACCCATTCGCCGCCGGGAGAGGCATCTTTCCTATACTTACGGGAGTGAGAGCGGGGGCGCTTCCTGCTGTGTTGCGACCTTGACCTGGAGTAGGAACGATCGCTTTCGGCCCGCTCTCTCTTCCGGTGCCGTTTCTCCCTGACTTCTCCCCCGGAGGATGAATCCACCTCCGACGAGTCTGAGGGCGCCACGTTCCTCGCGTAACGGCTGCCCGCGTGATGCGTGGGGGAAGCTCTTCGCCGTCGGGCGTCCGAGACTGGATGTTGGAGGAAATCTTCGGGAACCGCTGTGGAGATCGTGGGCACTGAGTCTACTCTATCCATGCTAGGGGGCCAGGGGTCCAGGGTCACGTCCATCCTTAGCGGTGACCTCCCCGGAGTTTTCGGCAGCTTCCACCCGAAAGCATCGCTACTCGGGCGGCGAACTCTAGCGTGGTTGTCCTCTGGCGGGGGAGAGCCCGACGCACCGGCCCACGAGGGCGGTGGGGACTCCGAAATAACGACACTGCCCCATACGGGGTCTTCTGAGGACGCGTGATCCCCTGCCACGTGGCCTGATTCACCCGAAGCACTACCGGGCCTTCCGTTATCTCTAGAGGGGCCTGCCCTTGGTTCTTCCCTCACACTGGGTTCACCGGGAAGAACGCTATGGCTAATTACAACACCGGGGGCTTGGTGCCCACTCCTCTGCGAAGGAGACGGAGAAGCCGAGGCTTCGTCGGACCGATCACTGACCGACGGTAAAGAAGACACGCCACTCACTTTCCTGGGGGAACGCTTAGACGACGACTTCTTTTTGGTACTGTACCGTACCCACTGTATGTCGTCCCAGCTTACGCACTCCGGACACGTGTCCGCGGAGAAGCAAACTTTTCCCCTGCACGTGGAACAAAGGGAATGAGGGTCCACTTCTGGCTTAGAGAGGAAAGCCCCACACGACTTTCCGGCTCTAGGACCAGGGCAACGACGCACATGCTCCATCGTTCGCACACGAAGGGCCAACACTAGCGAGTTACAAGCACACTGGGATATACGCAAGGGGAACGTACTGAAACACTTGCGAATAACGCACTACGCAAAAAAAACACAAGTCCCCACACTGGAAACACGTGGAATCACAAACGCGCCAAAGGATCGAGAGAGCGAGAGAGTGAGATGTTTCACATCTCACGACCAAGAACTTAATGGCGATGCTGACCCGGAGAGGCAGTGACCTGCCCTAATCCTGCCCTCAGGGCGCATCCTGGCGGCGGGGGTAAAAACTATATAGAGCGGGGTAGGGGGATAACGGCGGGAAAACCTTGGTCGAGATTGAGAGGTCACCAAGTGACTCCACAGGAAAGTAGTTCTCGGTGAGTATTTGTGTCGGAACAAACCATTTTTCACATTAGTCAAGCTATAATAATCTTTCCTATTCTTATGAATGTAATCTTTCACCTTTCCCCCTAAAAACAATAATATACAATATGCATTTACCCATTTAATCTAATTCCTTTGCACTTCATGCATTTCTTCAAGTATGTGCAGTATTCACATGCTCTCACAAAAGTACCGAATTTCACACTCCTACATGTAGCCTAGGACAGTGGTTCCAGATATGGGAGCATTATTATTATTAGAGACTTACCAGCTCAATGAGTCGAGCTCGACTTTTAAAGAACTGGCCCGAATAAATTTGGAAGGGAAAATGAAATTGAATGGAGAAAATAGTATATATAGTAAATATGATAAAAACCTGTGATAAAAGATAAATTTGAATTTTATTTATCAAACATATACTTCTAAATGCAATAAAATACTAAAAACAAAAACTCAAAATGTAAATACTGATGCTTCCCTAGATAAGGAGAGCAGACTTGTTTTGTCTAAGGATATTGCAGTAATGCCAGCAACCATTCCTAAGTATATTGCTTATGACGACTCGTTGTATAGTTATATTTCCTCAATAAATGAAACAAATCAGTGTATATTTTTTTCTTTATGATTTAAAGTGGAGGAAAAAAAAGGTTGAAAGAGATTCATTATGATATTTGTTGATTGTAATATGCTATTTGGGAATAGAGATTCCAAATTTATCATAAACAAATCGAATTGATTGAACATCATTTTTGTTGGAGCATTGGTCGTCAGATCTTCAATACATTTTGTACGGTCACAAAATTTTAATATAAGGACAAAGGTGGTTCCCAACTTGGATGAAAAAATATGACATATTTGGAGGAAGATCTAAAGGCTCCACTAGTCCCAGGCCCTGAGTGTGTATTGATTTGGATTTAAATTTTTTTAAATAGCTTCAGATCTTGATCAATATATTGGACTGCTATAACCAATTCTCGATAAGACTAATACTTTTCAGATCATCAGTAAAGTTGATCTCTTTGGATCTCCTATTATAGAGGAAAACTTCATCATTAGGTTGAGAGTACCATTACATTTAGATTTTATAAAAGATATGTGTGTTTCCCAACTGAGATGGGTATCGAATATTAGTCCCAAAAATTCTACCTTGTCTTGGAATTCGATTTGAGCACCAACCAATGCAAGATTCATTTCTTGGTTTTGCTCATCATACTATATTTTTAGAAAACCTTATTGGATGACGTTTTTCTGGCTGATACTTTTCTGCAGAAAGTCTGAAACCAGAAAACACCCGAACTTGTAGGTTTTGAGGTTTTGAAAGTCTGAAACCAGAAAACACCCGAACTTGTAGGTTTTGAGTGGTATTATTTGGAATACGGAGAGAGAGAGAGAGAGAGAGAGAGAGAGAGAGAGAGAGAGGTGTGTGTGTGTTACAAGGCTTTTGGATGTCTCAAAGACTTTTCAGTCCATCTGCGGAGACTCCATTTGCTCTTTGGTAGAGCGATTTAGTGTAAGCATTAAGAGAGTTCTTATGATCTTGCCTAACTAGTTCTTGAGCTTGTTTACTGTGTAACTATTTACTACATCTGCTGGAAGTCTATTCCAAGTATTTGCTATTTTGTATGTAAAGAAATTACCACATTGAGTGGTGTTGTATCTTTTCAATTCCAGTTTGCATCCATTACCTCTAGACTTATTTGTGCTAAGCATGAATATATTGTTGTCATCTACGTTTGTTATTCCTTTAAGAATTTTGAATGCCTCTATTAACTGTCCCTTTAGTCGTCGAGTTTGTAGATCAAATGAGTTCAAAGTTTCCATCCTCCATCTATATCCAAATTGCCTTAGTGTTGGAACTAGTTTGGTGGCCCTAGCTGGTACTGCTTCCAGTCTATCTATATCCTTCTCAATACTTGAAGCCCAGAATTGGACTCCATATTATAGAGGGGGTCTTATTAGAGATGTGTAACATTATATTTTTTCGGCTTGCGAGAGAGAGAGAGAGAGAGAGAGAGAGAGAGAGAGAGAGAGATAGAGAGAGAGATAGAGAGAGAGATAGAGAGAGAGAGAGAGAGAGAGAGAGAGAGAGAGAGAGATAGAGAGAGAGATAGAGAGAGAGAGAGAGAGAGAGAGAGAGAGAGTGTGTGTGTGTGTGTTACAAGAATTTACAAGGATGTTGGATGTCTCAATGACTTTTTAGTCCATCCACGGAGACTCCATATGCTCTTTGGTAGAGTGATTTAGTGTAAGCATTTAGAGTGTTCTTATGATCTTGTCTAACTTATTCTTGAACTCGTTTACCGTGTTACTGTTTACTACATCCGCTGGAAGTCATATTCCAAGTATTTGCTATTTTGTATGGAAAGAAATTGCCACATGGAGTGGTGTTGTATCTTTTCAATTCCAGTTTGTATCCATTACCTCTGGACTGATTTGTTTTAAGCATGGATAGATTGTTGTAATCTACATCTGTTATTCCTTCAAGAATTTTTAATGCCTATATGAACTGTCCCCGTAGTCATCGAGTTTGCAGATCTCTCTCTCTCTCTCTCTCTCTCTCTCTCTCTCTCTCATAACTTTGGTAATGTTGAACCAGATACCAAGGTGAATGTGAACAGAAGACCCTAACCAATCCTCTCCTTTATATGGAGGAAGGAGGAGTCATTTCTATATAGATTTTAAGTCTGTTAGAAAGACACTTCATCACATAACTAATCAGCATCAGTCATCCTACCAACATGTAATGCTTGCAGATGCTTAATCACCTCAAAAGGAGACTAAGAAAAGGTAAAAGGGCCAGAAAATGACAAATTCGGAGTTAATTTGTATTTTTCCTAACCATACAAACCTTAGCTACTTACATTGGGTTTACCTATTAGCGTAGCTGAAATGACGAGCCAATAATTTTTAACGAGGGTTAATTACCCCCGCGCTAGTTAGCGGGGGGTAGGGGAAGGGTAGCTTGCTACCCCTCCCCCCCCACACACCGGTGATTTGCTTCACTTCACTTAGAGGTAGGACTTGACTTGGGGGCCAGGGATGGCGGGCAAATATGTGTAAATAGCTAAGGTTTGTATGGTTAGGAAAAATACAAATTATCTCCGAATTTGTCATTTGTTCCGTAACCGAAATACAAACCAAGCTATTTACATTGGGTGACTTACCCCTTAGGAAGGGTGGAAAGTCCCCAGCCTTACTGACTTCGGCTTTGGCCGGGTCTCAATCCCTCAGTGAGTAGCACTTGAGAGAAGGAGCCCCTGCACCTCACAAGTTCCTTGCTTCGCTAGGAACGAGTGGCCTACATAAGTTGTGTGTGGTGGAAGGTGTGACTCGTCCTATGAAGTTGACCTTGAGACCTTTAGATAGGAATCTAGGATAGGACGTTCCCAATACCACCTCGTCAGGGTATGGGGGACGCAACAGTATTAAGCTTAATACTAGGAGCACAAGAAAGCATGGGTTACCTGCAGAGGTCGAGGTCAGCTATGCGAGGACCAGGATGCTGCTTCCCCAAGAGAGGGGAGAATGAAGAAAGAAGTAAGGGTCAGACATACTCTTTCATTCACGCAGACTAAAACCGGGTAACAACGCCCTCAACATACTGCTACTTGTCCATAAAGAAGCCTGAGGTTAGACCAACTGTTGTGCAGCCACCACAGGGCCGATAGAAAACGTATCGAGGCTCCTGTGGGTCACGTCCTGCAGGTAGTGGGCTGTGAAGGTCGTCTGACGCTTCCAGACCCCAGCTTGAAGCACCTGCGTCACAGAGAAGTTTCTCTTGAAGGCCAGGGACGTAGCAACACCCGACATCGTGTGCCCTAGGGCGACGTGACGGAGGAGGGTCTGGATTCAAGGCATGGTGGATAACCCTTCGAATCCAAGCTGAGATGGTGTTCCTGTTGCAGCGGAGCTGGAGGCTTATAGGGCCGAGCTGTATGGGCCCTATGGAGGAGGGAGTCCGTGCTAGATTTCCTCCACCTCTCAGCCGTTCGCTTCATATCCTGTGGCTCGAACAGATTCTCCCCAAGAAGGGAAGCATGTCTGAGCCTACACACATCCACGGCGGGGACCTTCGGGTGGAATCTCTCGGTCACCGCATCGCGCCGCTTCAACACAGAGTTGGCCCACAGGGTGGTGACCTGGTGCGCCAGGAACTCGATGGAGCGGGTGCACGAGAGTAAGGTCTCCAGGGCCTTCCTATTGGTCTCCTTAGACAAGTCCTCGGAGCACAATAGGATGCCCAGAGTTCCTAGTCATATATCCAACCACGAAGTGGCCTGCATGGCGCACTTCGCGACCTTCTCATGGCTCAGGATCTCTGACGCCAAGAACGACACCTGCCGGGCAGAGAGCTTCTCGAGGGGAACTCCCTTAGCCAGCTCTTCCACGGAGTAATGGAGAGGAAGAGCGAGACTGGACTCACCTAAGATCTCAAAATACCTCCTCTGCTGGAGACGAGGAGGAGGGATGAGTTTGTTCCCGGCAGAGGAACGACTGGAGGAGGCAAGAATCACGAGCTGGGTTTGGCCCTGGCTCTGGCACTCTTCAGACCCCGAGACCAGGGCAGAGCCGCACTGGACTTAGGGGCTTTCTGAACGTCGAACACTTCGTCCAAGACTGTGTCTTTGCCTTCTTGGGGGGCGATCACGGGGTCCATGAACCCGTTGAGTTGCCTCATCAGGCTCAGGACCTGCCAGAAGGCATGTTCAGATTCCTGCTGATCTCCTCCTTGCGGGCTGGCAGCTATGTCTCTGTCCCCGGAACCTCTTCCTGGGGCGAAGCGTGGACGTTCCCCCGGGGAGCCGCGGGTTCCTGGCGAGTCCTTGAAGACGATTTCGGGATGGTCTTGGAGTCCTTGGGTTCCCTCCTGGGAAGGATACAGGATCCCAACAAAGAGGTTCGAAGAGCCCCTTCCGCACGAGACGATTTTCCTCCATGAAGAGAAGGCTCCCCCCTTGGTGCCGAGGGGAAGACTATCACTTCACTGGACTCACCCGAGGACGGAAAAGCCTCGTCCACGGGAGAAGGAGAAAACGCTTGCGCAGGGGAAGGGGCCTTCCTGACAGACCTCCTAGGAACCAACTTCTCCCAGGGGAAGTCACTACGAAGTCCACTCCTCTCTTTCTCTTCAGCGTAGGTGAGGCAGCCGTTGGTTTGTTGCCCTGATCGGCGAGTGCTGGCTTCATTACCCTCACTAACACCCGCATCAGAGGACCAAACCAAGTCTGTTGTTCCACGGACACAGAGTCCGAAATCCTCGCTGGAAGAAAAGGGATCGGGCGATCCTTCGGAGTGGACACCACTGGACCTGCCTAAAAAGGAAAGGGGGAAGAAAGACGCACTGACCTCTCTGAAGTGTCTTCCCTGTCCTGCACAACAGTCCTGCGTTTTGATGGAGGCGATCCAGAGCGTTGTCTGGGAACACGCGTTCCTGCTGTTGTCACTGGCTGTGAGATTTGGCGCGAACGGTGGTCGCGCGGGCGCGCAGGCGAGTGGGCGCGAGGGCGTACAGGCGAACGAGCGCGGTGGGCGAGCCGGTGAACGAATGCGTTGGCGCGATGGCGAGGGAACCCATTGCCGCGTGGGCGAGTGAGAACGTTCCGAAGATCGCTGGCGACGTTGGTCGGGAGACCTGTAGCGCAAAGGAGAGCGATTGCGAGCAGGCGATCGGTGGTGCGCTGGCGAACGCTGGCGCACAGGCGAGCGTTGGCGCATTGGCGCATGGTGACGCGTTGGCGAGCGATAGCGAGTAGGTCGCGCAGGCGAACGATCGCGCGAGGGCGAGCTAGCAGAGGGCGAACCATGCCCTTCCAGAACCTCTGGGCGACGGCGCGTTGGAGAATGCATGCGCGCAGGCAATAGGTCACGTGGGCGGTCCGGAGATCGCCGATGGACAGGTGATCGCTGACGCGTAGGAGAACGCTGACGAGCAGGCGACTGTTGAATCGTCTGTGATCGCTGGCGAGCAAGAGGGCGACGCGTGGAATCCTGTGAAGGAACAGTCGGCGCGGCGCGTTCACGAACAGGAACAGGAAGAGCGCAGGCGCGTGGGCGAACAAGTGTCTTAGAAACACGCGCTGGAGAACACGGACGATGTTGTGCAGGAACAAGCTTAGGATCGCGAGGGGGCTCAGGAGACTGATGGCGCGCAGGGCGCACAACAGGAACTGCAGGATATTCGGAGACCACAGGGGAGCGCTGGCGAGCAGAAGGGGGATGATCCTCAGAAGAGCGCTGGCGAACAGGAGAGCGTTGACGATCAGAAGAGCGCTGACGAGGAGGAGAGCGCCTGTGCGCTAACACTGCAGAAGGACGAGCAGGGGAATGCTGGCGCGCTGGGCGCTCTTCAGGAACCACAGGTTGAAGGATGTCCTCAGGAGAGCGCTGGCGAGAAGAAGGGCGAACATCAGGAGAGTGCCGGCGAACAGGTGAGCGCTAACGAGCAGGAGAGCGCTGACGAGCAGGTGAGAGCTGACGAGCAGGAGAGCGCCTGTGCGCTAACACTGCACGTGTAAGGGAAGAATCCCTTTGCCCGAAGGGACCGTTGCCCGTCGGGTGACGAGGTCAGGTTGCTGAACATCTGCCCCAGAAGGTGAAGGTCTAGCAGGCGTAGGAGACCGATCCCCAGAGAGGTCTAAAGAAGCTGGAGTTGCAGGCTGTTTACGGCGAGGAGAGTCCCCTTCGGAGGAAGAAGATCCAAAAAGGCGCCTCTTAACACCCTTATAAGGAGACGGAAGGCCTTTGCGACGCAGCGGACGGTGAGCCTTACGGCGAAGGCGGCCACGAGGAAGATCGTCAGGACCATCAGTCCTCCGAAGGGGAGTCTCAGTCAAGGCACTCCCCTTAGAGGGAAGCTGGACAGCAGAAGAGCCCGTAGGACTCCCTTCCCCCTTCGAAGGATGTACGGAAGGGGGAGGAGAGCCGTCAGCACCAACATCCCCAACTGCACCTGCAGAGGATTGCCCCGCCCCGTCGGAGGCCTCTGCCACCATGACGTCGACGATAGACAGAGGGTCTACCTCTGCTATCACCGGCGACTTCTTAACGGCGGCCCCCAACTGGACAAGGTCAATAAGGGCAACCCTGGAGGGCAAGCCCTTAAGCCCCAGGGAAGGCCAAATCTGTAAAAGATCATCATTAGACAGAGATTCATCAATAACCTCCCCCGGAGGAGGAGGAGGAACCGCCCCGCTATGGGAGGCGACGCCTTCTCCCCCCACCCAAGGTTGGGAAACAGAACTAGGGCCTGCGCTCCCACTCGGCCGACTCTCCTTAGGAGCCGAACGAGGGGGAGCTTCGGAGGAGGTTTGGGCGGCGAAAGAAGAGTCCCGAGAACCTTCCTCCTTCAAGGCAACCCCGGAAGGAGAACAGTCTCTCTTGGACTTCTTCTTACGCCGGCGGCCAAACCTCTCCCACTGGGAGGCAGACCACTCCCTGCACTCACTACACATATTTTCCTGATCACACCGTCGGCCTCGACACTGCGGGCAAAGGGAGTGAGGATCCGTGTCCGTGGCCGACATAAAGGTACCACAAGGGCGGCCAGCAATTCCAGGGCACGTACGCATAGTAATAATAAAGGTGGTCAACTTCTAACACACACACACACTGTAAAGAAAAAGCAGAAAAAAGATTAAAGGCTGTCAACGAGGACGATGGACAGACACGTCTGTTCATCGCCGGAGCCAAAAGTGAAGTGAAGCAAATCACCGGTGTGTGTGGGAGGGGGGTTGTAGCAAGCTACCCTTCCCCTACCCCCCCCCCCCCCACTAACTAGCGCGGGGGTAATTGACCCTCGTTAAAAATCATTGGCTCGTCATTTCAGCTACGCTAAAAGGTAAACCCAATGTAAATAGCGTGGTTTGTATTTCGGTTACGGAACAACTATAAACTTCTGCAGAACATGTTCCCTTAGAACAGATACATACTTGTTCTGTACAAGAGCTATTAGAGTCGCAAACTACTGAGCAGCAAACAGAAGACTCGAGGAAAGATTCTAGGGTTCTGTGGGCAATGTCCAAAAAGTACAAAGTTGAAGGTGGTCTCAAACTCTTGAGCACTATTTTAATTTCAAATTACACCAACAGGCAATCCAGGAAGATACTGACAGAACTACACTTGTGAGTTCCTTCTCGAGAGAGCAGAGTAAATGAAGTGGATGTTATCAGTGAAGAAACTGCTTTAGATATGTATTTTAGATATGTGCTTGTAAAATACATAAGTCCAAAACCTCCCTCAGGCGACTGATTTAAAGTTTCAAATATCCTCGAGTCAGAGGAAATATTCAAGGTTAACACAACTACACAAAATACTAAACAAATCATCGGGGAAAACATTATTGCATAAACCAGTCTTCTTTCAGGATAGGTGTATTATAAAATTCCCATAGACTCCTGTTCCCCTTTGTATGTGTATAGAAGATGGTTTGCTGATTAAAGCAGACAAAAATCAGTCTTTCACATATTGTAAGCAAGTATCCAATATAATCCAATGATGATGGGAGTGAGGTAGTGCCTGCATTTTTTTTTTTTTTTTACAATCGATAAAATTTATTCCTAGTGTTCAATGAAAAGCGAACATTAAAATATTTACTGTAATCATGTTATGAATACTGTCCATTATTCTATGCATGACAGGCAAGTTGACAGATTATTTCCAAAGGTTGAAATAAAAGAAAAAAAATAATTTTCAAGTAATAATCTACTAACCAGTGTTGTGTTTCCTGCTATTTGGACTTCAGCATTACCAAATCGCTTTGTATTTGTCAGACCTCGAATGACTCCTCCCCCAATAGCGTTGCCACTCTGCCTGTTTGACAGAAAACAGTGATAAGAGAAATGAATTTAGTTTGCATCTGTACTAAAACAATAAGATCTTGATGTTTTCATCCATTGCATAAGTATTAACCTAATTCAACCAAAATTTCATTGCCAACATAGCAACAAGATACTTTGAAATAAACAATATAAAAATATACGAGTTCTGAAATATCGTCTAAACATCATGGTAGCAAATATTATACGACTATATTCGTGAAAAACCAAAAATAAACATTAGATTCAGTATCAAGAGTAAGTACAGATATTAAAAAATCATTCATCATTAGCCTGTGATAGAGCAATAAATTAACAAGCCAAAATTTTATTAAGATCAATCTTCTGAGAAAACCCAAAAATAAAGAAAGCCACGTTACGTAAAACAAAGATTTTAACTGCATTACTAAACACATTTAAAAAAAATAGCCTATTTGACCTTAAGATATTCGTAAAAATTTTCATGACTATAATGAACTGTATTGTGATCATTTGCATGGTAAAATTTTAGATATCAAAAGAAAAATCTAAATAATAATATCCAAACACCAACAAAGTTTAAAAGATTATTATTACCTTCCTCGTCTAGATGTTGAATTTTTACCATCTAAAGAAGACACTGAAGTAGAATTGTCTTCTTTTCCTCGTCGTCCTGGTGTTGCCGTTACATGTCTGAAAATATTCATATAAATCTTAGGATTAGATTACAATTATGAATATGGGCCAGAAAGCACAGCACTAGAGAATCGGAGGCTATTCAGTGCCTATGTGCTGCAACAGATGAATGAAAAGAGACTGGACAGTATGATGAAAGAAGGCATTATACTCATATCATAACAATCGTTAAAGTCTTTCTTAAACATTTTCCATTAAGTGAAATTCCTTTTATTTTCTAATAAATGTAATTCTTCACTTTGTCTTCACATAATGTGGTGATATAGTCAGCCCACCATTTTTGCAGGTTTTGATTTTTCATGGTACTTTATAAAGATCCCCACAATATTTAGATAAAAGCTTCAATTTCTCGTAGTTAGGCCTTATTTGCAGCCTGACTTTTTCAAACACCCTCATTTCTTTGCACCCAGCCTTCGAAGTTTTCCCTCCTTACACAACGCCACTTCTCTGTCTGAGTCTGTCTCGCTCTCCCAGCATCCGTAATCACGACACTAAAGTATCTCCCACATGCATTTGTTAAGGTATAAGTGATCTTTTATCAATACCATGGCCTCTAAGAGAGCTGCCTCATCTTCTGAAGCTACTGCTAAGCGGCAAAGGCATACCTTTCACATGTTCTGCTAGGTTACAGCATTGGTAGTTAAGACTAACTCACTTTAATTATAGCCTTAATTTTTTTCATGGAGAGGTCAGGTTGGTCTCATTCTCTTGGAAAATGCCTGAATTTTCTCAAAAAATTATCAAAAATATGAAAAAAAAAATTTTTATAGCATTTTTTTGCAAGGACGTACCGGTACGTCCATGGGGGTAAAGGGATGGCTTCTGTGAAACGTACCAGCACGTCCTTTGGGGGTAAAAGGGTTAACAGTGATTGATTAAGTAGACTGCCTCTAACTGAATATGGTCATGATTGTGACCCATATGAACTAATCTTTAATGTGAATTCCCAACAGGATATGAATATAACCTGTGTTGAAATTCAAAAGATGACAGATAAAGATGAAAGTTTATTTGAATTGAAACATTGTATAAAATACAGTGTACCTTGTTGCCATATACAACCGTTCTAAAGGACATGTCTATTATGAAAGGCTGCATTTTGTATCAGAATCATGTTTTAACTCCTCATTCTGTATGACAAATGGTATTAGAGATATTTCATGTAGGCCATCCAGGAATATGTAGTATGAAGTCTTTAGTGCACTCTCTTATCTGGTACCCTAACATTGATCATGATGTTGACAGGCTGGTTAAAAATAGTGTGTGTTTTTTCAGACTGTTCAAGCAAGACCAAGTATGAATCAACATGTAGTGTGGCCTACTCCACCGAGGCCTTGGTCTCGTGTGCATATAGACCCTTTTTTCTAAGAATCTCATACATGTCTTATTGTTGTAGATGCACTTAGTAAGTATATAGAAGTGGAAATAGTGCATGGTAAGAGTGCAAATGTTGCTATTGACGCTTTGCATTTGGTGTTTTCATGTAATGGGTTGAGTGACACTCTTTCCAGATAATGCTTTGTGTTTCATCAACAGTAAATTTAAACAGTTTCTGGAGAACAATGGTATTTGCTTAAGAAATATCACAGTGGTGAATCATTCACAGCACACTTGGCTCAAGTTATATTCCATTATCGTACTGTCCCACATTCTGTTACTGTACTAACATTCCCCTATCAGTGTCCCTGAATAACAGAAAGTTTGTATCGGTCAAAGATAGAATAAACCCTAAATATGATGCAAAAAACCCATCTTGTGAATTCAAACAAATAAATAAATTTGAGGTAGGTGATAAAGTTCTGGCACTTAACTTGAGATGGTCTGAAATGGTTTCATGGTACAATTGTTCAGAAATTAGGTGTACATGTGTATAATGTTCATGTTCAGGAATTAGATGTCATGTGGAAAAGACACTAAACAACTATAGTTAATTATAGGTTCAGAACAAAAGAAAAGCATCAGTAATGAGTCCAGTTGTGTATCCTCCTATAATGAATTACCTTCTCATCAACAAATAGTGCAACTTTATATTTCTGTTGGGTGCCCTTCCAATGTTTGGCCTCGAAACAACATTGTAACAGATGTGCCTCCTATCAGGTGCTCATCTAGACATAGGTTCTTTGATACGTTATGGTTATGATAAATATTAGAGGTGTTATGGTGTGTGCTCATTGTAAAGGATTGCCAAAGTTATTCTTCCATTATAATACTGCTTTATTTTGTGTTTTCATTTAGAGAGGAACAATTGTTGCATATCACTTTAGTTTAGCTTAACTTATAATCAACTCCATTTCTGTTTTTGCAGTGACATCCTCTTTACGTCATGCCTACGGCATCGGGCCATTGAATTTCAAATGAGTTTCTGCCTCAGCGATCCAGAGAATAAATCTCTTTTCAAGCACTCGTCTTTTCATGATCCTTTTCAACAAATACCAAACAGACTGAAGTCCTGCATTCATTCTTACAGAAAATAACTTAAATAATTAAGAAGTTGAAGATATTACATGAATTGACTTAGGGGTAAACGCATATAAATGACTCGTTAGTTTGCATATGCGTAGGAACAAATTGTCATTCGACAATAGTCAATTGGATCCCGTTTCCATTTACTATAAAAAAAGATACTAATTAAGTAAGAAGAATAAAAAAAGAAAAAGCAGAAGAAGAGCCGAGTGATCTTGGAATCATTCTCCTCCTGCTTAATTTGATTAATACAGTTAAATACCTCCATCGCCTGACAAAATAAGGCAACTTTCTAAAATAATTTTTACTATTGGCAATTTTTTGTAGTGTAACTTCCTATAACTTTCATAAATAATTATTGTTCATGATAGAATTTGTAACCACTTTCTTAACTACAAATGTTTCATGAAGGAGTTTTAAATTGACTACATATTTGATGAAAGGTGCTAAACCACAGATGGGAAACAAATACTTTATACTTTTCAAAGATAAAAAAATACTGTAGCACCTATCAAGAATTAAAACTTAATCCTCCATGAAGTGATTATATGTTTGTTACATAATTATTACTTATAAGACTAGCCTACAAATATTTTCTATTCCATATACACCACAGTATTCAATAAAAACCTAATAAATTGTGTTAGAACAAGTTTTTAGATAAACTACTAAACTGTCCAGAATTCTCCAAAAGTTAAAATTACAGCAACTTAATGACTAACTATTCATGAAAAACTATTGACAGTTAATACATATATCTCGTGGAAATTCAAAAACTTACTCAACTATTCCTCTGTCATACACCCTGAAGTAGAGTGGATCCATCCTCTTCCGTTTCATTTCAGCCACCATGTTCACCATCACTCCATCCGCAAATGCATTAAAGCGCGAGTCAGGAGCATATACGCCTTGGTAGATCAATGACAGCTGGCCTAATGTTAAAGGGAATTAAAACTATTCAGTATATAAAAGTTTTACAAGGCACATCAGCAATTTATTTTCATAGTTGGCATCTCTCTCTCTCTCTCTCTCTCTCTCTCTCTCTCTCTCTCTCTCTCTCTCTCTCTCTCTCCCTCTCTCTCCCTCTCCCCCTCTCTCTCTCCCCCCTCTCTCTCTCTCTCTCTCTCTCTCTCTCTCTCTCTCTCTCTCTCTCTCTCTCTCTCTCTCTCATGTATGTGTGTGTGTGTGTGAAAATGGATGTTCTCTCAACCAATAAGTTGAAAAAAAAATATTCTTTTATAACCTTGCTTATGTGGCATTTTTCCCACACAGTATCACGCATTTGTATGACCAGCAAAAATGGGTGGCAAGAGGTATCCCTGTAACACTTCTGTCCATCCATCCATATACCAAAGGCACTTCCCCCAATTTTGGGGGGTAGCCGACATCAACAAGAACAAAACAAAAAAGGGGACCTCCACTCTCTACGTTCCTCCAGCCTAACCAGGGACTCAGCCGAGTTCAGCTGGTACTGCTAGGGTGCCACAGCCCAACCTCCCAAATTTCCACCACAGATGAAGCTTCATACTGCTGAGTCTCCTACTGCTGCTACCTCCGCGGTCATCTAAGGCACCGGAGGAAGCAGCAGGGCCTACCGGAACTGCATCAAAATCGCTCGCCCTTCATTCCTCTTTCTAGCACGCTCTCTTGCCTCTCTCACATCTATCCTCCTATCACCAAGAGCTTTCTTCACACCATCCATCCACCCAAACCTTGGCCTTCCTCTTGTACTTCTCCCATCAACTCTTGCATTCATCACCTTCTTTAGCAGACAGCCATTTTCCATTCTCTCAACATGGCCAAACCACCTCAACACATTCATATCCACTCTAGCCGCTAACTCATTTCTTACACCCGTTCTCACCCTCACCACTTCGTTCCTAACCCTATCTACTCGAGATACACCAGACATACTCCTCAGACACTTCATCTCAAACACATTCAATTTCTGTCTCTCCATCACTTTCATTCCCCACAACTCCGATCCATACATCACAGTTGGTACAATCACTTTCTCATATAGAACTCTCTTTACATTCATGCCCAACCCTCTATTTTTTACTACTCCCTTAACTGCCCCCAACACTTTGCAACCTTCATTCACTCTCTGACGTACATCTGCTTCCACTCCACCATTTGCTGCAACAACAGACCCCAAGTACTTAAACTGATCCACCTCCTCAAGTAACTCTCCATTCAACATGACATTCAACCTTGCACCACCTTCCCTTCTCGTACATCTCATAACCTTACTCTTACCCACATTAACTCTCAACTTCCTTCTCTCACACACCCTTCCAAATTCTGTCACTAGTCGGTCAAGCTTCTCTTCTGTGTCTGCTACCAGTACAGTATCATCCGCAAACAACAACTGATTTACCTCCCATTCATGATCATTCTCGCCTACCAGTTTCAATCCTCGTCCAAGCACTTGAGCATTCACCTCTCTCACCACTCCATCAACATAGAAGTTAAACAACCACGGCGACATCACACATCCCTGTCTCAGCCCCACTCTCACCAGAAACCAATCGCTCACTTCATTTCTTATTCTAACACATGCTTTACTACCTTTGTAGAAACTTTTCACTGCTTGCAACAACCTTCCACCAACTCCATATAACCTCATCACATTCCACATTGCTTCCCTATCAACTCTATCATATGCTTTCTCCAGATCCATAAACGCAACATACACCTCCTTACCTTTTGCTAAATATTTCTCGCATATCTGCCTAACTGTAAAAATCTGATTCATACAACCCCTACCTCTTCTAAAACCACCCTGTACTTCCAAGATTGCATTCTCTGTTTTATCCTTAATCCTATTAATCAGTACTCTACCATACACTTTTCCAACTACACTACACTTCTGTAGTGATTGTAAATTAGTGATGGTACATGAACTCTTATATGCTGTATATTATTATGTAATGAGTATTTGCACTAGTTTGTTTACAGTATATAGTATATGTACATACAGTAACATTACTTGAGGTTACACTTGAGCACACTATTGTTATTTCTCTTCCTCGTGCCTTTTATGAAATGGTGTGTTGGGCAGGTTTAACAGAAGGGCCAAGGATGCATGGTGGTTTATCAAGAGGTTGTCTTTTCCTTATCTGTTTCTTTATCTCCCTCACAAGTATTCATTTTCAAAACCATCCTTACTATCCTCCCTTCAGTTAAAGTGGCTATCCAAGAGGGTACTTAACCTTGCATGATGTGTCGGCTCCCCCATGTTGACCAATTTTATCCGACATTTTATCTTTAATCTATTGGTTGCATCAATCACTTTATATGCATTTCTGTACATGTTTTTATCATTATTATTGTCAAGTTTGCTTTTAAGTATGATGAATCATTTTTACTGCAATTAATTCTTTTCCTGTCTGGAGACATTGAGCAAAATCCATGATCAGTACATCCTAGATTTTGCCAGTGTCGTCTTCCGTATAGCAATATTCGTGGTCTGCATGCCATTATTCAAGACCTAACAGTTATACCCAGACAATATAATACTGTTTTATGCTCAGAAACTTTGGTTTCTCATATGAGGCAGTCATCTAAGTTACTCATTAACTGTTTTAAGCTAATAATTTTAAAACTGAATGCCATTCTAAGGGCAAGGAGAATGGTGGTGTATATTAGGAATGAGTGGCCTGCTTCTCATATGTCAGTCTATGAATGTGGATGTCATGAGATTCAAGTAACAGAAGTTTGTGGGAGGTATAACACCTTCTATTTGTGTTCGATCTACTGGATTCCCGGCATGGATGATTCTATCTTCGATCGTCGTCTTACCATTATGGCCAAGATACAACAAGATGATAAAAAGGCCTCTTTTATATTGTTTATTGGCAAATTCAATGTTTATCCTAGGGAGTGGTTAAAATCTGTTTCTCCTACTGATCCCCCATGGCTTAAGAGCTTCAGACATTGCTTCTAAATCAGACTGGGAGCAAATCATAAGTGAAGCTAGCTACTCACCAGTCTGATAACTGCTTGGACCTAGTACATACTGACTTCCCTGGTGTCATAACAAGCAAAGTTAATTCTCAAGTTGGGACATCTAATCATCCCTTAATTTCATCAGTAGTGAAAACAGAGCAGCCTGTCCCTGTTGTGTCATACTCGTGTAAGATTTATAAAAAATCTCCAGCAGACTAGCATAGCATTTTGAGGGATCTTTTGAGCTTGAGTTGGTCCTAATTGTAAAACAGTGTTGAGCCTGTTCTTCTTTTGAATGAGAATATGGTCAACATAATTGATAGGTGTATCCCTTCTCGTGTGCTAAAGTATTAAGTGAAAAACAAAACCAGGTTCAATGATGATTGTAGATGTGCTTATTTGGAAAGCAAAAGTTCATATATCATAGAGTGGGTGATTTGGTGTGACAACTGGACTGACTCCAGGGTCCCTCCATGGCTCTTAAATATCTTGATGAATGGTATGTAGTAAAAACTTGAGAAAAAAACAGTAGATGTAGGTGCTAAGTTATGATAAAAGAAAACTGGTCATGACTAGTTTGTGTAATTACAGTAATGACATGGGTAAATTTTGCAAAAGGATAAACCTGAGAGTAAAGTCGACCATGATTAAGATCATGTAGAATAAGAAAAATCAAGATGTAGAAGTGAATGTTATTGGGTGGTGTAAAAATGTAAGCAATATGTCATATGGGTGTGTGAAGTTAATATTTTGGATGATGGTGGTATGAAAGAAGAGGAACAGCAGGATATGGGCTAAACATTGGGAGAAAACTTGTGTCTAAGGAAGCCAAGGTTAGGATGTATGAATTGATAGTTTATAAGTCTACTTCATGTAAGTGATGTGCAGATGCTGAATGGAAGATATATAAACAAAACATAGGTGAAAACTTCAGTACAGATGAATATTGCATGTATCATATGGAGAATAAAAAGAATGAAAATGGCGAGGTATGTGAAGATGACATTATTAAAAATAAAGAATTTGGAATCCATAAAATAAAGGATCTGTTTCTTTTGGGGGGGAGGGGTTTAGACATGTACAAAGAAGAGATAATAATAGGATCAAAAGGGTTATGAGGAATGAGGAGAAGCAAGCCTAACAAGAGCTGGATAAGTAAGGTGAAATATGTAGTAGAAAAGAAAGGCATCAACATCAACTACTGTATGCAAAAAAAAAAAAAAATAAGGTGCAAGATGTGTGTACATTACTGGTGTTTAACCTTAGACTAATAAATATTTTTCTATGCAAGTATAGAAAGCTGCTAATGCTGCGAAGTTTACAGCACAGAGGGTTCATTTACGATACAGTAGATTGTTCCCTTGTCTTTTCTCAGGATATAGCCCCTTTGTTTAGTTAAATAGTTTAAGGTTTAATAGTGTAGCAGATTTAATTCATCTATTTTTCTATTTAGCCTTCATTTGCCTGTTCTCACAATTTTGTCTTCTTTTACAGAAATGTTCAGCCGAAGGGATGATGGTGGCCTATGTGGCACTTACCAGTTTTTGAGACCTGCATTGGTTTGTCTGAGAGGGCCAAATAGTCTATGCATTTATTGATTTTGTAAAGCTGCAGTTGTTACCCTAAGAGTTTTTTGATGTGTGAAGAATTATAGTAAGACAAGCGTGAACTATTGAAATATACTAAGAAGTTTGATATGCTACTGTCACTGAATAAAATAAAAGTTGGCTAAATTAATGTATTGCCCAAAATTTATCTACTTGTAGAATCAGACTGACCAGTGATAGACGCATGCACCATGCTTTCAAATTTGGGTACATTTCTCAATTAAGTTAATTGAGATTGAAGTATAAGACTAACATGCCAGTAGGAACAATTTTGTTGATAAGTTTTTACTAATGGATCTGTGAAAGATTGAAAGATTTCACCTAAGTTTTGTCATATGCAGTATTTTGGAATATTGAGATTTAAATTCATATTTAGATGTAAGGTGTTAAGATTTGTTTGTACTTAAGCAGTAAATTTACTGCTAAGTTCATTGAATCAAGGACTTCTGACAAAATGTTATTTTCATTAGTAAAATAAATTTTTGAATATACTTACCCGATAATCATGTAGCTGTCAACTCCGTTGCCCGACAGAAATCTACGGACGGGATACGCCAGCGATCGCTATACAAGAGGGGGGTGTACTCACCAGCGCCATCTGTGGTCAGGTACTCCAGTACTTCTTGTCAACACCACCTCAATTTTTCCCTCGGTCCACTGGTTCTCTATGGGGAGGAAGGGTGGGTCAATTAAATCATGATTATCGGGTAAGTATATTCAAAAATTTATTTTACTAATGAAAATAACATTTTTCAATATTAATCTTACCCGATAATCATGTAGCTGATTCACACCCAGGGGGGTGGGTGAAAACCAGTGTACATGTTAATCAAGAAGCTAAGTATCCCGTATTTCATTTTATCAGTTATTCAAAATAACAAATGAAATTATACGTACCTGGTAAGGAAGTCGACTTGAACCATTACTCTGCCTTTAATAAGTACGTCTTCCTTACTGAGCGCAGCGGTCCTCTTAGGAGGCTGAACAACTCTTAGGTGCTGAAGTATAAAGGGCTGCAACCCATACTAAAGGACCTCCACACAACCTCTAACCTAGGCGCTTCTCAAGAAAGAATTGACCACCCGCCAAATCAACTAGGATGCGGAAGGCTTCTTAGCCCACCGTAACAACCCAAAACAACAATAAAAGCATTCAAGAGAAAGGTTAAAAAGGTTATGGGATTATGGGAATGTAGTGGTTGAGCCCTCACCTACTACTGCACTCGCTGCTACGAATGGTCCCAGGGTGTAGCAGTTCTCGTAAAGAGACTGGACATCTTTGAGATAGAATGATGCAAACACTGACTTGCTCCTCCAATAGGTTGCATCCATAATACTCTGCAGAGAACGGTTCTGTTTGAAGGCCACTGAAGTAGCCACAGCTCTCACTTCATGTGTCCTTACCTTCAGCAAAGCAAGGTCTTCATCCTTCATGTGAGAATGAGCTTCTCTAATCAGAAGCCTTATGTAATAAGAAACTGCGTTCTTAGACATAGGCAACGAAGGTTTCTTAATAGCACACCATAAGGCCTCTGATTGTCCTCGTAAAGGTTTTGACCTTTTAAGATAGTACTTAAGAGCTCTGACAGGGCAAAGAACTCTCTCCAGTTCGTTACCCACCATGTTGGAAAGGCTAGGAATTTCGAACGATTTAGGCCAAGGACGTGAAGGAAGCTCATTTTTTGCCAAAAAACCGAGCTGTAAGGAACATGTAGCCGTTTCAGATGTGAATCCTATGTTCCTGCTGAAGGCGTGAACCTCACTTACTCTTTTGGCTGTTGCAAGGCAGACGAGGAAAAGAGTTTTGAGAGTAAGGTCTTTGAAAGAGGCTGACTGGAGAGGCTCAAATCTAGATGACATAAGGAACCTTAGGACTACGTCTAGATTCCAGCCTGGAGTGGACAAGCGACGTTCTTTAGAGGTCTCAAAAGACCTAAGGATGTCCTGCAGATCTTTGTTGGAGGAAAGATCCAAGCCTCTGTGGCGGAAAACTGCTGCCAACATACTTCTGTACCCCTTGATCGTAGGAGCCGAAAGAGATCTAACATTCCTAAGATGTAACAGGAAGTCAGCAACTTGGGTTACAGTGGTACTGGTAGAGGAAACTGCATTGGCTCTGCACCAGCTTCGGAAGACTTCCCACTTAGATTGATAGACTCTGCGAGTGGATATCCTCCTTGCTCTGGCAATCGCTCTGGCTGCCTCCTTCGAAAAGCCTCTAGCTCTAGAGAGTCTTTCGATAGTCTGAAGGCAGTCAGATGAAGAGCGTGGAGGCTTGGGTGTACCTTCTTTACGTGAGGTTGACGTAGAAGGTCCACTCTTAGAGGGAGAGTCCTGGGAACGTCGACCAGCCATTGCAGTACCTCTGTGAACCATTCTCTTGCAGGCCAAAGGGGAGCAACCAACGTCAGCCGTGTCCCTTCGTGAGAGACGAACTTCTGAAGAACCCTGTTGATGATCTTGAACGGCGAGAATGCATACAGATCGAGGTGGGACCAATCCAGCAGAAAAGCATCCACGTGAACTGCTGCCGGGTCTGGAATCGGGGAACAGTACAATGGGAGCCTCTTGGTCATCGAGGTAGCGAACAGATCTATAGTTGGCTGACCCCACAGGGCCCAAAGTCTGCTGCACACGTTCTTGTGAAGGGTCCATTCTGTGGGGATGACTTGACCCTTCCTGCTGAGGCGATCTGCCGAGACATTCATATTGCCCTGAATGAACCTCGTTACCAGCGTGAGTTTTCGACTTTTTGACCAAATGAGGAGGTCCCTTGCTATCTCGAACAGCTTCCTCGAATGAGTCCCTCCCTGCTTGGAGATGTACGCCAAGGCTGTGGTGTTGTCGGAGTTCACCTCCACCACCTTGTTTAGCAGGAGGGACTTGAAGTTCATTAAGGCCAGATGAACTGCCAACAACTCCTTGCAATTGATGTGAAGCGTTTCCTGTTCCTGGTTCCATGTCCCCGAGCATTCCTGTCCGTCCAATGTCGCGCCCCAGCCCGAGTCTGATGCGTCCGAGTAGAGATGAAGGTCGGGGGTCTGAACAGCTAATGAGAGACCCTCCTTGAGAAGAATGTTGCTCTTCCACCACGTTAGAGTAGCACTCATCTCTTTGGAAACAGGAATAGAGACCGCCTCGAGCGTCATATCCTTGTTCCAGTGAGCTGCTAGATGGTACTGAAGGGGGCGGAGGTGGAGTCTCCCTAACTCGATGAACAGGGCTAACGATGACAGAGTCCCTGTTAGACTCATCCACTGTCTCACCGAGCATCTGTTCTTCTTCAGCATGCTCAGGATGCACTCTAGGGCTTGGTTGATTCTTGGGGCCGACGGAAAAGCCCGAAAAGCTCGACTCTGAATCTCCATTCCCAGGTAAACGATGGTTTGGGAAGGAACAAGCTGGGACTTCTCTAAATTGACCAAGAGACCCAGTTCCTTGGTCAAATCCAAAGTCCATCTGAGACTCTCCAGACAGCGACGACTTGTGGGGGCTCTTAAAAGCCAGTCGTCTAAATAAAGGGAGGCTCTGATGTCCGCCAAGTGAAGGAATTTCGCAATATTCCTCAACAGTCGCGTAAACACAAGAGGTGCCGTGCTTAGACCAAAACACAGGGCTTGGAATTGGTACACAACCTCTCCAAAGACGAATCTCAGAAAAGGTTGGGAGTCTGGATGGATGGGAACGTGAAAGTAGGCGTCTTTCAGATCCAACGAGACCATCCAGTCCTCCTGCCTGACCGCTGCTAGGACCGACTTCGTCGTCTCCATTGTGAACGTCTGCTTGGTGACATAAGCATTGAGCGCACTGACGTCCAGCACCGGTCTCCAACCTCCTGTCTTCTTGGCCACCAGGAAGAGACGGTTGTAAAAGCCCGGGGATTGATGGTCCCGGACTATCACCACTGCCTCCTTCTGTAACAGGAGCGACACCTCTTGATGTAACGCTAGCCTCTTGTCCTTTTCCTTGTAGTTGGGAGAGAGGTTGATGGGAGATGTGGTCAGAGGGGGATTGCGGCAGAACGGAATTCTGTAACCCTCCCTTAGCCACTTGACAGACTGAGCGTCTGCACCTCTTCTTTCCCAGGCTTGCCAGAAGATCTTGAGTCTGGCTCCTACAGCTGTCTGGAGAGGAGGAAAGTCAATGCTTGCTTTTCGTGGACTTGGCACCTTTCTTGGACTTGCCCCTGTGACCGTCTGGACGGGAACTTCCTCGGCTGGGGGCTCTGCCACGAAAGGGCGGAATGAATCTGGTAGCAGGTGTATCAGCCACCGGGGTGCGGTAAGTTCTCGGCACTGAAGGTACAATTTTAGCCTTACGTGCTGAAGAGGCCATGAGGTCATGCGTATCTTTCTGGATAAGAGCCGCAGCCATCTCTTTGATTAGCTCCTCCGGAAACAGGAACTTGGAGAGAGGAGCAAACAGTAACTGTGACCTCTGGCAAGAGGTGATACCAGTAGAAAGGTAGGAGCATAGATGTTCCCTTTTCTTGAGGACTCCTGAGACAAAAATAGAAGCAAGTTCGCCAGAACCATCGCGAATTGCTCTGTCCATACAGGACATGATCAGCATGGCCGAGTCTTTGTCAGAAGGGGCAGTCTTCTGCTCAAGGCCCCCAGGCACCAGTCGAGGAAATTAAAAATTTCAAAGGCGCGAAAGACTCCCTTCAAGAAGTGGTCCAGATCAGAAAAGGTCCAGCAGACCTTAGAGCGTCTCATAGCCGACCTACGGGGAGAGTCAACCAAACTTGAGAAGTCGGCCTGGGCAGAGGCAGGGACCCCCAAGCCTGGTTCCTCTCCCGTGGCATACCAGACGCCCGACTTAGAAGCCAGCTTAGGAGGAGGAAACATAAAAGACGTCCTTCCCAGCTGCTGCTTGGACTGCAACCAATCCCCTAAAATCCTCAAAGCTCTCTATGATGATCTGGCGAGGACAAGCTTAGTGTAGACAGACGTAATAGGCTGCATGCCTAGAGAAAACTCGGATGGAGGAGAACGAGGGGTTGCAGAAACAAAGTGTTCAGGGTATAACTCTCTGAACAGAGTCAAGACCTTACGAAAGTCTATGGAAGGAGGCGACGACTTGTGTTCCTCCACATCAGAAGAAGGATCATCCAGGTGAGCAGCTTCATCCTCAGAAACCTCATCACCTGAGGGTTGAGAAGCGAGAGGTAACGATAAAGCGGTATGCTGAATGGCTGAATCCTGAAGAACGGGTGCATGCGCACTTGCGGATCCATCATTAAGTCTCTGCTGAAGAGGATGAGGGCTGGCAATGACTAAGTCATGAGGCTGGGATGAAGGAGGTTCTGCGGAGGTCTGAGGAGCAAGCGTGGTCGGAAGCGAATGCTGTAAGGCATGAGGCTCATGCTGCATAGTATGCGGTTCATGTTGAATGGGAAGAGGCTCATGCTGCGAAGAATGCGGTTGCTGCATGCGTTGAGGAGGCTGCCTCATAGCATGAGGTTCCTGCCTCAAGAGTTGCGTCTGCCTCAAGGGTTGAGGAGGTGGCTGCGCAGAGAGAGGCTCTTGCCTCAAGAGTTGAGGCTCTTGCCTCAAGAGTTGAGGCTCTTGCCTCAAGAGTTGAGGCTCTTGCCTCAAGAGTTGAGGCTCTTGCCTCAAGAGTTGAGGCTCTTGCCTCAAGAGTTGAGGCGGTTGCCGCATAGCATGAGGTTGCTGCCTCAAGGATGGTGGAGGTTGCCGCAACGCATGAGGCTGCTGCCTCAAGGATGGAGGAGGTTGCCGCAACGCATGAGGCTCCTGCCTCAAGGGAAGAGGAGGTTGCTGCAAAGCATGAGGCTCCTGCCTCAAGGGTTGAGGAGGTTGCCGCATAGCAAGAGGCTCCTGCCTCAAGGAAAGTGGAGGTTGCTGCATAGCGCTGGTACCTGGCAACTCCCGATGCGGCAGCTCACGCATGGAGGCAGGAGGAGCCTCAACATCATACGTCTGGCAGGGTGGACTGCGCAGAGGTGGAGGAGCGCTCGCAGGAGGAGGTGTGCTAACCTTCTCTGCCTGAAACTCCTGCATCAACACCGCAAGCTGAGACTGCATTGTCTGCAGCATAGACAACTTGGGATCAACAGAAGTTGGAGCAGAGGCCTGTTGAGGCATCGCTTTACCTCTCTTAGGAGGCGTGCAGCCATCAGATGACTGCGGCGAGTCCGAACTGGCCCAGTGGCTACACCTGGGCTGTTGGACTCGCTCGGTCTGGACCTTACGCTTAAGAGGTCGTGAGACCTGGGTCCAGCGTTTCCTCCTGGAAACTTCTTCCGCAGACGAGGAAATAAAGGGCTCAATCGTCTGGGAGTGGAAGTGACGATCTCTATCAGATACGCCCGCAACCACTGAGGATACAACTGTGCGCCGATCAAGGCCTGCCGAACCCTTTTGCCCTTCGACATTGCTTCTCCCCTGGGCTTGGGAGCTTGCAAGAGGTCCCGGACTGGGAGGACGACTGGCACGCACAGAAGTATCCTCATGCGCAACACTGACACTGACACTAGGCACAGCACTGGCACTACCACTTCCCACTGCACTTTTCACTTTAAGTTCCTTGACATCTGCCAAGAGAAGATTGTGGTCACTCACTAAAGACTCCACCTTATCACCTAGAGCCTGAATGGCACGTAACATATCCGACATATCAGGCTGAGCACTCGTAATAGGTTCGGGGGTCACCACTACAGGGGAAGGAAAAGGTTGAGGATCATGGGGGGAGGAATAAACCAAAGAGCGAGAAGAACTCCTCCTAACTCTCTCCCTCTCTAACCTAGCCGTATACTTGAGGAATTCATTAAAATCGAATTCCGAAAGCCCGGCACATTCCTCACATCGATCTTCCAACTGACAGGATTTTCCCCTACAGTCGGAACAAACGGTGTGAGGATCAACCGAGGCCTTCGGAAGACGCCTACTACAAGTCCTAACACTACATCGCCTTTGTCTAGGAGCTTGAGAGTGGTCGGACATCTTGAATTAGAGAACAGTCAAGGGGGGATTCCAAATTAAAGCAAAGATCGTTAACCATTAAATCAATTTAATTCCAAAAGCTATCTAAGCTAAGGGAAAAGCTTCCTGTATAGCGAAGGCTAAATTTCAGATCAATACTTCACCAAAACCGTGAACAAAGACTCCAAAATCAACAGCGTATCCATGTAGGTCTTGCCGGCGGCACGACAGAGGAAAAATTGAGGTGGTGTTGACAAGAAGTACTGGAGTACCTGACCACAGATGGCGCTGGTGAGTACACCCCCCTCTTGTATAGCGATCGCTGGCGTATCCCGTCCGTAGATTTCTGTCGGGCAACGGAGTTGACAGCTACATGATTATCGGGTAAGATTAATATTGAAAATTAGCTTTTTATTGATTTAAGAAATATTAGCTTGTTTTTTCATAAGATTTCGAATGTGTTAAATACGGGTGTCTTCATTTTAACATGAGTGAATTTTTTATGGAAGGAATTTTTGGTAAAATAGATTAGGTTAGGTTAGATATATATATTAATTTGAAGGTAAACTTGTGAGTGTATTGAAATGAATTTATATGATTGTATGTAACATGACATCCTTTAACTAACTGCATGTACCTTCTTCCCAAAAATATTCATGACAAAATTAATATTCATATATCTTTCATGCAAAAGTAGTTGCTTTGTGAGTAATGCGGGATAATAGTCGAGAACCAAGTTTACAGACCATGGTCTCGTTCCCACCAAACTTTGTGACACTACGTAGGTCTATAATCTCAGCCATCTGTTTAACCTACGAGGACAGTCTAAATTTTAATTAAAATACGGGTTGGTCATTTGATACGATTTTCTATTTGTATCAGCTTTAACTTCCTTGTATGTAGTAGGAAACAGCTGTTTATAAATTTCTCTATAAGATAATGAAATAAATGTGTGTCTGTTGGACGTCACCACGTTTCCACTAAATCTCATTCTAAATTTTGTACATTACAGTACTGATAAAGCAGAAAGTAACCATATTTCTATAAACACTATGAATTGAAAGTTCATGAACTCAAGCTACAAGAAGCTTACCTACAGTGACTCCAAACAATGATAATTTTGAAACCTTAACAATAATTAAAAAGTAGAATGATCACATATTTCAATCACTCAGACAATACAATGAATATAATATTAACTATATGAAAAAAAACCATTCTTTTCTATACTTACGACTTGTTGGCCCAGGTTTTTCTGTTGCCGTAGAATTTGAGGTCTCTCCCAGAGCTTCATCTGTTAAGTAAATAGTAAAATTTCCTTGATTTAAATAATCCACTTAAAATTACATGTAATAATACACTCGCAACCAGTGATTAATTATGTCACATGGATTATAAGTACTGTACACTATTAAAAAATACTGAGTCATGAAATTCAATGTAGTTTATTTTTTCTAGCTTGACTTGCTTTGTTTGTGGTATACAGTATACAGATGAAATTGCAATACAGTATAATGCAGGAACAATACTTTTACATTAAGAGACTATTTATGGCTAAACACTTGCTTAAAAATTTGGTCAAGACCACTAAAGTATGGAAATGATAAAAACTATCCAACCATAAACTAAAACTCAACATTTATTCCACATTTCATGGTTTGTGATGAATCACAGTTCACAGTACTCCTAAAACTCGAATGTTAATCCTAAATTAAATAAAATATATACATTTCTGATACCATGCAACTTGGAACTAACAGCGAATCATATAAAATCTAGTATCAAGAGACTTCTAAATAGTTATACATAATAAAAACAAGGTTAGCTTAGGAAAAATTGAAAGAAAAAATGTTCATGATTAAAAATAACTTTTTAAATAAAGAGACCTTATCTATCTATGTACAGTATACATTTCATGGGAATATAGTAAAACAGATAAATTAAAGGTGACCAAACACGGCTTAACATATTGTCTGCGTATTTTCTGGGCAAATTTTACGCTTTAGACATATTTAGTTACCATCTTCTTAGGTCAGTCTCCTGCCCGAGCCTCATAGAGACCCAAGAAAAAAGGGGGGATCCTACACCTGCCCTTACTCATGCCGCAGAAGAGGTTGGATCCGAAGGAATCTGATGAGGGCGTGACGAACCCGAGTGAATCGATAGCTTAAGAGACTTAACCACTGCCGAGTCTCGTAGAAGGAAAGACTCCTCCTCCTCCTCCTCCTCCTCCTCCTCCTCCTCCTCCTCCTCCTCCTAGGATCCCGCTGATCTTTAGGAAAAAATTCTGCATGACAAAGATGAACATATCTAAGGGTACCTGTCTGTTATAAGGAAGCCGGAATATCTCTCGAGATTTACTTCTATCCTCCAACTTCAGTAAACTCGAGGAGAAGTCTCAGTGGTAACGAAAGTCAGCCATCGAGTCTGCTAGGATCAGTCCGTTGTACCGAAGTCTTCAGAGAACGAAGCCAATTCTGACGAACTAGATTGACACTAGGGTAGACCTTCTCATGAAAAACTGCTAGATGGTCGAAGATACTTCCTCGATGATGGCATTCCGGAATGTAGGAGTAAATCCTAGTAGTCGAACAAACCGAGGAAGTCCTGTCGACTAACTGCTTGTTTGGCCGTATGCCTTCTCGTCGAACAGAGTTTGATAAACTAACCTGTTTCAGGAGAGGAGAGGACAAAACTAGACTATCTATAAGAGAAACTGACAGAGGCTAGAAGAGACCTCAATAAAAACACATCATTCTGTCCAAAGATGTAACGACTGAAACCAGTATTCCGACTGGATGTTAAGAACATATAGATAGAGAGAATCACCATCACACTTCCACAGGTGGGAGGAAGAGAGAAAGTATTTTCTCTTGCAACTGAGGTGCAAATTTTCTGTCCTTGTTGGATGGAAAGAGATGCATACTCCAACTTGTAGGAGGAGAATGGCCAAGGGGCAACCTTCTCGAGGAAGAAAAAAAGGGAGTTATCTTTAGGATAAGAACACTGATGACGTCCACAGCATCCCTTTCCCAGCCACGACCAGAGATATTTTCTTGGTGAAGCAAGGGACAAGAAAATCCATATTTGCCCCAGAGCAGCTACAACTGGAGAAGTAGCACTTTTACAACACCAATCCCAATGGTGTTCTCAGGCAGTCACCCATCCAAGTACTGTCCAGACCCCACGTTACTTGTCTTCGCTGATAGAACGAGAAGCAGCGTTTTCAACATTGTATGGCCGTTCAAGCTAAGGGTTGGTCGAATATACTTCTTCGGAAGAGAATCCCGCTGAATTCAATCCCCTGGAACAGCAGAAAGAAAAAAGGGGGTGATAATCCCAAGAGGTTATGCCACCTGATGCTAGTAAAAAGGGCCGAGGAGATGATCCATGGAGTTGGCCAAAGAACCGCGAAAGAGATCCGACAAGTTCTCAAACTTATGGAGAGGGGGAAGCAAATAACACCTAGGGATTATGTTCACAAGATTCTTTCTGTCATCAGAGAGGAGGCAGAGGCGAGTGATCGGAAGACTTCCATTGCAGCAACCGTAGAACTGTGTTCTACCTGCCTAGTGGCAGCGTATAGGCGACGGCACATGTGCAACTGACGAAGCTCTTTCATTCAATAAAGATGTCGACTTGTAAGGTAACCACGTACCAAGTGACCAAAAGAAGAGACAGGGAGCAGAAGAGGCAACCTAATCTCTTAGACACATAGCACGTAAGCCCACTAGCAGTAGTACAGTGGTAATAATAGTGATCTTGGTCCGATGAAAAAGTTTGTAAGGGATGAACGTTTGAGAGCACTGACGAGAACTGGCGAGCCGATGGATGCTTCGGGAAACCGATAGCAATGTACTTGTATGAAACAACAAGTTCTCAGTGGCGAGTAAGGTATTATGCACCAAGGTTGACACTTGTGCTTCACCCTTCTAATCGAAGGCGAGTGCTGGATTAGGTTCCAGGAAGGAGAGAGTGCTACACTCCCTCAACTGCATGTCGTGGTAAGCAATACCAGAGTAGTGCCACTCACAAAAAATTGAAAGTTCTGTGTCGTCTAGATGAGGAGAATCACTTGGATACTCTTAAGCGATTGAGGAAGCCATAGCAGTAGAGCGCTCTGCATAAGACGAAGAGAGCAGAAGTGTCTTGCCAGAAAGAGCATTGTATGTGCGTGAAGTGAGGATCGCAGTCGAAGAGATCTGCAATCCTTTCCAGAGAAGATCTCCAACGAATGAAGTACGCGAGACCCACCCTTAGGGATAAGGCTTCCGAGATTCTCCTGGGGCTGCCGGTGATTCTACCCGCAAGTGGGGAGACCTGTCGGAGGTAGCTGGAACCCAGGAACCTAGAGGAGAGCTGAAGAGCGATTGCGTGCTGGCGAGCTGACAGGCAACAAGGTGACAGCAAACGCCAAAGAGCTGGTGAATGACGGGCAGCTGACAAACGATGCGCGGCTGGCAAATGACGCGCAGCTGGCAAACGGTGAGCTGCTGGCCAACTGTGAACAGCTGGCGAACTGCAAACAGCTAGCGAGTGACGAGTAGTCTGAGATTGACGTGAGACCCGCGAAAGATGAGCAGCTGACAAACCACGAACACCTAGTAGGTGACAAGCAGTCTGATGGTGACGAGTGACTGAGAAACTCCGCAAGGCTGGCGAACAACGAGTCAAAGGAGAGTCCAAATAAGCAGGCCAGTGTCGAGAACGCTTAGGCTGTCAGAGAGATTGTCAATGATCTTGCGATGGTGAGATATGAGGCGACGAACGACTCTGAAGGACAATCTTGGGGAGATGAGTGACGAGCAACAGACTATTGGCAAGACTTGGAAAGAGAATGTCTAGTGGGTGAGAGAGAAGATCGTTGGTCTCTAAAGGAACTGAAGTGCCCTCTCCCGATGGGTGGTGAAGGAGAACGTTTGGAACATCAAGGAGAACTACACTCTCTGGGAGCTTGTCGGCAGCGGCGAGCTTCCTCAAAAGAGGAGACCTCCTCCGGAAGGAGAGGCATCAGTGAAGACACATGATGGAATCTGGAAGGCCTCTGGAACGGGTTCTCTGGGGACGATCCCTCTCGTAGACGAGAGTAATGGCCACCCGTAGGAGAGACATTTCCTTGGAGGAGGAGAACATCTAGAAGAGGAGTAGTGACGACCCTTGAGATGATGAGGAATTCTATCGTCAACGGCATGCCAACAAGGAGAAGGAGAACCGAGTCAACGGCATGCCAACAAGGAGAAGGAGAACCAAGTCAACGTCAACGGCAAGGATCTTCAGCAGGGGAGGCATGCTCCTAAGGGCAGGAAAGCATCTCGAAGATTTCGAGAAAAGAGTCTCTAAGGAGGGTCTCATTCACGAACAAGAGATATGACCTCCCGCAGGAGAACTTGCCTCTACTTTATTTATCACCCGAAGGAAGAGCTGGCTCAGCAAGGGGGAGAGCATAGTCTTTGGCGACGAGTCTACCTGTACGGCTGCTGCGATGAGTTGTAGCTGTCAGCATTTCTCCGCGCAACCGGGAAGGTTGCTGAAAAGAAGCTGATGAAGGGAAGTTCTCCCTCGGAAGGGAGAGCAGCCCAACACCTGGTGGAGGTTAACTCTTTTTCAAGGGAAAGTTGTCCAATACCTGGAAACGGACCTCCAGGCAGCGCTATTTGCTTCCCGTCGACAAGCATTGTTCAAGTTAAAGGTTGGCATCAAGTGCTACCAGTTAAACTTGGCCACCTTTCTCTAGGTTAGGGTAGAAGACTCTTTAGCTATGGTAAGCAGCTCTTCTAGGTAAAGGCACTCCAAAATCAAACCAATGTGCTCTAGTCTTGGGTAGTGCCATAGCCTCAGTACCATAGTCTTCCACTGTCTTGAGCTAAAGTTCTCTTGCTTGAGGGTACACTCAGACACACTATTTTATCTTATTTCCCTTCATCTTGTTTTGTTTAAGTTTTTACAGTTTATGTGGGAGATGTTTTAATGTTACTGTTCTTAAAAGATTTTATTTTTTCTTGTTTCCAGTTGGAGCCCCTGGGCTTATAGCATCCTGCTTTTCCAACTAGGGTTGTAGCTTAGCAATTAATGATGATAATAATAATAATAATAATAATAATAATAATAATAATAATAATAATAATAACAACAACAACAATCACTGCCCTCTTTCCTATGCCTGAGCAAGAGGAACAAATGAGTATAAGCAGAGTGCTGCAGAGACTATCACTCTCAGAAGGAACCTAATCCTCAGGGAAAAGGTCGTAGTCAGTGTGCTGATCAGGAGCTGCCAAATACGCAGGAGAACACGGCGGTGACAAGGCAGAGACAGCAGGTTCCACAGGAACAACAACTCTGCTCTTCTACATCGGCTGACTTAACCGAATAAAGAAGTACGGCCTCGCTAGCACTAAGGAAACATAAAAAGAATAAAGGAAAAACTTCCTCAGAACAACCTAACCTGCAGATGGGAAAGGTGTCCCCCAAGAGAACAGAAACACACTAAAGACTGAACAGTCTCATCGCCGACTGCCATTGTCGGGCGAATGAGAGCGGCGTCATAAGTATAAAAAAAAAAAAAAAAAAAAAAAAAAAAAAAAAAAAAAAATATTACAATTAATTAATCAGCTGATGTAAATAAACATTATTTGAAATCAATTACTTGAGAAAAATATTCGGGAGAACATCCTAACCTGTGTAACGGGAAAGGTGTTCTCCAGCAGAGGATCTGCCGGCGTCATCAGCAAGGAAGAGCAAGATCGAAGTCAAGCTGTGGGTAGGCCGCAAGTAGCCTTCTTCCAAAGAACTTGCAGGGAGCGAGCAACATCAACATTTGAACTGAGAATGAGTATTCACACGAGGACGACTCCCCTGCAGCTGAGGCCAGGTCGCTGCACTTAGAGATGCAGGGTAGGCCACCAGCCTACAGGTTGTCCATTGTCACAGTGGGAAAAGATTGTGTGAGAAGGTTCTCGACCCTCAAGAACATGCCGTGCTACACTGTCACACAAACAGCAACATTCACAGTAATAAAAAGAAACCTTAAATATATATAAAAACATTACATGAATGATTCTATATATATAAATAGAAGTCTGTACAAGTAAAACAAGTTAAATGGCCGGTTAAGTTTTGGGCGAAGAGAGAATCTCTCACTGAGTCAAAAAGTAAAAGTGGTTACTCAGTCCAAGTGCGAGTGAGCAGGATAGCAAACTACCCTCGCCCCCCACTAACTAAGGGGTTGATGGTTAGCACTCGCTAAAAGTCTTATGGATCGTCTTTCACCTTCGTCGAAAGTAATCGATTGATTGATTTGAAGTTCTCTGGCATTCTGACATTGAAGGTCATTGACGCCGATATCGTTTATTATAACTAAAGATTAAATGAATATTCAATTAAAACCAGAGAAGTAAATATGTTATAAAACCTAAAAAGCAACAAAAAGACCTGCTTCTGAAATAAATTTCAAAATGCTACAAGCATTGTACAACACATCATGTCCAAGGATCTTGGCAAGGATGAACCTGCCATCTTCACCCCAAGCCTCAAACAGATATCTATTTCTTTTTGTGCTATAAGTGAGGCAGGCAGTCAACAAATGCCTCACTGTCAAGGGTATTAAACAGTCGTCGCAATATGGTTGGTATTGGCCAGCCAGCAGAAATTCATGTGTCATCCGAGTGAGACCAATGCGGAGACAAGAAAGAGAAGTCTCCCGTTTTCGGGGCATCCCATTATATCTCCAAGGGGCTATACATACATACATATGCCATGGCACTTCCCCCAATTTTGGGGGGTAGCCGACATCAACAAAGAAACAAAAACAAAAATGGGACCTCTACTCTCTACGTTCCTCCCAGCCAAGGGGCTATAATAATTGCAATTTCTCTCATCTTATTTTCGGTTAACCTATCCCAATGCTGTTGCCAATTGTAGTAAATAAAATTCTTAATTGCCGTTAAAAAATCATTACAAAGAATGGGATACCTTCTTGGTAGCAACTTAGCTGCAGCACTCTTTGCCAATGAATCTGTCTCTTCATTTCCGGACACACCTGTGTGTGCTGGAACCTAATAAAATCGAACTGTTATACCTTTTAGGCAAATAATTAAAATCCACTCTAAAATCTTTAAAACTAAAGGGTTACTAGAATTAAAACCTTCTAAAGTTTGAAGGACACTTCTTAAATTACTATAAATGGTAAAATTGCCCTCTTTTAATGCTATTTTCTCAATAACAGTTAGTATGCCATATAATTCAGCAGTAAATATGGAAGATATAGGAGGAAGTGCACCTCTACATTTTAAAGAACTACTATACGGTATACTCCAAATCCAACGCCAGCATCAGATTTGGAGCCATCGGTATACATAAAAGTTGAATTCCTATGTTCTTCAACATGTTCCATAAAAAGACCTAGCTTCTAATTCAGTCATGTTTTTTTAACACCAATAAAATATTTACAAAAAGATATCTCTGGTAATTTCCACGGAGGGGTTGATATTTTAAATGGAAGCACCTTAACTCTAATTATATCAAGACTGTTTAATAATTGCTTCACCCGAAAGCCATAAGGTTGAGGAGATTTTGGGTGCAACTCAAAGTATGTTGACTGCCTTAAAAGGCTTGCAATCTGAAAGGCTAAAGAGTTAGGGAGTCATTGTAACCTAAACCAATACAGAATAAGAGGACATTCGGTTATGGTCTAAAGGTAACTCTCCACCATCAACAAGGAGACTTGGGATAAGTGAGGTTCTAAACACTCCTGTAGACAATCTAATGCCAGCATGATGTATTGAATCTAATATCTTTAATCATCTTGGGGTGGCTTAAGAGTATAATTCACACCCATAACTAATTTTTGAAATAATTAAGGACATGTATAATTTTAAAATAGTTTTACGGTCTGCCCGCCATGATGTATGGGACAATACTTTTAAAAGATTCAAAGCCTCAAAAAATTTAGCTTTTAACACCTTTAAGTGTGGAACCCATGTCAACCTACAATCGAAAATTAGTCCCAAAAATTCAGCTTCCTCTACATATGGGATCCATTGACCTTTCATGTATATATCCGGGTCTAGATGTACTCCCCAGATACAACAGAAATGTACAATAGTAGTTTTGCTTGTTGAAAACTTAAACCCATTTATATCAGCCGACCGAATAATTTTGTCAATTACTAGTAGTAGTTTTCTCTCAACCATTGCCATTCTAGCTCCAGCAAATGATATGGAGATCATCCACAAATAGTATTGAGAGAACATCACAGGGAATGACCGAGGATATCCCATTAATTGCTAGTGCAAACAGGGTTACACTCAGCACACTACCCAGAGGAACTAGCTCTTCCTGACATTTACTTATCTGATAGTTTCCCCCAATCTCCCTTGAAAAAATCTGTGTGAAAGAAATGATTGGATAAACAGTGGTAGCTCTCCTCTTAATCCAAATTCATGAATGGTTTTAAGTATACCACATCTCCATGCAGTATCATATGCCTTTTCAAGGCAAAAAAAAAAAAAAAAAAAAAAAAAAAAAAAAAAAAAAAAAAAAAAAAAAAAAAAAAAAAAAAAAAAAGACTCATATGGGGCTATTTGGAAGCAAAGGCTTCACAAATAGAGGACTCAAGTCGTATCAATACATCAGTCGAGTGCATTTTTCTGAATCCACACTGAATAGGTGATAAAATTTCCTTCTTTTCAAGGTACCACATCAGTCTTACATTGACCATCTTCTCCAGATTTTACATAAATAAGATGTCAATGCAATTAGTCGATAGTTTGCTGCTAAAAACTGGTCCTTACCGGGTTTTAAAAAGGCTAAAATAATGGCTAGTTCCCAAACACTTGGATAACTATGATCATGCCACATTCTATTAATAATGCTTAAAATAAATAACTCTGTATCAAAATGTTTAATCGTTACAATTAGCAAGTGCGGAATCAAATTTACTTTCAGTAAAACGAGAATTATAAGACTCTTCCCTTCCTCTTCCAAAATTTAAAATTTTCTTATCTTCAATGCTCCTATACTGGTGACCAGGAGCTCCTTCACACTTGCATGATACATTTGAAAAATGATCAGCCAAGGCATTGCTAACATCATTTGCTCAGTCACATACTGACTGTTCACCTTCAACACTGGTGGTGGGTTTGGGGTAAATTTTGCGGCAATCTTTTTTATTTTCCTCTATACAGAAGATGGTGGTGTTCTTCTGTTGACTGAGGAAAGAAAAGATGCCCAAGATTGGCGCCTAGCTTCTTTTATGGCACGACGGAACTGTGCTCTATACTTTTTGTATGTTATCAAATTTTCCTCAGTACGGCGTCTACGTTTTCTGGAGGCTCTGTGCAAGACAGTTAATTCTGAAGACCACCACGGGGCTGGTTATCGTTTGAATAATCCTGTCATTTTGGGAATCGAATTGACTCCTGCTGTATGGAGAGTTCCATTTAGTAGTTCTATGGCATCATCAAACAAAATTTAACTCGGTCCGTCTTGTCAAGATTCCATTGTAGAGATCTTTGTAAAGGTGGACTATTATTGGTGTTTATAATAATTGGTGCATGATCACACGTATGCCCATTATATAATGTCCTCCAATCAAAACCGAGAAGGCAGATAAAGCTTGCAATTGAAAGGTCAATGCATGACAAGGTACCTGTCTGAACATGGAAGTGTGTGGGCTCTCCTGTATTAAGGAGTCCGACATCCTCTTTTTCCACAATTGATGATATAATATTGCCCCTGTTGTTTATTAAAACATTACCCCACAAAGGATGTCTACCATTCAAATCTCCAAGTAAAAGAAAAGGTTGAGTGAGCTGTTGAATCACCTCTACTTAATTATCATACAATATGTTATCATTTGGAGGCAAGTACAGAGAGCAGATTGTATATTTTCTCTCTATATCAATCCGTATAACCACTGCCAGCAGAGGTGTACGAATAGATAAAGGTATTTGGGGAACATCTCGACGAATGTATACGAGGCTTCCGCCATGGCCCCCTACTCGGTGATCATATGGTGTCTTATAGATAACATATTCACGAGGACAAGGAGTATTAACATCAAGCTTGCTCTCTTGTAAACATACAATTATGGGGGAATGCTCATGAATTAAGAGCTTAAGTTCTTCATATTTGGCCCTTAAACCCTGATAATTCCATTGCAAAATGGAGGAGAAAACAATGTATTATTTTCTGGAAAATATCTTGGATGAGGTCTTCCCATTGACAGTTTTTGATTTAACAATATTTTCTGCAGGCTTCTTAAGTGTGGGTCTTGAAAAGTTAGGTTTTATATTAGCCTTTTCAGTGTTCCTTTTACCTAATTCTTGTGGGGGATGGTGGACCTCAAATTGAATTTTTTATTGATTCAAGAAGTTTTTCTGTTGATCTGAAATATCAACAGGCAGAACATCATATATATTTGATGTTCTAACTTTGGTGTTTTTAATGGACGGGGGTGAGAGAGATGGAGGTCTCTCTCTTTTCCTATTGACAGGTACAGTAGTGATTTATCCGGTTTTGGTGTTTTCCCCACCACAGGTGTACCCGATAACTCGGGTTTATGTGAAACTTCCATCAAATCAGGCAAAGATATAGCCTGAGAGAGGTTAGTATTATCCTTTGAAGTGGGGGACAAAGGTTTAATAGAGGTGAGCAAAGCCTTAGGTGATATTCTTGCCCTATCCTGCGAAATTTTATCATAAGAAGGGGGATTTCTTTTCTGGGGAATACAGGCAGTAATAGGTGGGTTGGATGTCTCCTACCTCAATTTCCTCCTGATTTCAATACCTTTGCATAACTTAGTGACTTACTCAATAGTCTCTTGACATGCCCCACACTTGAATGAATGAATGATTTAAAGTTTTCAGGCATCCTGACATCTAAGGTCATTGACGCCGGTAACATTTAATTTATGTATACAAAAATAAAAAATGAAATAAAATAAAAAATTAAAGAGTATTCAATTGAAATCATAAAAATTGAATGTCATAAAAGTTAAATATTTTTCAGAAGACCTGCTTCTGAAAGAAATCTAAAAATGCCACTTGCATGGTAGGACACATCATTTCCAAGAATCTTGGCAAGGATGAACCTGCCACCCTCACCTCGAGCCTCAAACAAATATCTATTCCGCAAGTTGTTATAATTGGGGCATTCGGTCAACAAATGCCTTACTGTTAGAGGTACTAAACAGTTGTCACAATACGGTTGGTGTTGGCCCTTCAGCAGAAACTCATGTGTCAACCGAGTGTGACCAATACGGAGACGACAAAGAGACGACGTCTCCCATTTTCGGGGCATCATATTATACCTCCAAGGAGATATGTCATTTGTTACTTCCCTCATTTTATTGCCATCTTGACTATCCCTTTGCGTTTGCTATTTATTGCAAACCAATTTCTTGATGTCAGGTAAGAAATCATTACAGGGAATGGGATACCTTCTTGGCAGCAACTCGGATGCAGCCTCCTTAGCCAGTGAATCTGCCTTCTCATTTCCGGACACACCTACATGTGCTGGAACCCAACAAAATTAAACTGTTATACCTCTCCGTCCAATAAGGAAAAGCCATTCTAAAATCTTTAAAACTAGAGGGTTATTAGAATTAAAAACTTCCATAGCTTGAAGGACACTCCTTGCATCACTAAAAATTGTAAAATTACCCTCCTTCTCCAACACTATTTTCTCAATAGCCATTAGTATGCCATACAGTTCGGCAGTAAATATGGAAGCGGTCAGAGGAAGTGCACCTCTACAATTAAAACCATTACTATGTACTCCAAATCCAACGCCAGCATCAGATTTGGAGCCATCAGTATAGATAAAAGTTGATCCTCTATGTTCTTTAACATGTTCATTAAAAAGAGACCTGGCTTCTAGGTCTGACATATTCTTCTTATCTCCAATAAAATATTTACAAAAAGATATCTCTGGTAACTTCCATGGAGGCGTTGATGATACCTTGAATGGAAGTACCTTATTTCTAATTATATCCAGACTATTTAATGATCGTTTCACCCGAAAGCCATAAGGTTGAGGAGATTTTGGGTGCAACTCAAAGTATGATGCGTGTCTTACAAGGCTTGCAGTCTGAAAGGCTAGAGAGTTAGGGAGTCTGCAATCTAAACCAATACCGAAGAATGGAAGACATTCGGTAAAGGTCTAGAGGTAACTCTCCAGCATCAACAAGGAGACTTGGGATAGGCGAGGTTTTAAAAGCTCCAGTAGACAATCTAATACCTGCATGATGTATCGAGTCTAATATTTTTAACCGGCTTGGGGTGGCTGAAGAATATACCTCACAACCATAACTAATTTTGGAAAAAATCAAGGCCTTGTATAATTTTAAAATAGTATTGCGGTCTGCCCCCCATGATGTATGGGACAATACTTTTAAAATATTCAGAGCTTCAACACATTTAGCTTTTAGCGCTTTTAGGTGAGAAACCCATGTAAGTCTACAGTCAAATATCAAACCTAAAAATTTGGTTTCCGATACACATGGGATCCGTTGACCTTTAATGTATATATCCGGGTCTGGATGCGCTCCCCGGATACGACAGAAATGTACAATAGTAGTTTTACTTGTCGAGAACTTAAATCCATTCATATCGGCCCACTGGATAATTTTGTCAATTGAGAGCTGTAGTTTTCTCTCAACCGTTGCCATTCTGGCTCCAGCAAATGATATGGAGAGATCATCCACAAATAATGTTGAGAGAACATCCTGGGGAATAATGTTGAGAGAACATCCTGGGGAATTGCTGAGGATATCCCATTAATTGCTAGTGCAAAAAGGGTTACACTCAGCACACTACCCTGAGGAACTCCTTCTTCCTGGCACTTACTCTCTGATAGAGCTTCCCCAACTCTCACTTGAAAAACTCTATGTGAAAGAAATGCCTGAATAAATAGTGGCAGCTCTCCTCTCAATCCGATTTCATGAATGGTTTTAAGTATACCATATCTCCATGTGGTATCATATGCCTTTTCAAGGTCAAAAAATACTGTAACATAGTGCTGTTTGGAAGCAAAGGCTTCACAATAGAAGACTCAAGTCGTATCAACACATCAGTCGTTGAGTGCATTTTTCGGAATCCACATTGAATCGGTGATAAAATACCTTCCTTTTCAAGGTACCATATCAGCCTTGCATTGACCATCTTCTCCATGATTTTACATAAACAAGATGTCAATGCAATAGGACGATAGTTTGCTGCTAAAAACTTGTCTTTACCGGGTTTTAAAAAGGCTAAAATAATGGCTAGTTCCCAAACACTTGGGTAACTATGATCATGCCATATTCTATTAATAATGCTTAAAATAAATATCTTTGTATTAAAATGTACATGTTTAATCATTGCATATGGAATTCCATCAGGTCCAGGGGCTGTATCATTGCAATGAGTAAGTGCGGAATCAAATTCTCTTTCAGTGAAAGGAGAATTATAAGACTCTTCCCTTCTTGTTGCAAAATTTAAAATTTTCTTTTCTTCAACGCTCCTATACTGGTGACCAGGGGCTCCTACACACTTGCTGGATACATTTCAAAAATGACTAGCCAGGGCATTGCTAACATCATTTGCTTCAGTTACATACTGACCATTCACCTTCAACACTGGTGGTGGGTTGGGGGTGAATTTGCCAGCTATCTTTTTTACTTTCCTCCACACAGCAGATGGTGGTGTTCTACTGTTAATGGAGGAAACAAAAGACATCCATGACTGGCGCCTTGCTTCTTTCATGGCACGACGGAACTGTGCTCTACATTTCTTGTACATAATTAAATTCTCATCAGTTCGGAGTCTACGCAATCGTGTTAGAGATCTTCTTGTGGCTCTGTGGAGAGCAGTTAGTTATGAAGACCACCACGGGACTGGTCGTCGTTTGAATAACCCTGTTGTTTTGGGAATTGAATTGACTCCTGCTGTATGGAGAGTTCCATTCAGTAAGTCTATGGCATCATCGATATTTTCAACCTGTTCAGCATCCCCCTCAATTTCGCTTAGCTCACAAAATTTTTCCCAGTCCGCCTTGTCAAGATTCCATCGTGGCGATCTCTGTAAAGGTGGACCATTGTTGGTGTTTATAATGATTGGTGCATGATCACTAGTATGCCAATCATCTAATGTCCTCCAATCAAAATCAAGAAGGCAGTTAGAGCTTGCAATTGAAAGGTCAATGCATGACAAGGTACCTGTCTGAACATGGAAGTGTGTGGGCTCTCCTGTATTAAGGAGTCCCACATCCTCATTCTCCACAATTGATGAGATAATATTGCCCCTTGTGTTGGCCAAAACATCACCCCATAAAGGATGTCTACCATTCATATCTCCCAGTAAGAGAAAAGGTTGAGGGAGTTGTTGAATGACTTCTGCTAAATCATCATATAAAATATTATCATTTGGGGGTAAGTACAGAGAGCATATTGTATATTTTCTCCCTATATCAATTTGTACAACAACTGCCTGCAGGGTTGTACGTATAGACATAGGTATTTGGGGAACATCTCGACGAATGTACATGAGACTTCCGCCATGGCTCCCTGCTTGTTGATTATATGGTGTTCTATAGCTAACATACTCTCGAGGACTAGGAGTGTTAGAATCAAGCATACTTTCCTGTAGACATACAATTATGGGGGAATGCTCATGAACTAGGAGTTTAAGTTCTTCATATTTCGCCCTCAAACCCTGACAGTTCCATTGCAAAATGGAGGAGAAAACTATGGATTATTTCTGGAAGACATCTTGGATGAGGTCTTCCCATTAGCAGTTTTTAATTTAACATTATTACCAGTAGGTTTCTTCAGAGGTGGTCTTGTTATGTTGGGTTTTACATTTGTTTTTCTTTGTATTCTTTTTATCTATTTGGTGAGATGGATGGTGGACCTCAACTTGAATTTCTGATTTATTCAGTTCATCTTCTGGTTCATTAGAAACATCAACAGACAAAACATCAAATTTATTTGATGTCATAACCTTAACGTTTCTAATGGAGGGTGGAGAGAGAGATGGAGGTCTCTCTTTTACGATTAATAGATGGTGGGATTCGAGGTTTTTGCACCTTTCCCACAACAGGTGCATCAGGTAAGTTAGTCTTAAGTGGAACCTCCATCAGATCAGGCAAGGACATGGCCTGAGAGAGGTTTGTATTATTTTTTGTAATAGCGGCTGAAGGCTGTACAGCAATGGGCAATGACCTAGTGTTAATACACCGTGGTAAAGCCTCAGGAGGTAATATGGTTACCTCGTTATTTGACATTTTGTCAGATAGTATACTTTTTTTGAGCTATTGGCAGCGCTAGGTTGGTTTGATTTTAATGCCTTAGCATATGTATTTGATTTATTTAATAGTCTTTTGGCATGGGTCACACTTATATGTTCTAAGTTTGATTTGTTGAGGGCAGCTTCCTCCAACTTATATAGCTCGCAGCTCTTGTCTGTGGATTTGTGATTTGAGCTGCAATTTAAACATCTGGCTCCAAGTGCACACTCTCCATGGTAAGATTTGGAGCAAATACCACACATCTTCTCATTTTTGCAAACTTTGGACGGGTGCCCAAATTTAAAACAATTAAAGCATTGCAATGGCTTCTGCTTGAAGGGTCTTACTTTAATCCTTTCGTTCTCGATAATAATATGAAAAGGTACATCAGCATCCTGGAACGTAAGGATTATCATTGATGTACCTGGGACTTTATGAACTTTCCATACATTTAATGGACACATGGCCAGTATCTCCTCCTCTGTAAAATCATATAGATCTCTGTTAAAAACTACGCCCCTTCTGTAGCTAAAATTTAGGTGGGGTTTGACATCTAACTTAATGTCATCATTACTTATTTTCATATTGGACAATATTACCGACTATGTACTGGATTTGGCATGGATAAGGAAACTATTTTTTCCGAAACGAGATATATCGCCTGGTGCAATAGTTCCTACTTTTTTTCTGAATCAATTTGCATATTTTAAAAATTCCCTGTAACCCCCTTTGATTCAGCTATAAGCCACATCAGTGGTTTTGGATTTCTCTGGGAGGGCATAACCAAATCTGCGTCTTTTTCCAACCAATCGGCAGGCCTATACACATCCAAATCTTTTGGTACCTTATCGCAGAGAGCAGCCGCGACATTCAAGTTATTAATTTTAATATTATTCAAGTTACTTATTGCACTAAATGCTTCGTCATAACTACTATAAGATATCCATGAATCCCAAGTTTCAGCTTCAAGTTTCATCCTTATTTCTTTTATGCATCCATAGCATTCAAATGCTTTACATAGATCATCATAATTTGTCTCTATTGAAATTTGTGTAACATGGAGGATTCGAAGTTTCCTCGTGTTACCCAAATTACTTGATTTAGAAATATCAGTAGAATGGTCCTTTCCCGTTCCAAGGTCATCAACAGAGCTTTCCCTTATCACATTAGCAGAGGTCGTCAACAGTGCCGGGGGAGAGTCAGCGTATCTAGGGGATGGGGGTTCGTTCCTTATAGAATCCATTAGATGAAAGAGAGAGAAAAGGTTAAGTTTGATGTACCTGCTCGAGAATGTTAGGCCATCACACGTCGGAAAGGAAATTTGCACTCTCCACTATCGGCACAATGAGAGTATACTTCCCAGATGGTCCACTCCATACCCTACCCGAAGGATAGCATCAAAACAGATATAGAGGCACAGGTGTAAGCTGAACCCGCCTGTTAGGACTGAGACCAAGAAATTATGGAATCATCCTCCCCGTATCTATAATGACGGGCTTCCGGCCAAAAGCCGAGAGTCCTACCCCAAGCATTGGATCTCCCTGGATTCCGAAGACCCAACACTTGAGAATAGTTCCGCCAAAAAGGTCCAAACCATCTTCGGGATGGCTGAAATCATCCAATACTCTCACATATAGCTTTAAATGCAAACACCTCCCAACCGTGATACCTCCTCCCACTCATCAAAGCAGGCAGCAATAAAGGATGTATGAACATCCCCGCCGGGGCTACAATGGATGTAAAAACATCCAAGCCATAGGAGAAAAAAAAAATTAATTAATTAATAAATATATGTACATAATATATACACACATATAGAGGGAAAATTTTCTCACAGAGTTTGGAAAGCAAGACTAAAGAAAGTTTATGAAATTAGGATAAGGTCGAAGTAATATTGAGAAAAAGAAAAAGGTGAAAGAGAGAAATTTAGATTCGAACTGGGGGAGCAATTTCCCCAAGTTCGAGAGCTCTCTTGCCCGTCACCAAGTTTCAGCACGGGAATGAAATGCCGTGCTGAAGCTCAATGACTTCATCAATTCTCTCATTAAGAGGGCCCCACACTTAAGTTCGGTACTGGATTTATTGAGAGCAGCCTCTTCTAACTTATATTGCTAGCAGCTCTTATCAGTAGATTTATGATTCAAATTGCAGTTTATACAATTGGCCTCTAGTATACATTCTCCATGGTAAACATTGGAGCAAGTACTACTCATTTTATCATTCTTGCAAACTTTAGATGGATGTCCATATCCAAAGCAATTAAAACATTGCAGCGGCTTCTGCTTAAAAGTTCAAACTTTGATCCGTTCATTTTCTATGTAAATGTGGAAAGGCACATGAGCATCCTGGAAAGTCAGGATAATCATTGACGTTCCAGGGACTTCATGCACTTTCCACAAAGTTAAAGGACACATGGCCAATATCTCCTCTTCTGTGAACTCATATAAGTCTCTATCAAAAACTACTCCCCTTCCATAACTGAAGTTTATATGGGGTTTCACATCCAGCTTTATGTCATCATTCTCTGTATTTACATTGCAAAGTATAACATTGTTTTCTGATTTGGTAATTATGAGGAAACTGTTCTTTCCAAACTGAGATATATCTTCTGGTGCGATGGTACCTACTTTCTTTTAAAATTTGCTTACCTTAAAATAATTTCCTGTACTCCCTTTTGACTGAGCAATAAGCCACTTTGGTGGTTTTGGCTTTCTCTGGGAGGATACAACTAGCCCACCTCTATACCTTTATCAATTCAATCTGCAGGTTCGTATATATATAGATCCTTAGGTATCCCATTCCAAAGAGCACCCTTGATGTTCAAATTATTGATTTTAATATTTATAACATTACTGATTGCATTGAATGCTTCATCATGATTATCAAATGATACAGTATCCATGTATCCCATTTGTCAACTTCAAGGCTCATTCTAATTTCTTTAATATTACCATAACATTGAAATATTTTATACAAGACATTATAACTTGTTTCTATTAGAATTTGGGTGACATGAAGGATTTGCAGTTCCCTATGTTACCCAAATTACACCGTTTTTGAGCATCCATAGAATGGTCCTTTAGCGTTTCCAAGTCATCAACAGAGGGGTTGGTTTTTATAGAGAAAGCAAGCCGGGTTATCCACCTCTTATCGGAGGACATCAGTTCTTCTATCACATGTAGCCCAACGCGAGAAGAGGCTTCAGCGGGGACCAGTCCTCTATTAGAGAGGGGGTGGCTCTATTTATGTGGGCGTACACTGGTCAGTGGGGGTAGTTAGCCCCTCCCACTGACGACTCCAATGCCTGGCGTCACTCATTACCCGCAATTATAAATGACTTAAAACCGGATCACTGGAGCCCGACTTTTAACAGATTAGTCTGCACCCAATGGGGTCTGCCAGAGGGTGATGGCGTCTAAATTTGTGCAGGTTGAAATGGTATGTCATCCATCCCACCGTACCAAATCCAGAGAAGCAGTCAAAACCAAAGTCATACAAGCCAAAGTCATCAAAAAGTTCATGCCCAAGAGGATGAGATGGGAGAATAAAAGAAGTAATCAAAAGAAAGGAGAGAAAGTGCTGACTAATTTAGTTGGATCAACAATTGGGCACCAAGGTCCAGTGGGAAAGCAGTTTCCACCATTCATTAGAGCCCAGCTGCTAATCCCTAAGCCCCTCATCCTCGTCACGGCTTCAGCATCTGGGGAGTCGTCTAAAGTTATATCCCCTATAAATAGCTTGGTTTGTATTAGTGATGGAACAAAGCCATTTGAAGGGTAAGGTCCTTATCTGTGGCTAGCCTCAACAATTTATAGTGTAGCCTCTTCAGGAACGTAAAACTTTGACAACGTTCCAAGAGGATGACCTCACTTCAAAGGGTCAGATCCAGTCAAAGCTTCATATGATTGATTGATTTGAAGTTTTCTGGCATCCTGACATCTAAGGTCATTGAGGCCGATACCATTTACTATAAATAAATAAAATATTCAATTAAAAACATAAAAGCGAAGATGTCCTTATAAAAGTTAAATGGCTTTCAGAAGACCTGCCTCTGAAATAAATCTAAAAATACCGCAAGCATAGTACAACAAATGTCCAAGAATCTTGGCAAGGATGAACCTGCCATCCTCATCTTGAGGCTCAAAGATATCTCTAAATTTCTTTCATTACTATAAATGGGACATTCCATCAACAAATGCTTCACTGTCAAGGGTACCAAACAGTCATTGCAATATGGCTGGTGTTGCACAGTTAGCAAGAATTCACGTGTCAACCAACTGTGACTAATACAGAGACAATAAAGAGTGTCTCCCACTTTCGGGGCGTTACGTTACACTTCCAAGCAGATATAACACTCGTTATTTCCCTCATCTTATTTTCAACTAAACTATCCCAATGCTGTTGCCAATTATTATATATCAAATTCTTAATGCTGGATAAACCATGATCACAGAGAATGGGATACCTTCTTGGTAGCAACGCAGCTGCAGCATTCTTTGCAAGTAAATCTGCCTTCTCGTTTCCAGACACACCTGTGTGTGCTGGAACCCATCAAAATTGAACTGTTATACTTTTCAGTCCAATAATAAAAAGCCATTCTAAAATCTTTGAAACTATATTCCCTGTTGAAGTACGATGACTTCAACAAGGCATTCTCTCAAAAAGAGGGGCTTCATATGAACATAAAAATTTCTTCCGAAGGAAAAATATCTACTCCTATTAGTCTAATGACTTGTCTTAAGGGGACCGTCCGCTATTTCATGCATTATTTTCTAATTATTCAAAATACACAATTTCTATATATGTTTTAGACATATAATACATTTGCCATATAAAAATTTCAAGTTATTTGATTAAAAACTTTTTGTTTAGCAAAAATCATGATTTAAAAAAAAAAATTAAGTAAATTTTTCTCAACTAATATGACACCAATTGTATTAAAAATCATACCATCAAAACTTCTTTACAAATTGAATAGTTCTGTGCGACAAATATTTTATTTTCCTTTTTTGTATGAATTTTTTCTTAATTTTCTTCGTCTAGATGTAAAATAATCATGAAAAAAAGAAAAACGACAATCTAAATTCTGTTACACAAAAGTGTGGGATTTTTATTCCTCTTTTAAATGATATTTTTCTCTCTAAAACTGAACAATAAAGAAGTGTGAATTAGTATGTTTTTGAGTTATGAGCTTCCAAAGATTTGTTATAAATTTTTGCTCTTTTCTTAAAAAATGATGATGATATTATGATAACCTTACTTTGTAATTTTATTGTTTATTCCTACATGAAGGCTCCATAAAAGAGGTATTTAACACCTAAGTTTACTAATACACTTGGCGTAAGGGTGTCATGAGTTGCCAGCAGCCTCTCGTTGCCAGTTTTAGTTAGAATGTTCCAGCTTTGTACTCTATTTCAAGTTTTCCTCTCTTTCTGGTTCTTTTTTGTTGCTCTCTGCTTACAAAAATTTCTATGAACTTACTTAACATTGGCCTTGCTATAAAATTCACAAGGACATTGTGAAAACACAACGTACATACAAATCAAGTAAACAGACACATGCATTATAACTTCTATACGTCTTTTGAAACTCTGGCTGTTATTCTTGTAAATGGTAGTTTGCTTTCGCCTACCCTTTACCAATGCCTTCCATCTCTGCCAGACGTACGAGATTTCGAAACAAGTGAAAAAATCGCTATATATAAGCAAAAATAAACACACAGACTAATTTGTCATACTCAGTCATGCAGACGACGCAGTAAGGATGACGTCATTTAAAGACCGCTATATCTTCATTATTTGTAAAAATGATTGGCTGAAACTTCTGGAGAGCATGTACGATATGTTTCTGCATACATAGAAACAATAAAACGATTTTCGATTTTCTAAAGTTGTTATGTCAAAACACCATAGCGGACGGTCCCCTTAAGGCTGAGCAATAGCCTTACATTGCTGAAATGAAGCAGTGTTTCTTCTAGTGGGGTTTAAGCTGAAAGTCGGCGACTAATGGTATAGAGGCCCCATGAGAATAGACACCCCTTCCACAACAACAACCACAGAAAATGGCCTACTTGATGTGATAGACAGCTGTTATGGATCTACAGAGGTATAAAGAAATTTTTTGCGCAGTCTCTTGCGAGAAGCCTTTCTCTGAGAGGAGATGCTGGATAGCCTTCAAGCATGAAGCCAAAGGGATGCCTCTGCACTCTGGAAGATCTGGGAATGTGGTTGGTAAAACAGATTGGGAAGAGGAAGCAATTCCCTTAGTCTCTCTATAAGCAGGTGTAGAAGATTAGGGTACCATTCTACCTGTAGACACTTCAGGGCCACAAGAATCATGCCGAGATTGGTCGTTGTTCAAACCCAGTTTAAGACTACTTATCACAGGCAGAATGGCGGAAAAGCATGAACGTCGAGGCCATCCCACAGGTACTATAACACATCCTCAAACACTGCCACTGGGTCTAGAACTGGAGAGCTTGTGATTTCGGGAGGTTGGAAATAGGTTCTCTGTCAGAGTACCCCACAAAGTCAGGATTTCAGTAGCTATCCGAGGACATAAAGATCATTCGGAGCCAACCACACGCGTCCTGCTCACCTTGTTCACCACAAAGTTCCTTTTGCTTGAAATGAAGCGGGCTGTCAGCGAAATACGAGTCGAGTTCCACCCACTTGAGTCTCTACTGCATGATGGCATAGTTGCAGCAACACGGTACCTTCTTGTTTTCTTACTTAGGTCACAATGGTGGTGTTGCTTCTCCTCAACACCAATGAGTGAACTGTTAGAAGGCAAAAATGCTTGAGAACTAGAAAGGCTGCTCCCTGCTCTAGGATATTTATATGTTCTTGGTGTTCTTGCTTGGACCAGAAGCCTGATACCATATGTTAACGAAGGTGAGCTCCCCAACATTCATTGGATGCATCCGTGAATAACAGGAACTCTGGAGGAGACGTTAAGGGTAAGCAACTCTTTAGGAGGTTCGACTCTTCTAACCAGAATTGAAGGTCCCAATACAGACTCTTCCCCTAATGGTACCATGAGAGAGGATGGTCTACATGTTGGGATCAACACCCTTTTGACTCACATTGAAGATTCTGAAGGTAAAGACGACTGACGTATGCTAAGCTCTATCAGGATGTCAGGTACCCTAGTAATTTCTCCCTCTTATGTGCTGGCAGATGAAACTGTCAAAGGAAGGGGAGAGCTACCTTTCGTAGATAGGACATCTTGTCCTCTTGTGGATAAATTTTCCTAAGGACTATGTCTACATCCATTCCTAGATAAGTCTCCACTAGCGCACAAGTACAGACTTCTTACAAAAGAAGCCTCTCTCAGTGATAGGGAAAGGTGTCCTCAGAGTCTGCCAGAATCAGTCAGTCGACCAGGTAATGAAAGACAAATGCAATTAGTATGTGCCCTTGCCAAAACCAGAGTGAAGACACTTGTGAACACTTGAGGAGCTGTTAAAAGGCCGAAGATGTATCCCGAAATGGAGTACTCTGCTGGCTACTAATACTTGTAAGTACTTTCTGGTGGATCAATGGATTGGGATCTGGAAGTAAGCATCTTTCAGATCCTAAGGACTGATCGCCTGTCTGACCATGGCTACAATCTCCATCTTGAAAGGAGTTTGTGGCACAAACTCTTTCCTGGCTAAGAGGTCAACGACTGGTCTCCAGCATCCAAAATCCTTCTCTAGAAGAAATAGTTGACTGGTCTTTCGATGATCACTGGTGAAAAGATGACGATATCACCAGTGATGGAATCAGAGGAGAGGGAGAGCTGAGAAAAGGGAGGAGGTATCCAGATTGAATAACCTCTAAGGTCCATCTTTCTGCTCAGTGATGCCACCACCTCCTCTAAATGGCATGCAGGCCACCACCCCCTGGTGATGTAGTGGAAGGAATGCCCCGCCTACCCCCAACAGAGTTATTGTTCTCAACCTTTTCCCCTGCCTTTACTACCGTCTTGGTTCTTAGAGGCAGAAAAGGGCTGTTTGGAGCCTCTTTGAAGATAAAGACACGAGGTAGGGTGCCACCCTTCCGAGCTATTCTACGGGGCTGTGATGGCCGTTAAGTCACTTTAGCCTGACCTGAGGTGGAGGCTCGTGGTAATCAAAACGACAGCTCTATGTAAGTGTCCTGGCTATCCTTTCTCCATTTTTCTATTGCAGCTTCTACCTCTACTAGTGGAAAATGGCCAGGGACCTTAACGGAGGAGTTACACAGATTAAATCTTTCTCGGCTGCCTATCTGCTTATGAAACTTCGAAGTCAAGGCGTCTAGATGATTATCCCAATGATTGGCTACCTGGTCATCAGGAACTTGACCACCCTTTCTCCTATCAAAACAATGTCTTTAAGGGCTTGCTTCTTGTCAGGGTCAGACAAGTCATTTGTGTCACCTAACTGTTTAACAATTCCTGACCAGTGGTCAAAACAAAAGGACACTTCCATAGTTACCATGGCCATGGCTTCCAAGCCCGACGCTTCTTCCACTGAGAAGGAGATAGACGATGCGGCAGCTAGTCTGTCGAAACACCTTGTGTCAAGGTACATACCGCTGGATCCAGAGGGAGCGCATTCCAAGTGTGGTAATACTACTTTTGCTTCACAAAGGATGCAGGAATCAAGTGGGAGGATCTTCCTGCCTTCAAGAAGTCTTTCTCTGGAAACTTGGGCACTCGCCCTGTTTACAGTAACACTTCAATGGCCCAGATGGACCAAAGAAGCTCCAGACAAGGTCTAAAGCTACCCGGTGATTGACAGAGGTGGTCAATAATTGCCTTCCAGCCCTTAGAGGAGACAATAGAGCTTCTCAGAAACTGTTAACCCTCCAAATACACAGAAGGACTTTGAGCAGGTTGAGTCAGAGTCAAATCACCCCCTTGGTATCTGGAGGTTTTGGTCCAGCTGCTCCTGGAAGAAGCGTATCTAGAGTATGAGGCATACTGGGGTGAGGTGCTTCTGGTCGAGGCTAATCTGGTTGTTGCCTCTGGTTGAGGCGTGCAATGGCGAAGCTCGTCTGGTTGTTGCTTCTGGCTGAGGCGTGATTGGATGAGGATCCCCTGGAAGAAGCTCGTCTAGTAAAGGGCAAGTCGTCCTTGGAGGATCCCGCTAATGGTGGATAAGAGTAGTTTTCGCCTGTGGGAGGCTTGCCTAAGATCCCCCTCCGAAAATAAGGAATCTACCAGAAGTTGTGCTACAACCCTTCAAGCACACTCAAAGATACAGAGTACTCTGCAGGAGGAAACCTCCTGCGAGGGTAAGGGCCAGGTACTTAGTTAGTCCTCAGGGTGGCAGAAGGGGGTTTCCCTCAAGAAAGACACCTGGGAGACAGGTCTCTCTTTGACGACTCCAAAGGTGGATGGGGGACAACTTCCCTATAGACCCAAAAGTCCTGACATTCTTGAAACAAGAGCAGTTGGTATCTAGACGAAAGAGCATGCTGTAGCTTCTCCTCTAAAGGGGAACCATGGATACTCAATGGGGGCCACAGCAAACATGAAACATCACATTTCACAAAAGAGGGAGGCTCCCTCTGAGGAGGAGGCACCATCATTTCACTAGGGGAAACGGAAGGACCCTATTGATCCTTGGCTTGCTCTAAGGTTAATGGGTCACCACTCTTGTTCGATTGGTGCCCAGAGAACAAATGAGTAAAGTTGACAGAGTATTGGGGGTGGAAAAAGGAAGTGGTACTCTAGCACTTCTGCATCTCTGCAGACATTACAAAGTTAAAAGCAGTCAAACTTGCAGTTGCAAACATGCCAGAAGGAGAAAATATTGTGTTAGAAAAGCCTCCAATATCCCAGTAAGAGAAAGTTCATCCTCACTAACAGCTGATATCTAAGGGATTTGTCAGTGCGTCAGTGGGGGGTGGCTGTTGCCTCACTGCTACCAGTACCTGTCAGTTGTTGACACCTTTTTATAAATTATAACTGCTGTATTCCTAGCTTTGCTGTTATTGATCTCCTATGTAAAGGATGATGGCTTGTATTTTGTGAAGGAACAAAAGTTTAAATGAAACCAATATTATCATTATAGTTAAAGACCAAATTAAGTATTTGGAAAATAGTGAAAAAATACCCCATCTAAGAGTACTCTTTCTCTCCCTTTTCCAGACACTTACCAACAACCGCGAACTCCTCTTCAAGTCCATCTTGTATCTGATAACCAATAGCATCGTCGTCTAAAAGGTTAAAAGTTATTTTAGTAGAGCCATCCAGCAACTTGTCATCCCCATTCGAAGCTGAAAAGTGAAAAGTTCATCAGTAATGGCAAGAAATTACTTAAAAATTTGGTATGCTCTAATAGGAATACTTATTGGAATGGATTCATAAATTTGGGCTATATAACCGGACACTTGGGCGGGCGAGGCCATTTTACACCTAAATGCAACCTAGGGAAATCTTGCAGTTACACTATGCAGTAGAGGTTAGAAGTGGTCAGACAGAAAAATACACAAAAGGAAGTGGAGAAGATAGTCAAGTAGAAGGATATAAATGAAGTGCACCTTGGGGCCAAAGGAATTCATACATAAAAAAAAATTCAGAAAATAATTTCAGTTCCCAGCAGGTTCATATTCTGAAAATGACAAACTCATAACAGAGTTTGTATTATTCCTAACATACAAACCCGAATTCTTTACTATAGGAGATATTCTAGCGCGAGCTGGAAAATACGGCAGAAAACCTTAACAAGGTCGTTAGCGACCGGACAGGTAGTTATCCCCCTGTTGGGGGTGGGGGACTGCCGGCCAGTAGCTACTGAGTACCTTCAATCGGATTCTATCTAGGACTATATTAGGGGGCGGTGACGGAGGGAAGATTTGAGTAAAGAATTCGGGTTTTGTATGTTAGGAAAAATACAAACTCTGTTACAAGTTTGTCATTTGTTCCTAAACTAAATACAAACCCTCATTCTTTACTATAGGAGACTTAGTCTTGAGGTCAGGGTGGACAAAGGGTTCTCTATTCTAAGAGAAGATAGTCCTCAGACTAGACTCTATTAATGAACAGTCTCCCATTAACTTTCTTTGTAGATCCCCAAAACCAGCATGACTGAAGCTTTGTAAATACGTAGAAACCAAAGTTTCAGTATGAAGAGGGTCGGGAGCAAAACCAGGACCCTTTCATACAAAGGGTTCCCCTGACCTTGAAAAGGGGAACCCTCGTGACTACGAATATAACTTATACCCTGTGATAGGAGTCAGATGAGTTTCATACCTTATTTCCATTGATGAGTCCAGCCGAAACTGGTCACAGACTAGGCTACCCAGATGGGAGGAAGAAGAAAGAGCAGAAGATAGATGGATGTTCTTCTAAAACCTAGTGTAACTCAGAATCCTCGATCAATGGCTACTGTCCCCTGAAAGGGCATAAAGGTAGTTACAGCACCTGCTGACCTGCCACAATAGGTCCTATAGAAAAGGTGTTTAGAGACCTATGTGTCACATCTGATAAATAGTGTGAGGTGAATGTAGATTGGCGCTTTCACACTCAAGCTCTTAAGACTTGGGAGACTGAAAAATTCTTCTTAAACGCCAGCGAGGCAGCCACTCCCCTAACTTGATGGGCTTTGGGTTGAGCTGCCTCCGGGTCTCCGTGAATGGCTCTCGCAATAACTTTCTTGAGCCAGAAAGAGATGGTGTTGCGAGAGATTCTGTTCTTAACCTTGTTGGTACTGAGGAAGAGATAACGGAGGCGTGGTCTGAAAGGTCTGGTGCGCTTCAGGTATTTCCTAGCGCCCTGACTGGGCACAGTAGCAATTGGTCAGTATCCTGAGTCGCCCTATTGAGGCTGGAAAATTGAAATTCTCTAAACCTCTCATCGGCAGATGAAGGATTCTGGGTTTTGGCCACAAAGCTTGGCACGAAGTTGAGAGAGACTTCCCCCCATCCTCTAGTATGGGTGACTTCGTAGGATAGACCGTGAAGTTCACTAACCCTTTTTGCCGAGGCCAGAGCTATAAGGAAGACGGTCTTAAGGGTAAGGAAGAAATCAGAGGCCCTATCTAAGGGCTCATATGGAGGTCCCTTTAAGGAGCGTAAGACCAGGGACACGTCCCAAGGTGGTGGTCTAATCTCCACTGGGGGGGCAAGATCTCTCAAAACCTTGAATCAACAAGGTGATATCTTCTGAGGTGGAAAGGTCAACTCCTCTCAGTCTGCAGATGAGGCTTAAGGCTGAACGATAGCCCTTAATTGTCGAGACTGAAAGGAGTTTCTCCTCCCTGAGGTAAACTAGGAAGTCTGCCACTAAAGGAAGAGAGGGATCGAGTGGAGACATGCCTCGCCCTCTACACCAAGCTGCAAACACTCCATTTTGCTTGGTAGAGGTTTGTGGAAGATTGGCGCAGGTGCCTGGACATGTGTTCAGCCACCTTTCCTGAAAAGCCTCTGCTTCTGAGGAGAGACTGGACAGCCTCCAGGCGTGAAGTTTCAGGAAGTGGATTCTCCCGTGGGGGATACCACTGTGTGGCTACGTCAACAGACGGGGTTCTGGAGGCAGGAACCTCAGCAATTGAACCAGCAGGGAAAGAAGATCTGCGTACCACTCTCTGCTTGGCCAAGCCGGAGCTATTAGTGTTAGCTTGCAGTCCTGTGAGATCCTGAGTTTGTTGATCACTTTTCTGAGCAGGCAAAAGGGAGGGAAGGCATAAGCGTCCAGGTTGTCCCAGGAGTGTTGGAGGGCATCCTGGATCACTGCCTGATGGTCTGGAACTGGGGACCCGTAGCGGGGAAGTTTCGCAGTCAGAGAGGTGGCAAACAGATCTATTGCGGGTAAACCCCACAAAGCTATTACTGTCTTCGTTACTCAGCTGATCCGCCACGATGTTTCTCAGGCCCGGAATAAACCTGGCGGAAAGAGAAATGTTGTAGCTTTCTGCCCACTGGCAGACCTGGACTGCTAACAGACAGAGGTCTCTTGCCAGAGTACCCCCTTGCTTGTTGATGTACGAGATGGCTGTGGAGTTATAGCTCATCAGAACCACCTCTCATCCGCATAGATCTTCTACAAAGAATTTTAGGCCTTTCCAGGCAGCTAATAATTCTAGGTGGTTTATATGGAGAGAACTCTCTATCATAGACCAAACTCCTGATGCTAATTTGGGGCCTAGGTGGGAACCCCATCCCCGTAGCGACGCGTCCGAAAAGAGTTTTAACTTCAGACTCGGGTTTTGGAGGGGAATGCCCTTTTGGGTGTTCTCTCTGGTCGACCACCAATGAAGATCTTGTAGCACCAGACTTGGAACCTCCATTGCCAAGAATGGGGAATCTGACTTTTGAGACCAATGGGTCTTCAGATGCCATTGGAGACTTCTCATTTTCGATCTCCCGCCTGGAACCAGTTTTTCCAGAGAGGCAAGATGGCCCAGAAGACACTGCCACGACTTGGCTGAAGGTGGTAGTGGAGACAACAGATGGGCGATGAACTGATCCAGTCTCCGAAGCCTGTCTTCCGATGGAAACACTCTTCCTGCCTGGGTGTTGATGGACATACCCAGATAGTTCAAGACTTGGGTTGGAGTTAAGCAAGACTTCTTTGTATTTACAAGGATCCCCAGATCCTTGCAAAGATTCAGAAGTCTTCTCAGATGATCCAGAGCTAGCTCCTTGGACGAGGCCAGGAGTAGCCAATCGTCCAGATATCTTAGCAGACGAATTCCATGTTTGTGCGCCCACGAAGAAACGAGTTCGAAGATCTTCGTAAAGACCTGTGGGGCGGTCGAGAGGCCGAAGCACAGGACTTTGAACTCGAAGATTCGACCCTGAGCCAGGAAGCGTAGGAATTTCCGAGATGTGCGATGGATTGGCACTTGGAAATAAGCATCTCTCAAGTCTACAGATGCCATGAAGTCTCATGGACGTACTGCTTGGGTCACGGAGGACGCCATCTCCATTTTGAATGGAGTCTGCTTCACGAACTGGTTCAGAGTCGAAAGATCTATCACTGGTCTCCAACCTCCCGAGGCTTTCTCTACCAGAAAGAGGCGACGGAAAAACCCCGGGGAAGAGTCGGAGACTTCTTGAATGGCGTCTTTTAGAAGCATGCTCTGTATCTCCCGAGCTAGGGCTTGCTGTTTCCCGGGATCCCGAGGGACCTGGGAGGACGAGATTGGGGGAGGAATTAGGAGGAGGAGGCAAGTCTATGAAGGGAATGCGGTATCCCCAACGAAGCACCCTTATGGTCCATTGCATGGCCCCCATAGCTTTCCACCTCCTCCAACTCCCCTGCAGGCAACCCCCTACGCATTATGAGGGGGGAGTCGAGAACCTATTTCTGTCTAGGGTTCCTCCCTCTGCCTTTAGCCTTAGGAGGAGCCGACTTTCCTGTGCCCATAGGTTTGGGTGTAAAAGAGGGGCGGCTGAGGTTCTTGGCTGGCAGTGGAGTTGCGATTGTTGCCTTGGGTTGTGGAGTTGGCTGCTGTTGCAGTGGACGAAAAGAAGCAGCCTTTTGCATTGCAGTGTCCTGCGTCTCCTTCCTCCAAGTCTCTAAGGTAGAAGAGACTGCTTGTCTAGAGAAGAGGAAAGGTTGTAGAAGATCAGAGTTCCTAAAATCAGATTTCTCAGATTTACCGATGCTCCTATGCAGTCTGGAGACTACCGATTCCCTCCTTTTGAGAATCCAGTTACCCAACATCGTTGCAGCCGTAGCAGTTAGAAAGTCCATTGTCTTGGCCCTACCAGCCAGGACTTCCTGCAGGGACTGCATGGAATTTTGGTTTGAAAGGTCCTCGTGACTTGCGAGGTAGTCCACTGTGCCAGACCATGTGTCAAACCAGGAAAGTGCCTCTAGAAGAGACATTGACGCTGCTTCCATTGTCGAGGCTTCTGCTGCGGTAAAGGAGACTGGAAGGGAAGAGTCTCTCTCTGCATAGCAGCCAGGTGTAAGCCTTGCTGTGAGGGGATCTAGTGTCAGAGACGAAGGGTTGGCGTCTCTGACCTTGTAAAAGCGCCTTTGCCTCGAAAAAAGAAACTGCAGCAGTTTATGGGATCCTTGAGACTTCAAGGAACTCGTTTCCCCCGAGACCGCCTGCGAGACCTTCCTCAGACGGCCTGCAGTGTGAATAGACCAGGGAAGTTCGATTCTGGTCTTAGGGTTTGGTGGAGGACGACATAGTCTGTCTAAAGCTGGAGCGTCGGTATGACGAGGCGACAGGTGTAAATCTCTTAGAGCCCTCAGATAGTCAGACTCTAAATTTTTTGATGGTTGTTCCTCCGAGGAATCCTCAGGTCCCGCTAATTCCTCGTGAGGGAGGGCGGTCGAAGCCCGAATGTCTGAAGGTAACGGCGAGGTAACATACTCCATTGCCGACAATCCAGAGGAAGGCTGAGTGCTGGTTGATGGCACCACGCGCGCAAGATGCTGCCTGAAGTTGAAGGTTTAGGCGAAAGTGACCGAGTTAACGGTACTGTCTCAATAAGAGAATGCGTTGATCGGCGGTCTGGCCTTTCTCCTCTGTTCTCAGCCGAAGAGGAGGAGGGCTGAACCCCAGCGTCTTCTTCCGAAATTCTCGCAAAGCCCAGATTTCGTAATTCATTAGAAAGTACCGGAATGGGTGTTGTTCTGTCTAAAACGTGAGGGCGCGGTGAATGACCTAACACCGATATGTCCGGAGATTTAAGCGCTCGGAAGTTTGACGTACGGGAGCACTCTCTCTCTGATGATAGTAAGCGACGGCGAGAAGAAGTGTTCTCTCTCGCTTCCCCAGAGCGAACTGAGCTCCTCGAAGAAATGTGAAGGAGAGGAATTGCGCTCAGAGTGTTCTCTTTCCTTGGTTGCGCTCTGGGCACGATCAGATTTAACCTCGCCCCAACTGGAGCGCTTATTGCGCTTGAGAGAACTCTCTCGTGAAGAAGAGCGCGAATGTCTGGTAGAGCTCTTCTTCTTATAGCACCTAGATGATTCCCCGTGAGAGGAAGACGATCGCGAAGCAGAGCGATAGCGCGAGGAAGTACAGTACTGTATTCCTCTTATGTTTGTGACGAGAGCGCTTATTGCTTCTCGGCGAGACATTTCGTGAAGAGATAGAAGGCGAGGAAGAACGAGAACGATGAAGTCTCTTCCTATGTCGCCTCTCTCTCCGACGAGAACGTCTTGGCGAAGGAGAGCGAGCTCTCCTTTTCCTCTTCTCTCTCTCTCTCCTATCCTCTAAGGAGGACGAAGACGAGGAGGAGGAGGAGGAGGAGGAGGAGGTATCGCGATGATCATGCTTGCGACGTTGTTTCGTAGTAATGCAAGCGAGGGGCGAAGTAGGCTCCACAGGAGCTGACGTTATTACCTCCGCTGACATTAAGCGGCCGTCGATTGAGCTGACGGGATATCGGCGAGGTCCGGAACTCCCGGGGGTTCCAAAACAGAAGGGACCCGAGGTAAAACTTTGCCTGCGAGGAACTGGTTCCACACTTCCACCGAAGGAGAACCACGGGGGGGGGGGGGGGGGGGGGGGGGCAACTTGATTCGCCTGCCCTGGAGGAATGGTTGTTAAGTCAATGGTGCCGCTCTTCCTTGACTTCCCCCCAGAGGAAGGAGGCAAGGAAGAGATCGAGAGGCCGAAGAAGAGGCCCGAGACTCCTTACCTTTCGACGGCGAACCTGGAGGTAACGAATCCTTCTTAGATTTCTTCTTCTTCCTCTTCATGAACTTATCCCACTGCGTAGGTGACCATTCCTTACATACTTGGCAGGGGGAGCCTTCAGCACACCTATGACCTCTGCATGAAGGGCATAGGGAATGTGGATCCACCTCCGGTGGTGACATAAATGTGCCACAAGTTTTCGGGGGAATCCCGGGACACTTTCTCATATTAGAGGACATTACATCTATTTAAAGAGTAAAAGAAAAAGTTAATGAAAAAAAAAAAACCACAATTAAAAGCCTAGTTTGCCAGTTAAACAAAAGCGGGAGCAGCGGTGTTACCACTGCGACGGCTAGGATTCGATTGAAGGTACTCGGTAGCTACCGGCCGGCAGTCCCCCACCCCCAACAGGGGGATAACTACCGGCCTGGTCGTTAACGACCTTGTTAAGGTTTTCTGTCGTATTTTCCAGCTCGCGCTAGAATATCTCCTATAGTAAAGAATGAGGGTTTGTATTTAGTGTAGGAACAAACATATCTCTATCTGGGATCTCATCTATTACACACTACAGTTCTTCATAGTATTCATCTCTCCTTTCTTCAGGGGAATTATTTGTTGGTGCATAGCAAACTATAATTCTCAAATGGCACTGCTTTGATTTAAACTTTGCAAGTAACAATCTACTATTTACAGCTTTCCACTAAGTTAATGCCTTATCTGCTCTTGGTGTAACTATCATTCCTACTCCTCTTCCAACTTCATCTGTTCTTCCTGAAAAGATAGATAGATAGATAGATAGATAGATAGATAGACTCCATAGAGGATTAATTGGCTTGATTCATCAAAGGATGACCAGTTCCTTTTGATGAGCAGTGCCTACCAAACCAAGGCAAGTGACCCATGCCAGTTCATACTAATTCCAGTAAGATCATCAGCCAGGCATCAGGAGTAGAAGCCAAAAAGACATTTTGTCTATTGCCGTCAACCTGATGCCAGTGACCTCATCAAGATTTAGAGGGTTTTCTTTACTCCACCAGGCTGCTCATCTGCCTATATAACCATTGGGAAACACGGAGTGTTAAGATACACAACCTAGCATGGTATATAGACCCCTTTCTACCTTTCACTGACTTAGTCTTTAAATATTTTCCTCATTTTCAGGTTTCTTTTATTTACTGAATTTTCATCATCATCATCATCTCCTCCTACACCTATTGACGCAAAGGGGCTTGGTTAGATTTTGCCAGTCGTCTCTATCTTGAGATTTTAATTAAAAAATTCTCTATTAATTATCTACTTTGTGCTTCATAGTCCTCAGCCATGTAGACCTAGGGCTTCCAACTCTTCTAGAGCCTTGTGGAGTCCAGCTGAATGTTTGGTGAACTAAACTCTCGAGTACAAAGAGCATGTATAAACAATCTTCATCTACCCCTCATCAGGATCTCATCCACATATGGCACTATAGTAATATCTATTTTTAGTTTTATTTCTCATCCTGTCCTGCCATTTAACTCGCAATATCCTTCTGAGGATTTTGTTCTCAAATCTACTAAATCTATTGGAGATTGTTTCATTGTCGTACCATGACTTATGTCTATAGTGTAACACCGATCTCACTAAATCTTTTATATGTAATTTCAGGCAATTTGATTTCCAAACTTTACTTAACCTAGCCATTGTCTGATTTACTTTTTTTCATCATTTCTCGCAAATGATTAAACTTTTGTTTCCGCAGTACCCAGGTTAAAGTAAGAAATTAAGTACAGTAGACTTATGTAAAAAGCAATTCTAGATCCCCATACATTTTGTAGGAGACATGACTGCTTATAGAATTCCCCCTGTGACTAGAGTAAGACATGATCTTCCCAGTAGTGGCAAAAGAATATGAGGAAGAGAAAGAACACTGAAAGGACTTTTCACGGATTCTCCTTGGTCTCAGTCCAATGGAAGTACAAAAGAGGCGATGATAGATTCAAGACATTTGATCAATGCATGGCATAGTCTATAAAGAGGTACACGCCTTCCCCAGTGAGAGATTTACTCCAGCTTGACCCTAAGGTTAGCCTGTAACCATGTCTACTGACTATCTATGACTTTCACACCAAGAGAGATTGTGGCCCTCTTTAGGTGTTCAAGGTACATGTAGTGTCGTGTGTCGAGGCATTACCATGTTGCCACCATGTTGACTCCAGTAACTGTAACTGCTGTGAAGTGTGACACTGCAGTGCTCCTGACAGTGTATATCCAGTATTTCCCTAGTAACAATTACCCTGAATGTATTTGTTTCTGCAGGAGAAGATCTAGTAGCTTTTTCCCATGCAGGAACGACATCATCATCTGTTGCTCAGATCTCAGACCCTCTGGCATCTCAATCGGTGACCAGCAATTTCGTGAAAGGTTGAAGACTGAACTGATGGTAGCTACTGTCATACTGCCAGGAAATGGTCCTGCTCAAGCCCAAACCACCTGCACTGTTGCTCAGGTGAAGGTGAACGGGGGGAAAACTCGCCTTCCTTTCTGAACATCAACTGACCATCTCTGCGTATTCCCTGTGTTAAAGGGATGGATGACATGGCTCAAAGACTACCCATCATCTTATATGCTTGCACAGGAAGGCGCATAGTCCTCAGCCTACGCATGCCCAGTTCCTGCTCTGCCAAGCTTCTGAGCACCAAGCCGTGCCAAACACCATCCAACAATTTTTTTAGATATATTATCAGATAAACTCTCCCCTTTACGTATTAGAAAACGTATACTGTACCAGTATTCATCAATTTGCATTCAAATAGCAATATTCACTCAAAGGTCCCATTTACTCCCATTCTTATATTGCATTTCTTTTCTTCTGCACGATTTCTTTGTACTCTAAACTCTTCCCAAGAGTTTATATCTTATAAATCCTACTCATATAGGTATAGGATTTATTCAACTTTTCTTTATTCTCTTTATAATGTCCCCAAACTCTTATTATTTATTTATGATAAACATTAAATGTAAAATCTCCACTAAATTTAGCATCCAGAAATTAATGATAGTTGAAAAATGTTATTTTGATAATAAAATAAATTTTTGAATATACTTACCCGGTGATTATATAGCTGCAACTCTGTTGCCCGACAGACAACTCTACGGTAAAAACTCGCCAGCGATCGCTACACAGGTTGCAGGTGTGCCCAACAGCGCCATCTGTCGTCCAGATACCCAGTACTCAGTGTAAACAAAGACTCAATTTTCTCCTCGTCCCACTAAGTCTCTATTGGGGAGGAAGGGATGGTCCTTTAATTTATAATCACCGGGTAAGTATATTCAAAAATTTATTTTATTATCAAAATAACATTTTTCAATATTTAACTTAGCCGGTGATTATATAGCTGATTCACACCCAGGGGGGTGGGTAGAGACCAGCAATATATGTTTACACTTTTATGAGCTAAGAGTTTTTATTTCATTTTAGAAGTTATCAAAATAACAAAAACAAAATAAATAGGTACCTGGTAAGGAAGTCAACTTGAACAATTTCTCTGCCTTTTAAGTACGTCTTCCTTACGGAGCCTTGCGATCCTCTTAGGATGCTGATCGACCCCTAGGATCTGAAGTATCAAGGGTTGCAACCCATACAACAGGACCTCATCAAAACCCCTAATATAGGCGCTCTCAAGAAATGACTTTGACCACCCGCCAAATCAACCAGGATGCGAAAGGCTTCTTAGCCTTCCGGACAACCCAAAAAACAACAATAAAAACATTTCAAGAGAAAGATTAAAAGGGTATGGAATTAGGGAATTGTAGTGGTTGAGCCCTCACCCACTACTGCACTCGCTGCTACGAATGGTCCCAGTGTGTAGCAGTTCTTGTAAAGAGACTGGACATCTTTCAAGTAAAATGACGCGAACACTGACTTGCTTCTCCAATAGGTTGCGTCCATTATACTTTGCAGAGATATATTTTGCTTAAAGGCCACGGAAGTTGTTACAGCTCTAACTTCGTGCGTCTTCACCTTAAGCAAAGTTCGGTCTTCCTCACTCAGATGTGAATGAGCTTCTCGTATTAACAATCTGATAAAGTCTGACCAAGCATTCTTTGCCAAAGGCAAGGATGGTTTCTTAACTGAACACCATAAAGCTTCAGATTGGCCTTGTAAAGGTTTAGTACGCTTTAAATAGAACTTAAGAGCTCTAACAGGGCATAAGACTCTTTCTAGTTCATTGCCTACGATCTCCGATAAGCTGGGGATATCGAAAGATTTAGGCCAAGGCCGAGAAGGCAGCTCATTTTTGGCTAGAAAACCAAGTTGTAGCGAACAAGTGGCTTTTTCTGACGAAAATCCTATGTTCTTGCTGAAGGCATGAATCTCACTGACTCTTTTAGCCGAGGCTAAGCATACCAGGAAAAGTGTCTTAAGAGTGAGATCTTTCAGGGAGGCCGATTGTAACGGCTCCAACCTGTCTGATATGAAGAATCTTAGTACCACGTCTAAATTCCATCCAGGGGTAGCCAAACGACGCTCCTTGGTGGTCTCAAAAGACTTAAGGAGGTCTTGCAGATCTTTATGTTTGGAAAGATCTAAGCCTCTATGCCGGAAGACCGATGCCAACATGCTTCTGTAGCCCTTGATAGTGGGAGCTGAAAGGGATCGTCCTTTTCTCAGGTATAAGAGAAAAACAGCTATTTGAGCTACAGAGGTACTGGTCGAGGATACAGAAACTGACTTGCACCAGTCTCGGAAGACTTCCCACTTCGATTGGTAGACTCTAATGGAAGAAGCTCTCCTTGCTCTAGCAATCGCACTGGCTGCTTCCTTCGAAAAGCCTCTAGCTCTCGAGAGTCTTTCGATAGACTGAAGGCAGTCAGACAAAGAGCGTGGAGGCTTTGGAGTACCTTCTTTACGTGTGACTGACGTAGAAGGTCTACCCTTAGAGGAAGACTACTGGGAACGTCTACTAACCATTGAAGTATCTCGGTGAACCATTCTCTCGCGGGCCAGAGGGAAGCAACTAACGTCAACCTTGTCCCTTCGTGAGAGGCGAACTTCTGCAGTACCTTGTTGACAATCTTGAACGGTGGGAATGCGTAGAGATCCAGATGTGACCAATCTAGGAGGAAAGCATCTATATGTATTGCTGCTGGGTCCGGAACTGGAGAGCAATAGATTGGAAGCCTCTTGGTCAGCGAGGTTGCAAAGAGATCTATGGATGGTTTTACCCCAAGTGGCCCAAAGTCTCTTGCACACATCCTTGTGGAGGGTCCATTCGGTTGGAATTACTTGCCCTTTCCGACTGAGACAATCTGCTATGACGTTCAAGTCGCCTTGGATGAACCTCGTTACTAGGGAGATGTCTTGACCTTTTGACCAGATGAGCAGGTCCCTTGTGATCTCGTACAACGTCAGTGAGTGGGTACCTCCTTGTTTGGAGATGTACGCCAAGGCCGTGGTGATGTCCGAGTTAACTTCCACCACTTTGCCTCGAAGGAGAGACTTGAAGCTTTTCAAGGCCAGATGTACTGCCAACAGCTCCTTGCAGTTGATATGCATGCTCCTCTGACTCGAGTTCCACAGTCCTGAGCATTCCCGACCGTCTAGTGTCGCGCCCCAGCCCACGTCCGATGCGTCCGAGAAGAGAACGTGGTTGGGAGTCTGAACAGCCAGGGGAAGACCCTCTCTTAGGTTGATATTGTCCTTCCACCAAGTCAGACAAGACTTTATCTTTTCGGAAACCGGGATCGAGACCGCTTTTAGCGTCTTGTCCTTTTTCCAGTGAAAAGCTAGATGGTATTGAAGAGGACGGAGGTGTAGTCTTCCTAGTGACACAAATTGTTCCACGGATGACAGCGTCCCTACCGGACTCATCCACAGCCTGACTGAGCAGCGTTCCTTCTTCAGCATCTTCTGGATGGATAGCAGGGCTTGATCTATTCTGAGGGCTGATCGTCTTGTTGTTCAGCAACGTCCTCATCCGAAAACTGATGAGGAAACGGCAACGGAGTGGACAACGTCTGGCTCGCTGAGTCCGGTCGCACTGGTGGATGCGTGACGGAGCCGGACGCAATATCATGGAACTGCTGCACAGTCTGTGAACTGTCAACAACCATGGGTGCGCGAGGAAGCACAGCGTCAACCCGAGACTATCTAGACCGTCTGGGTTGTGCAGTCAACACCCTACCGGGTTGCTGAGGTTGACGCGCTGCGTCAAAACAAGTCACCTCTGCTGGTTGTTGAACGTCCTGAACGTCAACAACCACCTCCGAGCGTCGCTTAACGTCAACGTGCGGCTGGCAACCCACACTGGGTCGCATCGGTGGAGGAACCACCTCAACTGGCAGACGCGAGTAGGTTACCTCATCGTCAACAGGGCGCACAACCGACCGGTTGGAAGGTTGTTGGCCAGAAGGTTCGGTAGCAACCTTCTCCGCATTAAAGTCCTCTATCAAGGACGCAAGCTTGGACTGCATGTCTTGCAGCAAAGCCCATTTAGGGTCTACGGGAGCAGGTGTGGCAACAGACGGGGTTAGCGACTGAGGCGGGTACCGTTTACCATCCCTGAAAGCCTTGTTATGCGTGACATAATTGTACAGCAAAACTTCAAAGGCTCGAAAACAGTTGAGAAGTTGACCTGTAAACAACTTGGAGCGTCTCCTGGCCAGGCGCCAGGGAGAGTCTACGAGAATTGAGAAGTCTATCTGGGCAGAGGCAGGAACTCCCAAGCCGAGAACTTCTCTCGTGTCATATCAGACTCTCGCTCTATAAACCAGTTTAAAAGAAGGGAAAGCAAAGGCTGTATCCCCCAAACTCCTCCTGGTGAAAAACCAGTCGCCTAGCCAACGTAAAGCTCTCTAGGAGAGCGAGAGAGCACTAGCTTAAAAACAACGGCTTCGAAGTAGCTAGGCCTAGTGTAAGCTCTGACGTTTAGGCGAACGAGGAGCAGCAGTTACAAAAAGATCCGGACAAAGATCCTTAAAAAAAATCATCATGATTTAATTAAAGTCCATAGGAGGCTAAGCAGCTTTAGGCTCCTCTCCATCTGACAGTCCTCAAGGGAATATCAGTAGGAGGGGGAACAGCAACTTCCTCATCTACAGGAACCTTGTCCGATAAAAGCTGAGTCTCAAGCAAGGGAGAGACCTACCGTGGTGGCAATGCTTTACAAGCAGAGTCCACACTCACTGGTGCATTAGTAGCGGACCAGAACGCAACGTCATGTAACTGCTTGACAGTCTGTGAACTGTCAACAACTGAACTGTCAACCACAACAGGTGCGTGAGGACGCACAGCGTCCACTCGAGACTGCTTTGACTGCCTAGACTGAGCAGTCAAAACAACTCTAGAATGCGGAGGTTGACGCACAGCGTCAAAACAAGTCAACTCCGATTGTTAGTGAACGTCTTGAACGTCAACAGGAGCATCAGCAAGTGGCCTAACGTCCAAATGCGGCTGAAAAACCACACGAGACCGCATCGAGTGTGGTTCTAAACAACCTGACTGACGTGACTAAGCTACGCCAACGTCAACAGTAAGCACAAAGGAACGTTAGGTTGGCTGAAAGCCAGGATATCGATGAGATAAACGGCTAGACTCAACGGACTAATCGGCAGAATAGTCTTCCATAAGGGAGGCAAGCATATACTGCATGTCTTGCCATACAACCCATTAAGGATCAACGGAAATGGTTGTGGTAAGAGACGAGGGTAACGTCTGTGACCGCAACACTTTGCCTACAAAAAAAGACTCTCGGAGTCTGTGTTACGCTTTTGTTAGGCGGCGAGCAGTTATCCGATGACTGCATAGGGTCAGAGCTGTCCTAATGGTTGTAACCAGGACGCTGGACCTGTCCTGAAAGGACTGACTTTCGCTTAAGGGCTTCGAAACCTTGTGACAGGTTTCTTATGCGAAAAGCCTTCGGATGACGAGGAAAAACAACGTCTCTCTCGTTTTATGGTAGGGGAGATCTTGGTAAGATACACCCGATACCATAGAGGGAAAATGTCTGTTCGTTGGTCAAGGCCTCTCGAACCCATAAGTCGTTTGACATTACTTCTCCCCTGGGCTTGGGAGCATGTAAGAGGTCCCGGACTAGGTGAACGACAGGCACGAACAGACGAACCCTCGGACGCAACACTGTAACACTTTGCGCATATCACTTTATCACTTCGATTTTCTGTTTTGCACTTATTTCACTGAAATCGAAACTTTTACTGATTTCTACCAGAAACACGCAATTCTACCCTTCATTAAAAGGTAGTAATTGCAAAATCAGTCGTATAATGCAAGCTCATTAATACCAGCAAAAAACAGAAAACATATTTTAAGATAAAAAAATTAGTGGCTGGGAAAGAGACTAAACACTAGTTCATATAACTACGTTTTCAATCTCTCACCGCACATAGCCTGGGGACGAGAATAAAAAAAAACTAAAACGTTTTATCCTTCCTCCCCGTACAGCGACTAGGGACGAGAGTAACTCGAGAACAACGTTACCCGCTTGAACGGAACGTTTTCTCTCCTCTCTCTCCCTCCGTCTCTATCTCTCTCTCTCTTTCTCTCTTGATTTCGCACCTAAGAGAAGAGCCCAATTATATTTCGTCAAAAAAAAAACATGTTATTTGACTAAAGGAAAAAACTGAAAGGTTTTTCAAATAAAAAGTTCCTTTAAAATAGAATTTAAAACATTTAAGCTAAGAAAGAATGAACAAAACGTCAGAATCGATTTACTCTTACTGCAAAGTGAAACCGTGATACACTCTCTCTCTATCGTAACGATAGAGCGCATGTTGAACGTCCTGAACGTCAACAACTGCGTAGCATAAATAAACTAAACGTTAGTTCATCTTTGAAAACAGTACGAAGACTATCAAAGAAATTCTTTCATAAAATATTACATTTAAAAAGTTTTAAATCCTTAGCTCTTTAAAAGCTAATTACGATATAAAGGGCTCAACGTTGATTAACTTCGGTTTCCAAGTTAGGACTGCCTACTCTCAGGAAAGGTCTATATAAACAAAACATTAAAACGGATTTTGAGCGAAGCGAAAAATCTATTTTTGGGTGAGATAGCCATGGCGTCCTGATGGAAGGTTCCTGTTTGGTAGCTTCCTTGGGTATAAGACTACTAAGATATTCCCAGAGAATTTAACCACAGGTTATCACAGAATTCTAACTTCTGGAGCGAGTATCTCAAAGGTTTCCCTTTAAGACATCGTAATACAACAGGGGACACGCATGTCTGGTCGTGCCACATAGCTATCTCCACCCCGAACAGAGTTAACGCTTCGGTGTGTAAGGGCTGAGAATAGCTGGGAGCCGTTCCACAGCTAATCTCACTCGTGGCTACTACTGATACTCGAGACGTAAACAAACGGACGCCATTGCTCTAATGACGTCACGCGCGTCTTTATCCTGGCGCCAGTTGCTGCCCATCACCATGATACAATTGTGTAGGGTGGGAGCAAACTGAACGAAGTAGTAGGGAGGGTCCATCAGGACGCCATGGCTATCTCACCCAAAAATAGATTTTTCGCTTCGCTCAAAATCCGTTTTTTGGGCTCAAGCCATGGCGTCCTGATGGAAGAGTACCAGAGAATCAATGTATCGTGGTAGATTTTCCCCCAGAGTTAAGTGCCTAGGCATTGACAAAACAGCAAAGTAATCTTAGGTAAGAACCATAGGAACGAAATATCCTGTCCCCCATTGGTAGGAAGTTCCCATGGGCTATGCCGACGTCAAAGTGGTATTGAAGGGCTATTCATCTTGACAGAAGAACTTTTTAAAAGCTTAGAGATGAAGCAGAATGTTTGATATTTGTATAGGAACATTCTGAAGTAGGCCAGTGGTGGTTGGGCACTGTGCGTAGAGTTCATCTCCTGATTATCAGAAGTAAGTATTCGTGTAGGAACCTTACTGAGGCAAGTTGAATATAATTTAGGAATGGACATCTTAAATTCTTCATGACCATAAGAAAGGAGGAGTAAATAAAACTATGACAGTATGTATTTCATAGTAAGTAGGAGCTGAAAGAGACGCATAAGTAATAAAATAGAAATTTTATTTCACAATGCAGAAATTAAATAATTTACAGCACAAGTAAAGTTCATTTACAGTAATAATAATGTACATAGAAATAAAGGCTTGCTCTTGAATCTGAAAGGGAATTTCAGGATTAGTAGGTACTCGTTCTCGAGGAACGCAAGTCTTTAAATAACACATCATGCTCAAGGCATGCGGCACTTGTGTAACACTATGACATTTCACCTGGGATAAGAACAGTTATAAAAGCACTAAGTGTTTTTAGACATCACTATGAATCACTCGAGGGTCAACATAGGCACCCGAAGAGTTAGAGTCCCAAATAACTCACTGTTCTACGCAGAGTTAGGTGCAGGTTTCATAACACTACCTGCGGCTACCACAAAATGTTTGATTTCGTGCACTTGTTTCGCATAATGTTTAAAGAAAACTCGCGAGGACTTCCAGCCCGTAAAGTTTTTAAGGCTCTCAAAGTCCATGCTCTGAAAGAAGTTCAGAGAAGATGCCACTTTTCTAGGATCATGACCAGCGGGTGTACTGTTCGGATCCGCTCTGCGAATGAAGTAGGTGATTTTCGCTCTTAATTGTTTCAGTGACAGGTCGCTGCCCGATGTTTCTCCTTTGAAGAGTTGGCCTCCACCAAAGTTTGAAGTTCTGCGAAGATAGACCTTGAGGCTCTCTACTGGACATAGAGAGACATCCTCCTTCAGGGGGCATATTCTCCAAGGGCCCCATCTTTTGGTGGGTAATTCATTTTTGGCGAGAAACGTCGGATCAGGGGAGAGGGTCACTTCTCCTGAATCAGCAAACAGGATGTGTCCCTCTTCTCTTGATAATGCCACTATTTCGCTGACTCGAGCTCCCGAGGCGAGAGCAAATAAAAATATAACTTTCTGAGTCAGATCCTTGAGGGGGCATGAATCGTTGTCCAAGTTGGAGGCGAAATGGAGCACCTTGTCTAGTGACCAGGAGATCGGTTTCGGAGGGGGTGCTGGGCGTAGGCGAGCACATGCTTTCGGCAGTTTGTTAAAGATGTCGCTGGACAGATCAATTTGGAAAGCGTATAGAATTGGTCTAGTCAAAGCCGATTTGCAGGTCGAAATCGTATTGGCTGCTAATCCTTGTCCATGAAGGTGAATGAAGAAGGACATGCAGAAATCAATGGTGATTTCTTTAGGATTTTTTGCTTTAACAAAGGAGACCCATTTCTTCCAGGATGATTCATATTGCCGTCTCGTGGATACGGTCTTGTATTCCTCTAGGAAGTCTAGACTTTTCTTCGAGATCCCAAACCTCTTCTTTGCGGCAAGGGAGAGAAAATCATGAGATGAAGGTCCTTGATTTTCGATGATGAAGCGAAGACAGTCGACTTCTGTACTTGTTGAGAGAGAACTGGGCCCGGGAGAGGGATCAGCTTGGGCTGCAGCTCCAGGACCAGGGGGTACCAGTTGCTCCGGGGCCACTTGGGAGCCACTAGGGCCGCTGTCCCTTTGAAGGTTCTCAGTTTGGAGAGGACTTTCAACAGAAGGTTGGTGGGAGGGAACAGGTATATCTTGGACCATCTGTTCCAGTCCAGTGACATGGCGTCCACCGCTTCTGCCTTGGGGTCCTCGTACGGGGCTACGTACAGAGGAAGTTGATTGTTGTCGCTCGTTGCAAAGAGATCTATCTGAAGTTCTGGGACTTGATGAGAGATGAAGGAGAATGATCTTGCGTCTAGAGACCATTCCGACTCTATCGGGTTTGTCCGAGATAGAGCATCCGCTGTCACGTTGCGGAATCCTTGTAGGTGAACTGCAGACAGGTGCCACTTCTTCTTCTCCGCCAGACGGAAGATTGGGAGAAGCACCTGATTTATCTGGGGCGATCTTGAGCCTTGGCGATTGAGACAACGAACTACCACCGAGTTGTCTAGGGTTAGACGGATGTGGATCGAGGGCGGCGGGGATAGCTTCTTCAGAGTAAGAAGGACCGCCATGGCCTCCAAGATGTTTATGTGGAACGTCTTGAATAGTGGAGACCAGGTCCCTTGAGCTTGTTTCAGGTGGGAGTGACCTCCCCAGCCCTCCAGTGAGGCATCCGTGTGGATGTTGAGTGAAGGAGGAGGGTGTTGGAGAGGAATGGACCTTTTCAGGGCCATTGCTTCCGACCACGGCTTTAGGAGGCGTCGAAGTCTGTTTGGAAGCCGTCTCTTGAGGTCTCTTCGAGCGATGGATGCCGATCGTCTCCAGACTCCCGCGGCATCCTTTAGCTGTGCACGAAGCACTGGGTTTGTCACCGAGGCGAATTGTAGAGAGCCTAGAACTCGTTCCTGCTGTCGTCTTGAAATGCGTTTGGATTTCAGTAGTCGCTTGACAGACCCTGCTATTTCCTTCCTTTTCTTCTGGGGGATGGAAAGGCGGTGTGACTGAAGATTCCAGTGGATTCCCAGCCACTGAAACTTCTGAGCCGGAGAGAGGCGAGATTTCTTCTCGTTGATCTTGAATCCCAGGTGTTCTAGGTACTGGGTAACTTCGTCGCAAGACTTTGTACACTCTTCGGGCGATGGAGCCCAGACTAGCCAGTCGTCGAGGTAGGCCATCACCTGGACGTTTCTTAGGCGGAGCTGTTGTACTATGGCGTCTGCCAGCTTCGTGAAGATCCGAGGGGCCACATTGAGGCCGAATGGCATGGCCCGGAAGGCGTAGCTTTTCCTTTGGAGTCGAAATCCTAGGTAGGAGGAAGCGTGATGGTTCATTGGAATGTGCCAATAGGCATCCGCCAGGTCTATAGAGACCGTGTAGGAACCTTGAGGCAGAAGGGTCCTTATTTGTTGAAGCGTCAGCATCTTGAATTTGTTGTTCTCTATGAACTTGTTGAGGGGGGATAAGTCCAGAATGACTCTGAGCTTGTCTGAGTCCTTCTTGGGAACGCAAAACAGTCTCCCTTGGAACCTGGTGGACTTTACCTTCCTTATCACCTTCTTGTTCAAGAGGTCTAGAACATATTCTTCCAGAATGGGGGTCGATTGTTGGAAGAACCGCTGGAAGATTGGGGGTGGTTGCACCCAACTCCAGCCTAGACCGTTCTTGATGATGCTGTGTGCCCAAGGATCGAAGGTCCAACGATCCTGGAATTGGCGGAGTCTTCCTCCCACCGGAAGCACTTCATTGCTTCTGGTGTCCCGAGGACTTGTTGCCTCGGCCGCTAGCTCCCTTTCCTCCTCTACCTCTGGAGGGACGACGAGAGGCGTCTCTGCTTGCACCCCTGGACGAGCCTCTACCTCTGGCATGAAAGGTAGTGGATGGCTGTTCAAAGGTAGGGGTGAAGACCGGTGACTGTGACAACACCGGTTGGGGGACCAATTGAAAGGTCTGTTGTGGTTGGGCAACCACTTGGGAGGTAGCGGGTCCCGGAAACTGACGTCTTTGTTGACGTTGCTGGGGTTTCGGTTTCTGAGGTTTCCTCTTAGGCTGAGGTCCATCGTCCTGAGAGGTTTTCCTTTTCCTGGACATGCCCCACTTGTGGAGAAGGTTCCTATTCTCCGTGGCGGCTCTGTCCGTTATTTCCTTGACAAGGTCCGAAGGAAACAGGTGCTTTCCCCAGATGTTGGAGGAAATCAGCCTCCGGGGTTCGTGTTTCACGGTGGCACCGACAAACACGAATTCACGACAGGCTCTACGAGCCTTTATGAAATGGTACAAGTCCTTCATTACCGTCAGTAAGTGGGATTTGGCCAGTACCATGTAGTGATCGGGTACTGCTGTGTCACAGGCCATAACTTCAAGTTGGACTTGATGAGAAAGAGACGCTGCAAGCCTCTCCTTCGTGTCTTGTTCCCGGCGAAGGAGGTGATCATTGAGCTTAGGGAGGTCTTCATTAAACTGACGTCCGGCAACGTCAGGATCGAGCCTACCCACAACGAAAGTATGTTGGACATCTTTCCATTGTCTAGTGTCAGGGGGCGTTACGATGGAGAAGGGTCTGCACTCCTCCAGTGCAGGGCAGGGTTTCCCTTCTTCCGCCGCCTTAAGGCATGCAGCCAAGGCCTTTTCCAAAAATGGAAGAATCGCAGTGTCGGGAGCGACATAAGTAGGATGCTTCTTGCTCAAGGCAGGAAGCTTAGAGCAGGTAAAGCCCCTGCTCTTAAATGCGGAGGCTAGCATAGCCTGGGCCTTTGCGAGATCGAACACTATCTCTTCCTTAGGTTCGGTCTCCTCCTTCGAGGCAGGTTCAGAACGAAGCCGGACGTAACAGTCCGGGTAGGCCTCGAAGCTTGGGAAGAATTCCACATCTTCCAACGGGACCGTGCCGATTTTGTCACTAACAAAGATCCTGCCGGTCGCAATAACCATATGCTCTGCATACCTCCACGGGTTGGCATGAGAGCAAGCTGGGAGATCCTTAACCGAGATCTTCTTCGGTTCTCTGGATCCAATCATAGACCTGATGGACTCCTGGTTCTCCTTCAGTCTGTCGTCCATGACAGCTCTAATCAGTCGGATCAGTTCTTGTGTAGAGGAAGAAGGATCCGGGGTCGAGGAGGTAGACGGAATGGACACATCCGTCGGTGTAGGAGTAGGCGGAGGGATGGACGAGGGAGTAGCTCCAATCTCCGACTCGGTGTATTCCACCTTGTCTTCGTCCTCTTCGGCTCCTTGAGCCATAAGCGTCTTCTCCGTGTCTTCCGAGACGTCAGAGATCTGTTCATCCTCTTCGGAATCTAGGCGACACTCGTGCATGGACTGAGCCATGACCACATCAGGTTCCACCGTAATTTGGACAGTGGGGATTGCTTCCTTTGGAACCACTGAATCAGGGGAGGCCTTAGGGAACAGCAGGGACCTCAGTTCTTCGGTGGCCAGGTACGGTCCAGTGGCATTCCTCTGAAAACCACGCACCCACTTGCGCAGTTTCTCACGAGCAATGTCTCTAACCTCCGCTGAGGGAGGGTTATGGAAGGCCTCAACTAGGTAGGCCTGGCAGACCGTACAATCCAGTGGATTCCAGAACTTCCAATCCCCTCTCTTGTCTGAGCAAGGGGCGTGAGTCCTGCACGCCGTATGTCCGTAAAACTGGGAGCGTTTCACGGCACAGTATGCGAAATCGCACTTCATCTGCTCCTCCTGTGGAAGAAAGAGAAAATGAGTATGGGGGAGTCATAGGAATGGCTCTTAAATTAAGTTAATATTAATCATTAATTTTAACTTATATAAGGTGTGATGCATAGAGAGTGAAACAGTAAAGGAGAACACGCTCCATGCATCTCGCCCGGCTGGTTACCATAGGCTTGGTCCTGGGATAATCCAAATGACCGAGATCATTGGATATAGTTTCCTAGGATTCCCATTATGTTGGAACTCCATGGAAAGCCAAGGACAAGGTTGGGATCGAATTCATTCGGTTCCCAGATAAGAGCCAGAAGGTCTCATTAAGGGTAACTGCTTCTGGCAACCAGCCGTGCTAAGATGCACATAGCATGCTGGAAATAGAAGAATGCAAAGAGACAGCATGATCACTAATAGAGCAGTACTAGGTACTGATCTTAGAAGCAAAGCAGCTTATCTATTTGCCAGGTAGGGCTATCTTAGTCTTATGATAGCTACAGAGAGGGGGTGCAAGTATTCTTGACGCCTCCGGGGTATCCGGCAAGCCGCCGGCACGCCGGAGCTCGCTCCAGCATAGATTCTGGCATTAGAACAGACAATTTTCAAAAGTCAGTTAGATACCAGGATGGCGGCCGCCGGCACAACGGCGGCACGCCGGCAGGGAGCGGCGGCTCCGGCAGCCGGAGGATGCCGGATTGGTGACTGGGGTAAGGATGGTACAGGTAGTATCGGGTTGCCGGCAGTATATGCCGGCACTCCGGAGATCGACCGGCAAGCGGACGATTAGATAGGAGTAGGAGAGCCGCCGGTAGTAGCCGGCGGCAGCCGGCAGTCCCTCGGAACACGGGGGGCTGGCGGCAAGGGTAGGGAAGTCACCAAGAGGCAGGTATTGCCGGCATAAGAGGCGGCAAGAGACCGGCACCCAGATAGATAGAGAGACAGGGGGAGGGGGGGAAGGATGCAGGAAGTACCTTCAGGGTTCCAGACATCCCTCCCCCTCCCTGAGGGGGTGTACCCATGATAGAGACAGGCTCTATCATCCATATGCAGGGGTCACTAGGGACCGGGAGCAGGTAGCCCAAGGGAGGACTAGGGAACACCCAAGATGGGGGGGGGGGGAGACTCCCTTATGCAGAGCTACACTAGGAACTAACCTTATAGGACACTATGAAGGTATATGTACCAGAGCGGACTGCACAAGGAAGCTCGGGTAGCCCTACTCATCCACCCTAAGGAGGAGTTGTAGGACAGGGGACAGATGAGTATAAACTAACCTAAGCATAGGCTAGGCTATACAAGAGATAGGTGGGGAGGGAGAAGAGAGGGGTCTTCCCAGGAAGGGTTTCTGTACCAGAGCGGCCACAAAGGGAAGGGAGGACACTCCCTAACCTAAGATGGGCTGATCGGCTAAAACGGTGCAAGAGTACAGTTTCAGCATGGAACAGAGAAACCTTCCTAACCCGACCTAGATCAGGGCTAAAAGTCCTGAACTAGGCAAGGAAGAAGACGTATCGCTATCGCAGGAAAGTCGCAGACTATCCTAGCCATAGAGGTAGGCTAGCCTAACCTCACTCTCAGACGCAATCCTAAAGGGGGGATCATTCCTTTAGGGAGGACTGAGAGGCGATATAATACTCTATTAGACAATGAATCCCTTTACTCAGAAAAGGGATCAAGGCTAATTAGAGGGAATGCCAAGGCAGGGGATGAAGGAAGCATATAGGGGTCCTAAGGTTAGGTTAGGCTAGTAAGAATCACTGACTAGCCTATCCCCTATATGGTCCCTGAAGGCGAAAACATTTGCATCACTAGTCAAAAGTATTGTAAAATAATAATGCCACTATCTTCATAACTTAGTCTAGGATCACTGATAAATCATGCATGAACACTTGTATATAGGCTCCTGGCCTGGGGGCTATAGTAGCCGACTGGTATGAGGTCAATCGATGACCGATAAAAAGCGTCTAAACACGATATAAAAGTTCCTAGCTATGAAGACTAAATAAACTAATGTATTCGATTAGTATATAAGGCCGGAAGCGTTGTTGTGGCTAACTAAATAAGACGTGCAAAACAACAACGACGCCATAAAATGGCGGGTCCGGTAGAGGCACAGCTCTGCCACAAAACATCAATTATTTCGCAAAATAATATTTACTTTACGGCCAGAGCTTAATTAAACAATACTGGAACCTTGTACTCAACTTTCCAGAAGAAGGCGAGGCTGAAGGTAACGACATAGCGAAGATGCAAAACGATAAAGTTCACACAAGGGAAAATCCGTCTCAGTAGGGCAGCTACTAAACAAAGGATAAAGACGCGCGTGACGTCATTAGAGCAATGGCGTCCGTTTGTTTACGTCTCGAGTATCAGTAGTAGCCACGAGTGAGATTAGCTGTGGAACGGCTCCCAGCTATTCTCAGCCCTTACACACCGAAGCGTTAACTCTGTTCGGGGTGGAGATAGCTATGTGGCACGACCAGACATGCGTGTCCCCTGTTGTATTACGATGTCTTAAAGGGAAACCTTTGAGATACTCGCTCCAGAAGTTAGAATTCTGTGATAACCTGTGGTTAAATTCTCTGGGAATATCTTAGTAGTCTTATACCCAAGGAAGCTACCAAACAGGAACCTTCCATCAGGACGCCATGGCTTGAGCCCAAAAAATTATTTTTATATGTTTATAATAAATGGAAAGTTAATCGAAGAGGCCTAATAAAGGCGGAGAGATATAAAATATATAGAGGTTTTCTCTCCTCTCTTAAAATCTATAACGTGATATAATTACTAAAAGCCTAAACACACTTCCGTCTAAGGGAAGGGTCGGCCATTTAAAAGTGAAAGAAAGCCCATACTCTCTTTGTCACCATAATTAAATCTATCCAAAACGAATTCAAGATTTAAGATGAAGATAAAACACCTGCATAGCGAAAGCTCAAAACTAGAATAAAGTACTTCACCAATTAGTAGTGAAAAAACTCCAGTTTAGCAACAGCGAGTAAGTACGTCTTGTCGATAGCTCGACAGAGAGAAAATTGAGTCTTTGTTTACACTGAGTACTGGGTATCTGGACGACAGATGGCGCTGTTGGGCACACCTGCAACCTGTGTAGCGATCGCTGGCGAGTTTTTACCGTAGAGTTGTCTGTCGGGCAACAGAGTTGCAGCTATATAATCACCGGCTAAGTTAAATATTGAAAAACAAGTGATAAAAGATCTCTAAAAACCACAGACTGTCTTACCTTCATATTCAAGAGCTTTCACAAATTCTTCAATGTCCTGTGCATAATTCAATGAATTAGCACTTGTTCTGTTCAGCTTGGATACCCCATCAATTGGTATGCTGGAAGCAATAGAATGCAGGGTTTCGAATTGAAGCAAAATAACACCACCCACCAAGAGATGTAATAGGAAGCGGTTTGTCAAAGTCACAAGGTTTCTAAATGAAAGCGCATCACCTCTTGATAATGGAGACATCTTTTCTTAGGTTAAATCTGGAAACAAAAAAAAATATTTAGAAATCAGCAATGAGATGAACCAGGGGAAACCCTGCTATTGCATTCAATAAAAGTTAAAAGGTTGGAAAGCAAAATAGAAGGTATCAGAATGGAGCAAAAGAGGATATACAGTATAAGCATTTCTATGTAATATATAAACAGATGTAATGATTGATTCAAGCTTATGCATATTTTCATTTATACAGTACTCAAATCCTAAAAATCTGTATTCACTTCTATGTTTCTGAGAGCATTGCTATGTTGTAGTCCTGGATATACTTATGATAAAATAAACGAGACTAGGATCACAGAAGGGATGACATTAAAGTATGATTAACAAAGCACAGTATAGTTGATAAACACTTTGGCTGGGATCACACATTTACGTACTGTATCTTGCTCCCACTTACTCCCGTAAGCCAAAATTGCCCCTTTTTTTTGCTTTGTCAGGGAGAGTATAGGCCATATGCAGTAGTCGTACGTCTGACGGGAATCATTGCGATGTCAGTGTTCTGTATGTACATTTGCATTTACGTTTAACGTACGTATGTTCCTATTAGCGGCCGGTTTGACATGTGACATGCGGTCGAACGTTGGGGCCAACCCGTCATACCCAACACAGTACGAGATGTTTTTAGTTGTTATAGTAAGAAAAAAAAAATATTTTCTAATTTCCTTTTAAATAAATATCTTGGTTTCAATCCACATGCTGTAATAATTATTGTTAACAATTTTGGCTAATAATTTTCAGTCGGACATTACTTAATTGTTTCAATATACTGTAATTAAAAAATGTCTTCTAAAACTTCATTCTAAACGGTAAAGAAAAAAGAATAAAACACTTTCTCATTCACACACACACAAACACACACACACACAAAGTAAAAATTAATTATCTGATTATTGGTCAAAGAACTTATCTCTTCGCACCTGAGAGTCAAACCATAAAATACTTGTACAATAATGCCTCAACACAAAATTAATTTGTTCTGGAGTGGCTTTCGTAAAGTGATTTTTTCGTGTCGAGTCACACTTCACATGCAAATTGCCTAGTTCATTCCAAACTCTACAAAACCTCACTTTAAATCTTATAATAAAGCTACAGACTAACCACGATGAAATACTGTACAGCCAAATACATTTGAACCATTTAATATACATAAACTAACTGTTAATACCTGTAAATTAAGTATTTATTACAACGATGTAGTAATAAATGGAAAATAATACAATACATGCAGTACAATACTGTCCATATACAAAATATACAGTTCCATATGTAATATGACAAATTCATAGATAATTTGTATTTTTCCTAACTATACAAACCTTAGCTATTAACATGGGGTAATTACTTCAGCGTAGCTGAATGACGAGCCATAAAAGTTTTAACGAGGGTTTACAACCTCAGACTCCTGACTGGGCACAGTAGGAGATGGTCTGGGTCATCTGTTACAGAACGGAGACTCGAAACCCGGAAGGAGTCGAACCTTGGGTCCGGCACTCCCGGGTTCTGCGTCTTGGCAATAAACTCAGGGACGAAGCTGAACGTTACCTCCCCCCCATCCCCTTGAATGGGCGACGTCGTATGAGAGACCACGAAGCTCACTGACTCGCTTGGCCGAGGCCAAAGCTAGCAGGAAAACTGTCTTCTAGGTAAGGTGGCAATCAGAAGCCTGGCGTAATGGTTCGTAGGGAGGTCTCTTAAGAGACCTGAGAACTCGAACCACGTTCGATGGAGGAGGTCTCACTTCCGACTGAGGGCAGGTAAGTTCATAACTCCGTACGAGAAGGGAAAGTTCCAGCAAGGAAGAAATGTCCATTCCTTTAAGCCTGAAGGCAAGACTTAAGGCTGAGCGATAGCCTTTCACTGCCGAGACTGAAAGGGGCATTTCCTCCCGCAGATAAACGAGGAACTCCGCTATTGCTGGTAAAGTGGCATCGAGGGGAGAGATACCCCTTCCACGACACCAACCACAGAAAACTCGCCACTTCGCCTGGTAGACTCCAGCGGGTGACTTGCGCAGGTGGCCAGACATCCTGTTCGCAACTTGTTGCGAAAATCCTCTCTCTGTGAGGAGATGCTGGATAGTCTCCAGGCGTGAAGTCGAAGCGAAGCCACGGCTTTGTGGTGGATGTTGGAGTGTGGTTGTTTGAGTAGCCCGTGACATGGAGGGAGCTCCCTCGGAATCTCCGTGAGGAGTTGCAGAAGGTCTGGGAACCAATCTGCGTGATGCCATAGCAGAGCTATCAGGGTCATTGAGAGATTGACTGATGTTCTGGTCTTGTTGAGTACCCTCCTCATCAGACAGAACGGGGGAAAGGCATACACATCGACGTTGTCCCACCATTGTTGGAAGGCATCCTGCCAGAGAGCCTTGCAGTCCGGGACTGGGGAGCAGTACAGCGGAAGCTTGGTGTTCAGTGCCGTAGCGAACAGATTCACCGTCGGGGAACCCCACAAAGTCAGGACTTTGTTGGCTATCTGAGGATCCAAAGACCACTCGGTACTCACTATCTGCGTCGCCCTGCTCAGACTGTCGGCGAGCACATTACTTTTGCCCGGAATGAAGCGAACCACTAGTGAAATCGAGTGGACTTCGGACCATCTCAGGATCTCTACTGCAAGATGGGATAGCTGTTCCGAACAGGTACCTCCCTGCTTGTTGATATAAGCCACCACCGTGGTGTTGTCGCTCATCACCACCACAGAATGGTCCGCCAGGACTTGGTGGAACTTCTGAAGTGCCAGGAACACGGCCTTCATTTCTAGCAGGTTTATGTGAAGGTACTTTTCTGATTCTGACCACAGGCCTGAGGTCCTGTGGCTCAGAATGTGGGCCCCCCTCCCTTTGTTTGATGCGTCTGAAAACAGCATCAAATCTGTTGGAGGGACGAGAAGATCCACTCCCTTTCGTAGATTCTCGTCTGCCACCCACCACCGGAGGTCTGCCCGTTCCGAAGGTCCCATAGGGATCAAGGTGTCCGGGGAGTCGTGGCCTTGACTCCACCGGGACTTGAGTCGCCACTGGAGGGATCTCATCCTGAGGCGACTGTTGGGAACGAGACGGGTCAGGGAGGAGAGGTGGCCGAGGAGACGAAGCCACGATTGGGCTGGGAGTTCTTCTCGATTGAGGAAACCTCAGCCTTGCTATCCTTTCGTCTGATGGGAAGGCTTTGTGGAGATTAGTGTCTATGACCATGCCTAGATATACCAGTTTCTGAGAGGGCTGCAGGGAGGACTTCTCGAGATTTACCACGATCCCTAGATCCTGGCAAACTTCGAGGAGTTTGTCTCGGTGGCGAAGAAGGGTTGCCTCCGAGTCCGATAGGATCAGCCAGTCGTCCAGATAACGAAGGAGACGGATGCCGATCCTGCGGGCCCACGAAGAGATGATGGTGAATACTCTGGTGAACACCTGAGGGGCTGTGGAGAGACTGAAACACAGCACCTTGAACTGGTAGATCTTGTTGTCTAGGCAGAATCTTAGGTACTTCCTTGAAGACGGATGGAGATCTGGAAGTACGCGTCCTTCAGGTCCAGTGTACAGTACACATGAAGTCTAGTGGTCTCACCGCAAGTCTAACCGTGTCTGCCGTCTCCACGCTGAACGGAGTCTGCTTGACAAACCCATTCAGGGTCGAGAGGTCAATGACTGGTCTCCAGCCTCCAGACGCCTTTCTCACAAGAAAGAGTCGACTGTACAAGCCTGGGGACCCGTCTACAACCTCCTGGAGCGCGTCCTTCTTCAACATGGTTTGGACTTCTGCCAGAAGGGCCTGCCCTTTTGCCGATCCCATGGTAAAAGAGCTCAACGACACTGGATTCGCTGTCAGGAGAGGTAGAGAGGCTGTAAACGGGACGCGATAACCTAGAGTGATCACGGAGATCGTCCAGGCATCCACCCCGAGTTGCTGCCACCTTGTCGCGCAACTCTGCAGGCATCCCCCCACTGGTGGACATGCAGGGGGATTGCCAACCCTAACGTTTCTGGCCTCGGCTGGTACCTCTAGGGTTTTTGCCTCCCCTGGAGGACTTCTTGCTCCTTCTGCTCTTGGCAGGAAAGGGCTTAGACACCTTGGGCTTCGCTGTGGTCGTCTTCTTTGTGTCCTTAGCTGGACGGGGCTGCCGAACCGCTGGAGGTTTGTAAGGCCTCAATGTCAGGGCCCTGTGGATGAGGGAGTCCTGGTTGGATTTCCTCCACCTCTCAGCAGTGAGCTCCACGTCCTTAGCCTCAAACAGGCTCTTACCGAGGACGGAAGAGTGTCCGAGCCTGCTAACCTCTGCACTGGGGACCTTCTGATGGAACCTCTCGGCCACAGCGTCCCGACGCTTGAGGATCGTATTGGCCCACAAGCTCGAGACTTGGTGGGTCAGAAACTCAATGGTCCGTGTGCCCGAGAGTAGGAAAGTCTCCAGCGGTTTCCTGGTGCTTTCTTTGGAGAGGTCCTCGGACCGCACCAGGATGCCCAGAGACCCCAGCCAGATGTCGAGCCACGAAGTTGCCTGCATGGCACACTTGGTGACCTTCTCCTGGCTTAGGATCTCAGTGGCTGAAAAGGACACGTGCCGGTTGGAGTCTCTCTCAAGAGGGACTCCCCCTGTGAGTTCTTCCACAGAGTGGTGTAACGGAAGACTCAGACAAGACTCCTCAAGGATCTCGAAGTACGTCCTCTGATGGACTCGAGGAGGAGGGAGGAGCTTGTTACCGGCACTTGATCTGCTGGAGGAGGCAAGCTCAGAGAGCTGGCCCTCGACCTTGTCCCTAGCACTCTTCATCCCCTGAGACCAGGGCAAAGCTGCACTGGCCCTAGAGGGTTTCTGGGTGCCATAGACGCGGTCCAGGACCGTGTCCTTACCTTCGCGAGGGGGAATCTCAGGGTCTGGGATCCCATTGAGGTTCCTCATGAGGGTCAGGACTTGCCAGAAAGCGTGTTCTGACTCCTGGTGCTCTCCTCCCGAAGGACTGGCAGCGAAGTCTCCCGTCCCCAGTGGCTCTTCCTGGGGGGACACGTGGACATCCTCGACGGCTCTAGACTGTTCCTGCCTGATCCTCGCTGACGATTTGGGAATCGTCTTAAGAGTCCTTAGGCTCCCTCCTGGGCGGGATACAGGACTCGAGCAGCGAAGGGGGCAGGCTCTTCTCCACCCCTGAACGAGACGACTTCTCAGGGAGAGGCGGAGCTTCCCCCATTGGTGCGACGGGGGAATGGTCCGGCTCATCCGACTCTCCTGAGGAAGGGTAGTCCTCATCCGCAGGGGAGGGAGAGAAGGAGCCTTGCGCAAGGATCTGCGGGGAGACAGTATAGGCCTCTGAGGAGTTTCCATGGGAGAGACTCCTCTCTTCCTCTTCAGGGGGGAGGAAGCCACCGCTGGTTTGTGACCCGAGTCAGAGAGGGCGGGCTTGATCGCATGCACAAGAGCTCTGACTAGGGTGCCGGACCAGGGCTGCTGGCTGACAGTCGCGCTGTCAGACACCCCCTCTGGAGGGAAGGGGATCAAGGGATCCCTAGGAAGAGTCGACAAATGAGGGTTCGCCTGTGGGGCTGAAAGGAAAGAGTCCCTAGACCTGTCCGGAAAGCGCCCCTCCCCCGGCGAGCGCGCTGGTCTGCGCTTGCGGGGAGGGGAACGAGACGAAGAACTGTACGCCTGACGGCGCTCGCACTGGGGCTCGTGTGCCGGGCCCTGTTCAGGATCGCGCGATACCGGAATCTAGCGCGCGCGCATCCGCGTGGGCGGGCGCGATGGCGCGCAGGCGAGGATACAGAAGCGAGGGAGCGATGGCGCGCTGGCGATAGAGCGGGCACAAGCGCACAGCAGCTGGAGCGGGCGCACGAGCGCACAGCAGCTGGAGCGGGCGCGTGGTCCCGAGAGCGCGTGGCGCGCAGGAGCCGGCACGGGAGGCGGCCGAACGCGCGGGCGCGCAGCGACCTGATGCGGCCGAACGCGCAGGCTCGCAGCAACCTGATACGGCCGAACGCGCGGGCGCGCAGCGACCTGATGCGGCCCCGGAGGGTGCGAAATAACGGGGAAGCCTGAGCGCGTGTCCGGAAGAACCGGGCGAGGGCGCGTGAGCGCTGGAGCAGGGTCGCGAGCGGCCGGGATGGCGCATTGGCGCGGAGGTTGGCGCTGGTCCGATAGGACCGGCATGCTCGCCTGTGGGCCCGCTGGCAGCGCCGGCGATCGTGGGCGCGCATCAGGATGTGGTCACACCGGGGTGCGTTGCTGCGGCGGCCACGCAGGGCGCGCGGTTGGATGAGGGCGCTCAGGTGTGCGCTGGAGGGTTACCTTGTGCGCCTTGAAGACAGGAACGGGGCGTGTGGCAGGAACAGGGCAAGTAACTTGGACGTCGTGCGCGGTTGCAGCATATGCAAGCTCGCGCGATCTGAAGGGACAGCCCAGAGGTAGCCGTGGGCGCCCGTGCGCTAACTTGGGGGCCTCCTGGACGACGCGCTGGGATGTCGTAGCGCGTTGGTGAACAAGTGAGCGCTGGAGCTGGAACCGCGCGTGGGCATGCATCGCGCGTCTCCCCAGACGGGCGCGACGAGTCCGGAGGAGCCTGTGGGCGCCTGTGCGCCAGCGGAGGGACCTCCTGGACTGCGAGCAACGATGCAGGAACTGGTGGACGCTGGGGCGCCGGTGGGCGCGTGAGCGCAGGTGGCCGCTGGGGCACCGGTGGGCGCGTATGCGCAGGTGAGCGCTGGAGCGCCGTATCAGGAACTGCTGGTGGGCGCGTGAGTGCAGGTGGCCGCTGGGGCACCGGAGGGCGCGCATGAGCAGGTGAGCGCTGGCGCACTATATCAGGAACTGCTGGAGGGCGCTGGGGCACCAAAGGGCGTGTGCGCGCAGGAGGAAAGGGCAACGGAAGAAGAAGTCCTGGAATTTTCTCTCTTCAGAGAAGCCTCTGAAGGAGAAAGGTCCCTTTTGGCCTTCTTCTTACGGCGCCGGGCAAACCTCTCCCACTGGGAGGTAGACCACTCCTTACATTCAATACATACATTGTCGCTATCACACCGCTGGCCCCTACAGTGAGGGCACAAGGTGTGGGGATCAGTGTCGACCGCCAACATAAAGGTCCCACAAGGGTGGCCGGGAAGTCCAGGGCAAGTATGCATTATCAGTAGAGGCCAACTTCAAACACACTGCGAAAGAGAAAAAGCAAAAAAAAAAAAACAATTAATCATGGCAGTCAAAACGAGGGAGAGAGCAGACAGGTCTGTTCTCTTCCCGAGCCAAAAGTAAAGTGAAGTATTCACCGGTGTGTGTGAGGGGGGGGGGTAGCTAGCTACCCCTCCCTACCCCCGCTAACTAGCGGCGGGGTAGTAAACCCTCGTTAAAACTTTTATGACTCCTCATTCAGCTACGCCGAAGTAATTACCCCATGTAAATAGCGTGGTTTGTATTTCAGTTACGGAACAAATACTATTATAGTTACCCCTATTATAAACTACAGCTACATTTTCTGTTGTCTGAACACAATTTCTTCAACTTTTTGTAATGGGTGACTATTTTATTCTTGGCCTGGCTGGCAAGTATCTTTTCTTAAAATGAAACATTTTTCGCAAAGTAAGTCATAAAAATAGTCACACCTTGTTTCACACCTTAAAAATCTCGTAAGCAAATTCTTTCGTGAAGAGAGGTATGACAGTAGAGAGGTGGAGGAAAAGCGTTGAACTAAAGTATAAACTTTTTTTGGTGTTAATGACTAAGGTTTTCTGATTATTTTGTCAAAAGAACATAATCTCTTCGCACCTACGTGTAAAGTCGTTAAATTTCGATACAGATCAAGAAAAGATTTCCCATAGAGGTTTAGAAAATACAAATTGGTGCAATGATTTTCTCGAGCCAATCTACGGAAGAATGGAAAAAATGGTATGGAATTGTAGAATTTCGTTGGATCCTTCGATGACCACTCCCTCTTTTAGAGACATGCTAATCTGTTCACAATTACCCAGGGTAAAAGAATCTTCTGTCATGAATGGCAGGAAAGCCAATCTGTGTGAAAAATATACCTTTCAATTAGACATGAGACAGTGATTCTTGACCAAAGGCTGGCCTTTGGCTCAGCCTTGGTATTAATTTAAACAAACATCTGTGTATCCACTATTTCTGAAATATACTTGAGAGATTCATTTCATTAAGTTTTTAATATTACTTGCATTATGCATTTACATCTCTTACTTCATCATCATCATTGTCTCCTACGCCTATAGACCCAAAAGGCCTCGGTTAGATTTCGCCAGTCGTCTCGAATTTAAGCTTTTAATTCAATACTTCTTCATTTGTTATCACCTACTTCATGCTTCATAGTCCTCATCCATGTAGGAATGGGTCTTCCAACTACTCTAGTGCCTTATGGAGCTTAGTTGGAAGTTTGGAGTACTAATCTCTCTTGGGGAGTGCGAAGATCATTCCAACTTTAGCATTGAAGTCACCAATCACAATTTTCATATATCTCTCTGGGATCTCATCTATTACACACTGCAGTTCTCCATAGTATTTCTATTTTGGTGTCATCATTATTCCTATCCCTTAGGAATGATGATGACACTTGCTGTAACTTTCCAATCTGATTCATGGTTCTAACATTCCGGATTACCATTTTTCAATTTTTCTTTAGCATTTATAAACTGGGAAATTCCTAGCACCATGCTACTGCCGTTATTTTAAGTATTATTATCTCTAATATGATATTGACTAGTTTTTGCATTGTATGTGAAATGTTTAATTTTGTGTGGTTATTACTTTCCCTGTGAATAAAATTTAACTCCTTAATATAATAATACATACAGAAGAACAGACAACGGAGACAGAAATCAAGTCGTTACTGGAAAATACACGATATTATGATTAAAGTAAATAATGTACAAAAAAGATACGTGGGCACTAAACTAGAGAACTGAATGACCTTTCAGACCTTTAAATATCACCTGGACCAAAGTTTCCAATGTTTTTCGCTAGAATGTTGATCAGAAATAGTGCCAGATGTATCCAGTCGAATTTACCAATCAAAGAACCTCTAATGCTAGAGGTGAGGCACCTCAAAATAAAGGTAAAAAAAAAACTATTGCTAGAAGTATGGCACCCCAAAATAAAGGTCAAAGATCATTTAATGTTAGAAGTATGACACCTCAAAATAGAGGTCAAAGAAACTCTCATACTAGAATTTAGAACCTAAATATAGAGATAAAAAAACCTCCAATGCTAGAAGTATGGCACTACAAAATATAGGTAAAATATCTATTGCTAGAAGTATGGCAACTCAAAATAGAGGTCAAGAACCTCTAATGCTTGGCACCTCAAAATAGAGGGAAAAAAAAAACTAATACTAGAAGTATGGCACCTCAAAAAACGGTCACAGAACCTTTGATGTTAGAAGTATGGCACCTAAAAATAGGGGCCAAAGAACCTCTAATGCTGGAAGTATGGCACCTCAAAATAGAGGGCAAAGAACCTCTCGAGCTAGCAGTATGGCACCTGAATATAGAGTTCAAAGAACCCCAAATGCCAGAAGTATTGCACCTCAAAATAAAGGTAAAAAACTAATGCTAGAAGTATGGTACCTCAAAATACAGGCCAAAGAGCCTTTAATGCTAAGAGTATGTTCCCTCAATAAAGGTTAAAGAACTTCTAATGCTAAAGGTAAAATGCTTCAAAATAAGGATCAAAGAGCCTCTAATGTTAGAGGTAAGGCGCCTCAAAATAAAGGTCTAATGCTAAAATTATGACACCTCAATATTGGGGTTAAAAAATCTAATGCTAGAAGTATGGCACCACAAAATATTGGCCAAAGAGCCATTAATGGAAGTATGGCACCTCAAAATGAAGGTCAAATAACCTCTAATGCTTGGAGTATGTCCCCTCAAAAAGGTCAAAGAGCCTCCAAAGCTACAGGTAAGGTGCCTCAAAATAGAGGTAAAAGAACATCTAAAGTTAGAAGTATATCACCTCATTAAAAGTTAAAGAGCTTCTAATGCTAAAGGTAAAGTGCCTCAAAATAGAGATCAAAGAACCTCTAATGCTAATTAGAGGTGAAAAAAAAAAAACCTTTAATGCTAGATGTAAGGCGCCTCAAAATAAAGGTCAAAGAAGCTCTTCTGCTAAAAGTATGGAATCTCAAAAGAAAGGTCAAAGATCCTCTAATGCTAGAAGTATGACACCTCAAAATAAAGGCCAAAGAGCCTCTAATGCTACAGATAAGGTACCTCAAAAAAAGAGATCAAAGAACCTCTAATGCTAGAAGTATATCACCTCAATAAAGGTCGAAGAACTTCTAATACTAGAGGTAAAGCGCCACAATATTAAGATCAAAGAACCTCTTATGCTAGAAGTATGGAACCTCAAAATTAACGTCAAAGAGCTTCTAGTGCTAGAAGTATGGCACCTCAAAATAAAGGTTAGAGCCTCTAATGCTAGAGAAGAGGCCCCTAAAAATAAAGGTCAAGGAACCTCTAATGCTAGAAGTACAATACCTGAAAATAGAGGCAAAAAAACTCTAATGCTAGAGGGATATCACCCGAAAATATAGAGGTTAAAAAAACCTCCATTGCTAAAAGTATGGCAACTCAAACTAGAGATAAAAAAAACTATTGCTAGAAGTATGGCAACTAAAAATAGAAGTCAATAACCTCTAATGCTTGAAGTATGGCACCTCAAAATAGAGGTCAAAGAACCTCCAATGCTAAAAGTATGGCCATTCAAAAGAGATAAAAAACTATTGCTAGAATTATGGCAACTAAAAATAAGAGGCCAAGAACCTCTAATGCTTAAAGTATGGCACCTCAAAATAGAGGTCAAAGAACTTCCAATGCTAGAATTATGGCACCTAAAAATAGAGGCCAAAGAATCTCCAATGCTAGAAGTATGGCACCTTAAAATAGAGATAAAAAATCTATTGATAGAAGTATGGCACCTCAAAAGAGGTCAAAGAACCTCTAATGCTAGAAGTATGATACCTCAAATTAGAGGTAAAAAAACTAATGCTAGAAGTATGGCACCTCGAAATAGAGATCAAAGAACCTCCAATGTTAGAAGTAGGGCAACTCAAAATAGAGGTAAAAAATATTATTAGAAGTATGGCACCTAAAAATTGAGGTAAAAAAAAAACTCTAATGCTAGAATTATGGCACCTAATAATAAGCAGTAAAAGAGCATTTGATGCTAGCGACAGGGCACCTCAAAATAAGGTCCAGAGAAGTGCTAGATATAGGGTACCTCAAATCAGGGTTCAAAGAGGTACTGGAGGTAGGACACCTCAAGATATAAGCCTAAGAGGCTTTCGTACCAGAAGTATGGCACCTCAAAATACAGGTAAAAGAGCATCTAATGCTAGAGGTAATGCACCTCGAAATAGAGTTAAAATAACCTCTAAAGCTAGAGGTAAGGCTCAACATAAGGTTGAAAGAGTTGCTAGAGGTATGGTACCTCAATTTAGGGGTCAAAGAGGTGCTGGAAGTAGGGCACCTCAATATATAAGCCAAAGAAGATCTCATACCAGAGGTATGGCACCCCAAAATACAAGTCAAAGGCCCTCAAACGCTAAAAGGCAAGGTGCCTCAAACTAGAGGTTAAAGAACCTCTAATGCTGAAAGCATGATACCTCAAAATAGAGGTTAATGAGCTTCTAATGCTAGAGGTAATGCACCTCGAAATAGAGTTAAAATAACCTCTAAAGCTAGAGGTAAGGCTCAACATAAGGTTGAAAGAGTTGCTAGAGGTATGGTACCTCAATTTAGGGGTCAAAGAGGTGCTGGAAGTAGGGCACCTCAATATATAAGCCAAAGAAGATCTCATACCAGAGGTATGGCACCCCAAAATACAAGTCAAAGGCCCTCAAACGCTAAAAGGCAAGGTGCCTCAAACTAGAGGTTAAAGAACCTCTAATGCTGAAAGCATGATACCTCAAAATAGAGGTTAATGAGCTTCTAATGCTAGAGGAATTAATTGGCAATGTAGAGGATGGAAAATGGTCGTCTGCTGAAGGTGATGAATGCACGAGTTGATGGGAGATAAGCAAGAGGAAGACTAAGGATGGAGTGACGAAAGTCTTGGGTGACACAAGGATAGATGTGACAAGAGGCAAAAGTGTGCGCTACTATCATGACTAGCCAAGCTACAACTACTTAGAAAAGCAGGATGTTATAAGACCAAGAGCTCCAACAGGGAAAAATAGCCCATTGATGAATGGAAATAAGGAAGTAAACTAAAGGAGAAGTAATGAACAATCAAAATAAAATACTCTAAGAATAGTAACAACATTGAAGTAAATCTTTCATATACAGTATGCATTATAAAAAGTTCAAAAAAACATAAGAGAAAAAAAGATAGAATAGTGTGCCCTTTTGTACCCTCAAGTAAGAGAACTTACCTTAAGATGGTGGAAGACCATGGTACAAAGGCTATGGCACTGCCCAAGACTGGAGAAGAATGGTTACATTCCGGAGTGTCCTCCTAGAACAGCTACTTATCATAGCTAAAGAGTCTTCTACCCTTACCATGAGGAAGTAGCCACTGAACAATTACAGTGCAGTAGTTAACCCCTTAAGCGAAGAAGAATTGTGAATAAAAATGCTAGCCTATTCAGTGTATGTGAAGGCAAAGGGAAAATTAGCCTTACCCAGAAAGTGGGATCCAATGTAGTACTGTCTGGTCAATCAACAGACAGAATAACTTTCTGACGAATAGAAATGAATGGCAAGCGATCGTGACCCTGCTCGGATAGGCAATGCGACTACCACTGAGGTAGCAGCCAACTGAGCTCTACCCACGCGCAGGTAAATTGGGGGTTAGCGGGGATTAGAGGGGTAAACGTTAAGTGGGGGTAAATTTTGTGACGTCACTGAGCGCCCATGGCCGGCGAAAGAGTACTATTCAGCATTAGCTTTTTTCGCAAAAGTTCAGCTTTCTTCATTACCCCGAGTAAAATAACATTTCTATTTCAGAAAAAAATAAATATTCAAAGATATTTGATGACTAGATTTCGTTACAAAATACTTCCTGTGAGAAGGTTTTTAAGGAAAATGGTTTAAAAAGTCGGATATCAGAAGAAAGCAAATATTATTCAAATCCTTTGTGGAAGTATTGTTTCACCAAATGTACAAATAAGCAACGTGCTTGCATATTTAGATACATTTTCACACTAATCTTTTACTAATGAATCAAAACTAAATTTTAAGAATATCTATTCAAATAAAGTTGTACTATAGAAATAAGTGATCATGATTATTACATTTTACAATCCTCTAATTTCAATAGTTATTTTCCTAGCAGAAGTTATTTCTTTTAATTGATATTATTATTCTAAAAATATTTCGACAACGAACAAAATGAGTGACTAACAGTAGTAATCCCATTTTATTTGGAATATCTAATGCTATTTTTTTACTACTCTGTTCCCATGTTTGTCCTTTTTCCCCGTGATGTGATAACTTTTATTTTTGTTTTCAATATTCTTTATCGGATCAGTAAATTCTTTTGATGGCTTCACTAATTCCTTATTTGCTGAGCTAATTATACCTGTCCACGAATTGTCCCCCCTTTTGTGTATTAGGGAAACTTAAGGGCAATGAAACCAGCGAAACAGTCTAGACCTCCTTTCTATTTTGCATCATCCAGGTATTTAATTACCAACTTCCCCTATACTTTTTGTAACATCATTTCCTTCACCGTCGCATTCATCGGGCAAACAAAATTTCATCGCAGATAGTCTTAGTTCACTTTGTAGCGATTTGTCATTTTTATCTTGAGAGAGAGAGAGAGAGAGAGAGAGAGAGAGAGAGAGAGAGAGAGAGAGAGAGAGAGAGAGAGAGAGAGAGAGAGAGAGTATCATTATCAATAAAATAAAAGGTTCCAGCTGTTAAGTTATCTATTCTGCAATTGGGATTTGTATTCTATTTTGACCTTATAAGGTAACTGTCCTTCTCTAATAGATGATATCTAACACTATATTTAATTGTATCTAACGTTGGGTGCTGCAGACTTCCATTTATCACAAAAAGGTAAGGAAATGTTCAAGTCCCATCTTGATTCATTCTGTAAGTCAATAAAATGATTTATTAAATATGATTTTTACCATTTTTAACAATTTTGGCAAAGATTCACAAGAAACTGCCAATTCTATTTGGAATGAAAAAGACAATTATTTCCAATTACCATCAATAATTTTACTGGGTGTCGTGCAATTGAAGATTTCATCCTGATTTTGTAACCCTTATTAATTTCTGAACATCTTTGTATTGTACGGAACTCCAGAGATAAAATTGACTTATTTTTCCCAATGCTTATCTAAAAATAATCCTTTGCTACAGAAATATTAAAGCGATTTCGTAATTGTTTCTAATATCAACTGTACAGCTAATTTTCCATTTATACGCTGAAAGCCACTGGCATTTATAAGTTTCTCCAAGTTTATATGATGTTTTCAGATCACTTTTACTTTATAAGTTCCCTTAGCAAAGAGCAGTGGACAAAATCACCGTCACTTTGCTGAAAGCCATTATCAAATAAATTGTTTCTTATTAGTATCATGAGATGTGGAGCATCAGCAAAGACACAAAACGCGATCGGTGATGCTGGATTTTCAATCATCGAATTATGCACACTTATGCCTAAAGATTTCCATAAACTAACGTTGGTAGGACCTAGGTCGTTAAATATAAACATTACAGGAAAACTCGCTAGTTCTATCTCAATGATAGTATAACTTTTAGAGCATAAAGGGTATCTGAAACTTAGTCATAACTACATTCATCAAATGATTAGTAGAAACACGCTCAAATTATTTCTGATTTGTGCTTAAATAATTTGATAAGTTTTTAAAATTTATGGTTCAACATCCAACATTTACTAATACAACTATTTAACGTAGAAATGTAGGAAAAGAGTGGAATATTGAACACCAGCTTCCTTGTAAGCAAACTGTAAAATAGTAAATACCGGAAAACAAATGCTGGTAAATCAGACCACGGTGCGGTGTGACGTCATCTATAACCCCATGGCTAGCCTGCGTAGTAGAGGACACAGTTTGGGTCGCTGATGGGTAGACCTTGTATTATATAGACCTGTGTATTCTATAGACCTTGGTAGCAGCAGTAGGGGAATCAGCATAGAAATAACAACCAAACTCGGCTGAGTTCGGCTAAGTCTCTCGTCCAACAAGGAGTAACAAGAGGGAAAAATACCCTTTTGTCTCGTTTCGGATGTCAGCTACCTCCTTAAATCACGGGAAGTGCCAAGGTAGATATTTTCATACAACTTCTTTTTCTACATCTTTTCCCACTTCTATGAGGGGTCGATGTTTCTGGTCAGCTTTCTCCACAAGGTAGATATTTTCATACACTGGTGTATATTCTCTCTCTCTCTCTCTCTCTCTCTCTCTCTCTCTCTCTCTCTCTCTCTCTCTCTCTCTCTCTCTCTCTCTCTCATCAGTATATATTCATATCACTGATGAAGGAAAAGGTCTAAGAGAAAAAGATGTGCAGGAAAAGGAGGCTGGAGAAGCCTGACTATAAGAAAAAGTAAATTCTCTTTAGAGAGGCAGATTTGCACTGACTCGCAGGGGTGCCCTTTTAGCTCGGAAAAGTTTCTTAACAGCTGATTAGTCGGAAGCATTTTTGTCCAACCAATCAGCTATTAAGCAACTTTTCCGAGCTAAACGGGCACTCCCCTGAGAGTAGGTGCAATTCTGCCTCACTAAAAAGAATTGTCTATAGAAACAGCGACCCCATATAGAATTGGGAAAAGTTGAAGACAATGATGTACATAAATATACAAATTTAAGCATACATATACAAGTATATGCATATATATATATATATATATATATATATATATATATATATATATATATATATATATATAAATTTCTACCTCATACCTGGGATCGAACGCTAGCCCCTTCTAATGAAAGGCCAGGTCGAAACCAACCATGTCACGAGAGCCCATAAAAAGAATTGGAACCTGACCGCTACCAGCTGTCCGAGGATTTACCTGGCGAGACATCAGTCTCTTACCAGCGAGTTTTACCCAATTCCCCGGGCCACCACGTGACACAATTGGTAGTAATTCATTCAAATTACCCCTAATGAGTCAATATGGATTAATTTGAATGAATTACTACCAATTGTGTCACGTGGTGGCCCGGGGAATTGGGTAAAACTCGCTGGTAAGAGACTGATGTCTCGCCAGGTAAATCCTCGGACAGCTGGTAGCGGTCAGGTTCCAATTCTTTTTATGGGCTCTCGTGACATGGTTGGTTTCGACCTGGCCTTTCATTAGAAGGGGCTAGCGTTCGATCCCAGGTATGAGGTAGAAATTTATTTCTATTTGAACACGATGTTGTGTTGATATTAATCCATATTGACTCATTAGGGGTAATTTGAATGAATTACTACCAATTGTGTCACGTGGTGGCCCGGGGAATTGGGTAAAACTCGCTGGTAAGAGACTGATGTCTCGCCAGGTAAATCCTCGGACAGCTGGTAGCGGTTAGGTTCCAATTCTTTTTATGGGCTCTCGTGACATGGTTGGTTTCGACCTGGCCTTTCATTAGAAGGGGCTAGCGTTCGATCCCAGGTATGAGGTAGAAATTTATTTCTATTTGAACACGATGTTGTGTTGATATTAATCCATATTGACTCATTAGGGGTAATTTGAATGAATTACTACCAATTGTGTCACGTGGTGGCCCGGGGAATTGGGTAAAACTCGCTGGTAAGAGACTGATGTCTCGCCAGGTAAATCCTCGGACAGCTGGTAGCGGTCAGGTTCCAATTCTTTTTATGGGCTCTCGTGACATGGTTGGTTTCGACCTGGCCTTTCATTAGAAGGGGCTAGCGTTCGATCCCAGGTATGAGGTAGAAATTTATTTCTATTTGAACACGATGTTGTGTTGATATTAATCCATATTGACTCATTAGGGGTAATTTGAATGAATTACTACCAATTGTGTCACGTGGTGGCCCGGGGAATTGGGTAAAACTCGCTGGTAAGAGACTGATGTCTCGCCAGGTAAATCCTCGGACAGCTGGTAGCGGTCAGGTTCCAATTCTTTTTATGGGCTCTCGTGACATGGTTGGTTTCGACCTGGCCTTTCATTAGAAGGGGCTAGCGTTCGATCCCAGGTATGAGGTAGAAATTTATTTCTATTTGAACACGATGTTGTGTTGATATTAATCCATATTGACTCATTAGGGGTAATTTGAATGAATTACTACCAATTGTGTCACGTGGTGGCCCGGGGAATTGGGTAAAACTCGCTGGTAAGAGACTGATGTCTCGCCAGGTAAATCCTCGGACAGCTGGTAGCGGTTAGGTTCCAATTCTTTTTATGGGCTCTCGTGACATGGTTGGTTTCGACCTGGCCTTTCATTAGAAGGGGCTAGCGTTCGATCCCAGGTATGAGGTAGAAATTTATTTCTATTTGAACACGATGTTGTGTTGATATTAATCCATATTGACTCATTAGGGGTAATTTGAATGAATTACTACCAATTGTGTCACGTGGTGGCCCGGGGAATTGGGTAAAACTCGCTGGTAAGAGACTGATGTCTCGCCAGGTAAATCCTCGGACAGCTGGTAGCGGTCAGGTTCCAATTCTTTTTATGGGCTCTCGTGACATGGTTGGTTTCGACCTGGCCTTTCATTAGAAGGGGCTAGCGTTCGATCCCAGGTATGAGGTAGAAATTTATTTCTATTTGAACACGATGTTGTGTTGATATTAATCCATATTGACTCATTAGGGGTAATTTGAATGAATTACTACCAATTGTGTCACGTGGTGGCCCGGGGAATTGGGTAAAACTCGCTGGTAAGAGACTGATGTCTCGCCAGGTAAATCCTCGGACAGCTGGTAGCGGTCAGGTTCCAATTCTTTTTATGGGCTCTCGTGACATGGTTGGTTTCGACCTGGCCTTTCATTAGAAGGGGCTAGCGTTCGATCCCAGGTATGAGGTAGAAATTTATTTCTATTTGAACACGATGTTGTGTTGATATTAATCCATATTGACTCATTAGGGGTAATTTGAATGAATTACTACCAATTGTGTCACGTGGTGGCCCGGGGAATTGGGTAAAACTCGCTGGTAAGAGACTGATGTCTCGCCAGGTAAATCCTCGGACAGCTGGTAGCGGTCAGGTTCCAATTCTTTTTATGGGCTCTCGTGACATGGTTGGTTTCGACCTGGCCTTTCATTAGAAGGGGCTAGCGTTCGATCCCAGGTATGAGGTAGAAATTTATTTCTATTTGAACACGATGTTGTGTTGATATTAATCCATATTGACTCATTAGGGGTAATTTGAATGAATTACTACCAATTGTGTCACGTGGTGGCCCGGGGAATTGGGTAAAACTCGCTGGTAAGAGACTGATGTCTCGCCAGGTAAATCCTCGGACAGCTGGTAGCGGTCAGGTTCCAATTCTTTTTATGGGCTCTCGTGACATGGTTGGTTTCGACCTGGCCTTTCATTAGAAGGGGCTAGCGTTCGATCCCAGGTATGAGGTAGAAATTTATTTCTATTTGAACACGATGTTGTGTTGATATTAATCCATATATATATATATATATATATATATATATATATATATATACATATTATATATATATAATTATATCATATAATATATATGTATATGTACAGTATATATATGCGTGGGTGGTTATACAAATCATGGGAAGAAATGGCAGTTATTTCTGCAAAGAAAGTCAAAACTGAACCTCAATATTATGCAATTTAAATCATCACAACCCCGTGCATAAAGAGTAAACTAGCTTGTTGACATATGACTTTCTACTCTCAACTAAAGCTATTGGTAAGAATATGCACCCAAACCGTGAGGCAATACATATAGCTTCTAAGGTGAAGTTATCTGAAATAAATAGATTTCATCTGGAATTCTGAAATGACACATAACATCCTATCGACTTCAGACTTACTTGTAAAAGCGAGAAGTGTCTGTTGGGCTATGTAACACTGTATCCTTCTTGCTTCCTCTGTGGAACTTCAATCGCTAATTTATTTAAGATATAAATGTCTGTTAATATTCCGAATGTTTTAACCACAGAATACACCAATAAAATCGCAAAATTGTTGTTCACCTGTGGTAATATCTTTGCTCTTTTCCGAACTGGAATTACCCTCTCATTTATACTTCTCACCACGGAACATTAGGTCGCACTTCAAGACCTTTGTCTACTTTTACTTGTCACTGTCAGGTGCACAACTGACGATCTGGATTTACATACAATACAAGATTCGAAGTAATGAACAACGACTATTCAGTCTCACGTTACACCAACTACTGGCTACCAACTTTCACGGTACCGGGTACCAAGTCCTTTCCCACTTGGAGTTGACTACGTCACTCTTGCCGACGTTCCAACGAATCCAACCATACTACGGTTACGGTACTACCTCGAATTAATGCCAGGGACCCAGGCCCACGGGAAAATAATGCGTAAAGGAAAGTTGGCAACTTCTACGAACTCAAAGATAATAAAAAGATGACTGGAGAGTTCCCGTAACTCAATTGTGTGCATACCAAGTGCTCGATCAGCGCCACCTATTGCCAACGCGCTCAACTAATTTGTTAACGAAAAGCCTCCCTTTGCAATCAATTTAAAACTTTAGGGGGTTTGAAAGTTGCCATTGGTTTTCTACTGATTACAATATATTTCTACATATGTTTGTATTAATTCCCATTTAACAGTTAACGAGATATTTTCCTGTAATTAGAGTTATTTCTTGCTCGTTCATTATTTATTTTCTAGCAATTAGGTTTTAAATTTCCTTTATACAGTAATATACCAAATATCTATCATCGTTATTACAGGTACCGTCAGCTTATGTCAACATTAAAGTTAAGTGATTATAAGACTTTTTATACATTTACAAAAGAAAACTGTAAGTTAGGCTGTGTGTTAATGTTTACAGTACATACTTTTACAAATGTAACTTACGTTATTTATTTTACAGGCTGTTTTCCTGGTCGTATCACACCGGGATACCATATGCACTATAGGATCTACAAGATCTTTTTGTTTAAGTATTATTATTATTATTATTATTATTATTATTATTATTATTATTATTATTAGCTAGGCTACAATCCTAGTTGGGAAAGCAGGATGCTATAAGCCCAATGACTCCAACAGGGAAAAACAGCCCAGTGAGGAAAGATAATAAACTAAACTATATGAGAAGTAATGAATAACCAAAATAAAATATTTAAAGAACAGTAACATCACCAAAACAGATCTTTCACATCTAAACTATAAAAAGAGACTTATATCAGTCTGTTAACATGAAAATATTTGCTGCTAGTTTGAACTTTTGAAATTCTACCGATTTAACTACCCGATTAGGAAGATCAATCCACGATTTGGTCACAGTTGGAATAAAACTTCTAGAATACTGTGTAGTATTGAGCCTCATGATGGAAAAGGCCTGACTATTAGAATTAACTGCATGCCTAGTATTACGAACAAGATGGGACTGTCCGGGAAGAGTTGAATGTAAAGGATGGTCAGAATTATGAAAAATCTTATGCATAATTGAACGACGGTGCTAGAGATTAATAAATACAGTAGATCAGAAATAAGAAATTTAATAGACCCTAAGTTCCTCTCCAACAAATTAAGAAGAGAATCAGATTTTAAAGGAGTCATACAGAATTAAAGAAATATTATCAATGTTAAGATCCACGCAACTTTTTATCATCATCTTCATTATCATTATTATTATTATTATTATTATTATTATTATTATTATTATTATTATTATTGTTGTTGTTGTTGTTATTATCATTATTATTATTATTATTACTGCAACAACAACAACAACAACAACAACTACTACTACTACTACTACTACTACTACTACTTGCTAAGCTACAAGCCTAGATTGGAAAACTATGATGCTGTAAAACCAAGGTTTCCAACCGGGAAAATAGCCCAGTGAGGAATGGAAACACATAGCCTCGAATAAGAGAACTTTAACCCAGGACAGTACAAGACCATGGTACAGAGGCTATGGCACTACCCAGGACCTAAAAAATAATGATTTCATTATGGAGTGTCCTTCTCATATAAGAGCTGCTTACCATAGCAAAAGAAATACTTCTACCCTCACCAAGTGGAAAGTAGCAACTGAACAATTAGAGTGCAATACTTAACCCCTTGAATAACTTTTTTTTCGGTAATCTTTGTAATGTCAAGTGTATGACGGATGAGCAGAATGTGTAAAACATAGGCCAGACTATTCGGTGCATGTGTGGTCAAAGGAAAAATGTTCCGTACTCAAAGAGGGATCCAATGTAATGCTCTCTGGCCAATAACTTTCTAGAGATAGTATATCAAAGGTTGGCTGGTGCCTTGCCCAAACTAGTCACGTGTTAATTATTATATGCACATTATTGAAGCATTTAAGAAACAAGAAAGTCTTCAGTTTCTTCTTGAAAGCCTTGATATTTTCAGTATTTTGGGTGTCTGGTGGGAGCTTGTTGTATAGTTTTGCGTCTGCAAAATTTGAAAGCTCTAGAACAGTGATTCTTAATACAAGGGATCCGTGAACAAAGTTGAAACCCATACGCACATATTTAGATGATCTCTCTCTCTCTCTCTCTCTCTCTCTCTCTCTCTCTCTCTGAAAAGGTACAGTATCCACTAAAATAATCTGTAAGTGAGATCGAAATATATTTCACCATGTATAATGAATGAGTAACAGATTCGATGTAGAAAGTGGGAACACATATTGGTGAATCGCAAAACCAGCGTTTATAGTGTGGTATGGGTACAATATGGCAATTGCAACTCGTAAGTTCTCTCTCTCTCTCTCTCTCTCTCTCTCTCTCTCTCTCTCTCTCTCTCTCTCTCTCTCTCTCTCCCCAAGAGTTGCAAACGTACCGGATCATTAACATATTTTGTGGATAAAATACGGATAAATGCTATATATAATGAAATAAACAATTAATGAAATTGATATTAGTTATATTTCATGATTCATATATTTATCAATACATTTCATGTTCATGCAGTAAGAATGTTGTTAGAAGCTATAAACGCCTGGTAGTAGTTGAATTTATTCACTGCAGCTCATCCGAAATCTCTAAATATCTCTTCCACGAGATTACAAATATTCTAAATTACAGAATTTAAACTACAAAAAATGAAAATTAAAATCCGGGATTTTAAATTAAATCGCTGGCCCCAAAACTGGGTTAAATATGACTGGGATCACAGTGCAGAGATCGAGCTTCAACAATATCTCGCCGAACAAATTTTGAAACGTTTGAAGAGACATCCAGACAAAAACATTTAATTCTATTGAGTGTGGATTTTTTCTAGCACGCTCTTTCATAGATCAGGCCTACTTGCATTAGTAGAGCAAGATCCATTTGTATTTATTTTTAGCTTAGACTACGCCAATGCCCTCTCGGACAAGGATAAAGTATTCCTACTCATGTTCTGACCTTAATAGCTATACTGTTAGTCTACAACCCTAACATTACTTTAAATTTGTAAATGCATGAAAACTGTTACTTCGGGATTTTTAAGTGTAGATAAGCACATCAGTAACTCGTTCACGTACGACGACAATATTTCTGTTGCAAACAGATGTCAAACACTTACGGTTATCGCCATCTCTTGGTAACGCGCCTCACTAAAATTGCGAATACTCAGACTTCAACCAGGCGACTTGACGTTCCGGACTTCCCTTTATTATCTTTGGAATGTTCGGGTCTACCTTAAGGGGAGTTCCTTCACTTTCGATTTTTGTTCCTTTTCTTAGTTACTAAACTATTACAATTATTATTGATATATTATCATTATTTTTATTATAAATAGTCATACAGCGCAAGCCTAATAATAGTAATTGTGTTATTTAAACATTACAATTGATAAAGAAAAAAACCTGTTTGATGTTCATCAGAGTTTACAACAGTGAATTTAGACCAATAAAAATGTCAGTGTTCGATCGGAAGTGAAAACCAAGTCGACAAGGAGAAAATAATGTTGTATCACCAAAGAGCTGGTTTGGATTTATCAAATAGACCTACTGGGCACTTCTCTTGCTTTTTATTCTAAAGTATAAGCAGTGATCGAAAATCTTTGTTATAAAGGCCTACGTTTTTTTTTTTTAGAATATAATTTGTCATTATCACAGTGGAAGTAATTTACAACAGTTTATTCACGCCATATTATTATTACTATTATTACAAGGTAAAGACCTTGGTGTGCCCATGAATGAATTCGGTGTGTTTGAAGACGAAGCTATCATTAAAAAAGAAAAAAAAAACATGAAACGCCCCTGGATAAGATGGAATAACTGTCGAGATGATAATGGCCGAAAATTAAGTGACTCCCAGAATACTTACAAGATTATTTTGTAGAATGTGGTATGAAAAGGCAAAACCTGGTGAATGGGAGTTCGGAGTGTTGGTGAAAAATAAAAAGAGACCTGGCTGACAGCAATAATTACATTGGCATAGAACTTACGTCAGTTGTTATGAAAATATATAGCATGCTTATTCTAAACACTGGAGAGAAAGATTGCTGAAAACCTAAGAGATGAACAAGCTGGATTTCAAAAATTAGAAGTTGTACTGACCAAAATTTCATTTTGAAACATGTTGAACTGCAATGCGTAGAATATAGAAATCCACTTTTAATGACATTTGTGGACTATGAAAAAGATTTTGATAGTGTGTGCCCGCCAATTTTGTGGAGATTCCAGCGTTATTGTGGAATTCCTCTTAATTATCTGTATATAATTACTGTAAGTTTGTTCATGAGCATAGCAAGTGCAAAGTTAATGTTAATGAAGTCTTATCAAATGAATTTCTAGTGAACAGCTACAGTAAGTGCTCCAAGGGAATGTGTTGTCACCTACGTTGTTTATTCTCCTTATGGATTTTGTAATGAGTGGAACAGTCGGAGATGGTGGAGAAGGGTTGGACTGGATTGGCGATAGGAAATTAGCAGACCTAGAGTATGCTGATGATGCTGTTCTTGTTAGCAGAACACCGCAGGATTTGCAATGCTTTCTTACCAGAATGCATGAAATATAACACAAGGTTGAGCTGAAGACAAATAGAAGAAAAATAAATGATGAGAACAGAATATGCAATGGAAGATGAAATATCATGGGAAGGAGAAAGGATTAATGGGGTAGAATCATTCAAGTATTATGATCTCTAATACAGGGTCTTCAGAATTACAGTTTAGTGAAAGATTGAAAAAAGAAAACCAGACAATGGCTAGGTTAAGTAAGATTTGGAAATCAAATCGCCTCAAATTACATATAAAAGTCAGGCTATTTATCAGTATAGTGAGATCGGTGTTACTCTATGGACAGGAGTCATGGTATGGCAAAGAAACAATCTTCAATAGATTTAGTAGATTTGAGAACAAAACCCTCAGAAGGATATTAGGAGTTAAATGGCAGGACAGGCTTAGATTTGAAACTATAAGAGAGATTGCTCGAGTGCCATAAGTGGATCAGATCATGATGAGGGGTATGTGGAGATGGTTTGGGCATGCTCTTCGCCCTCTCCAAGAAGGATTAGTTCACCAGCCGTTCAGCTGGGCTCCACAAGGCACTAGAAGAGTTGAAAGACCCAGGCCCTCATGGGTTAGGACTATGAAGCACGGAGGAGATAATGAATGGAGAAGTACTGAGTTAAAAGAGCAAGATAGAGACGACTGGTAAAATCTAACCGAGGCCCTTTGCGTCAATTGGCGTAGGAGTTGTTGATGATGATGATGATACCACAACCTAGTTGAATCAAAACATCAAGCTAGAAGACCTAGGCTCCCTAGTGGAAAAAAAGAAACACAAGTAAAATATAGAATATAAACAAATAACAAAAAGATAACCATACGAGTATGAATGTGATTGTTATACTTGTCGTTCTTTCTAATGGTTTCTTATTCAACTTTGGATCTCACGTTTATTTTCTTTGAGTTGCTACTCAATGTAATTTTCCTCCCTATATGTGTCCTTTATACCTTTAAGACGTTTATTTTCTGTTGTTTACTTATTAGTTTTCCCAATATTTTTAGTATCTACAATATATGGATTTTCATCCCTGGCTCCATTTTCCACTTAAGTTGATGTATTACTACGGTCATAATCTTAAAAATAGTTTGTTAAATTATTCGAGACGGCGATTTGAATCTACGTTATTAAATAGGTCAATATGCCTTTTAATTTCCTTGTGACCAAATACAAACACTAGACTACACATAACTCTATTCCTCTTATTTCATCATCAGAGGTAAGCCTATTAGTTTTTTTTTTACACAACCAATGATACATGATACTAACCATGCAAGAGGAATCATAAAAGACTGTATAACATTGTATTAAGCCTCTTCGATTTCACCTTCTATATTACTTGGCAGTGAGAGTAATCTTGTAAAAATAAAAATAAAAATAAAATACAATAATACATCACCCCCAAAACTCGTCTCTTCCCGCGGATAAAAAAATAGGAAATAGAAAAAGAATGCAACTAAAAATGATGCACCGGGAAATGGAACAATTTTTCTTTTCTTAAAATAAAAGAAATAGATGTCAGTTCTGGAATTCTTCAAGACTCGTTGATTATGTTAGTGACGTTCTGGGACACATTTTATGTTTGGATAACTTTTAGTATTATATTTCATATCACCTTTCATTCAAA